>NW_027185754.1:5385675-5688668 GCF_028583685.1 Petaurus breviceps papuanus
AGAGAGAGAGAGAGAGAGAGAGAGAGAGAGAGAGAGAGAGAGAGAGACAGAGAGAGAGAGACAGAGAGAGAGAGACAGAGAGAGAGACAGACAGACAGACAGAGACAGAGACAGACAGACAGAGACAGACAGAGAGAGAGACACACACAGAGACAGAGAGAGACAGAGACAGACTGACACAGAAAGACACAGAAAGACACAGGGAGACAGAGTTTATGTTCCAAGAGGAAAATTCCTGTAGAAGATGGGAAGTTGGGGTATCAAAGGAACAAGCTGGAGCCTTCTCCATTTGAAATGAAATTTTAACAATAATGATAGCTGAATTTTATAGCATTTTAATAATTATAATAGTTTTATATTATTCCATTTGATCCTCAAAAATCTATAATATAGTAATAATAACAAACAAAATAACAACTCACATTGGTATAGCTCTTTAAGACTTGCTATGCCCTTTCCTCATAGCCTCCTATGATGTATTATTATCCCTAGTCCATAGATGAGGAACCAAAAAGAGGTTCAGTGAATTTTGTATGGTTACACACTCAGTAAGTGTGCAAGGCAGAATTCAAATTCATGTCTTTGATGATTCCAAGTTCAGTGAGCTTTCTATTATAGGAATGTCTAGGGAATGGTCTTGTTTGGGTTACTCAAATTCTTGTAAATGTAGGGTTTACCAAGGAATTCTTTTTATTGCTATCCTTGTTAAAAATCATTCTAAAATGTTTGAGGCCATTTTCCCTTCTCATTAAATATAATTTAGTGAACATAAAAGGAACCTTCCTTTACAGACTGGGGTTCTTGTAATGCTTTGAATGTTGCACAGTACTATACAAATGTATAGTGTTGTTTTTCTGAACATCACTTTCACTTTTCACTGAAGAGCACCAACTCTCAAGTCAGAGGACCTGGGTTCAAATCTTGCATCTGACATTTACTTTGGATGAATCACTTCATTTCTTTGATCTTAAGTTTCCTTGTCAGGCAAATAAGTGAATTTGAATTTCTTTTTTTCTTAACTAAGACTTGGGAAGTCGGTGAGGCCTCCGCATGGCCCAGGAGAGGCAGTCTTTTAGCAAAAGACTGGCATCTTTTCAGAAAAAAAAAAGCATTCTATGTTTTCAAATTTTCAGATTCTACTTTTCATCATAAGAATCATTTAAAAATTATATCATTTATTTCAATGTATGTATTTACATCATCTGTATTTCCAAATAAATTCCCCCATCCCTTCTAGGAGGGCAAAGATATATAACAAAAAATGTTTAAAAATGAAAATGAGAGAAAGGGGAAAAAGCATTTCAACAAATTAGCATTTTAACTGAATCTAACAGTATATGTAACGTTCCACACCCACGCTAGAAATGCTGGCAGTTTGGTTTCCACAGATTCTATAGGAACAAAGGGTGTTTACATGCAGGAAGGGATAAAACTGTAAAGAAGGCCTGAGTTAGGCTGGCTCAGACCAGTTGGGGATGGTCACTGACTTTTCATTAACATACATGCTTAATGGGCAGGTCCAGAGGGTTGTAACTGGGAAGAGCTGGAGCCAGTCCCAGCTCAGAAGGGAGGAAGGGCGTGAAAGTTAAATGAAACAGCATAAAAAGGGCTTGCCTTTGTCTGATCCTTTGTAGTCTCTTCCAGGAGGCTACCCATTTATTCATTACAGAATAAATGTAAAATAAAGTTCATGAAACTTCCTGGATTCCCAGCAAGCATGGTTATTCCCTAGACAGAGCACATGGACTTTCCTTTATAACACCTAGACTCCTCTACCTCTGCAACAAGACAAGAAAGCACATTTTTTCCTCTCTATTCTTGGGAGGGGGGGTCACCATTGATTTTTATATTGCGTGTTGTTCAACTTCATTATTTTTTCTACTATTGTTCTTTCCATTTACATCACTGTAGTCATTTTGTATATCATTTTCATGGTTCTACCTATTTCACTCTGTGACAGGCCATATGAGGTTTCCCATACATCTCTGCATTCTTATCCATCATTTCTCATAAAGCAATAATTTTCCATCATATTAATGATCCTTAATTTGTTTAGCTATTTCTCAATTAATAAGCACACATTTTATTTCTGATTTTTTGCTGCTGCTAAAATTTTGGTGTAAATGGAATGATTCTATCTTTGGCTTCCTGTAGCTATACTGCCTACCAGTAGGATTTTTTGTCCAAATAGTGTAGACATGTTTAATAATTTTCTTAGCATAATTTTAAATTAATTTTTAGAATAGTTGGATGAATCTATGGGTCCACTAACAGTAGATTTCTGTGGTTGCCTTTCCACAATCTTTAAAAGCATTTACTATTTCATAGGAGTCATTTTTATTAGACATATTTCTACAAAGCTAGTAATTTTTCTCTTGTCCAAGTGTTTGATTGATATCAACTTATCCTGGGTTTGTATGTTCATGATTGAACTAAGAAGTCCCCGTAGAGTTTACATGCTCCATAATTCCTATTAAATACTCTCTTTCTCAAACAAAATTCTATTTCTATTTTGAGAGTTTCAGCTTCCAGGAGTTCTTTTGGCCATTGCCTACATGATCCCAAGAGTACTGGCCTTCAACAAATGGGGCGCAGCAGGCTTGATAACAAAATCCCTGAAATAAGGTTGTTCTCTTGTGTTTTCTTTTTCTCAAAGTTCCTCTGTAGGCAAGACAAATTAACTTCTGTTATTTGAGGTTTCTGTTATTTGGGTTCCATTTAAATATGGTCTGGTCATAATTTTATTTTACATGAGCATTTTAATGACTTTTAGTGTGACAGGGAGAAAGCTACTGGTGAGTAAATGGTCTGTTCACTAGCATAATGTAACTTCGTTCACCAGGACAATATAATTCATTTCTATTGCATATTTGAGTATATTTTAAGTGTTTTTTTCTCTCTACTCTTTGCAAATTCATTTGCATAGTTTCCCTCAATATTTCCATGGCACTTGCACAATTAATTATGCTATCTCACCAAGAATAAATGTACTGGCTGCCTCCCATCATGTATTAAGGCTAATTTAAAGGGAAGAATTTAATTCAGTCCAGTCTGATTGTTTACTCAAATTACACATGCATAATGAGGTCTCAGTAGGTAAGCATCCCAAATACTACCTCTGAGACTCAACCAGTACCTTGGGGGCAAAAATATGATTGTCTGACTATGTAGTCATTAACACTTCATAAATTACTGCAGTTCAATTGCCTTACCTGCAGTTTCCAGAGTTCTTCTCAGCCCATAAACAAGTTCATCAACTCTCTGCATTACAAACTAGGGTTAGAGCAGTGCATTCTTGATGTTTGAAGCTTTATAAGCTTAAGGAAACCCCCCCCCCCCTCACTGGAGCCAGGGCTTTGTTATCAGCATTAGGGTATATAGATCTTTGCAACATCTGTTCTCAATAAAGGGATGGGATAAGGTCTGAAAATGGTCTCAAGAAAAAAAAAATATATGCAAACATATTATATATATATATATATATATATTTAAAGTTTTGTTCTCCCTTTTACATGGTAATTTCTTGTCCTCTAAGATGGACAGAGATAAAATACAGAGATAAGTGCTGGAACTTAATAATGTTGTCAATCTTGCCAGAGCTTTTGGTGGTATTTTCATTTTTTTCCCTTCCTCTTTTCTTGCCTGTGATTTTGCTTTTCTGTCTCTTTCCAGGCAGTTTAATATGTTTCTATTAGATTCACCATAGCAATCTTAATTCTGTAAGAGTGCCAGCAAAATTGTAATTTAAATTTTTATTCATAAATATTTTAATTAAAGAAAAATACAGTTATGGGACTAAGCAAATCTGATGATTGTTCTGCCCAGTATTTTTGGTGTGTTCCCTGCCTTATTTTTATGTTTCTTTGTAGCCCTTTGTTCTGCTATGTCCATTGGATCATAGGACATGACACATTACCATGAGGGAAGCAAAGGTGATAGTTTTGATATACAGTGTGTTTCAAAAGTAAAAACAAAACAACAACAAGAAGAAAATAGCTCAGTTCAGTTTTAAGCTACTAAAGTTTAAGGAAGTTGAACTTCACCTTGTTCCCCACTGCTCTTTGTGTCTATTTCTCAGGAGCTTCTCCTCCTAGCATGTGCATTCTACTTCAGTGTGCCACCCAGTTCAGATCCTGGTGGCTCTTATGTACAACCTACTTGTCATTTCCTCTCCTTTCTCAAGGAGTTCAATACCTCAGTCAGTCTTTCTTTCCTCCCCAGCTCCTGTCTTCATACTAGAGGAATCCATGTATTCCACCTACATGATCAATGACTATGCCTTTCTCTTATCTGATAACTCCCTGAGTATGCTTTATTCATTCTAAATCTATTCTTCATCCTCATAAGAACCTCTGATCTTTCTACTCTTCAATAGTTTCTTATGACATCACCCTTGCTTTTTCTTCACTTTCCTTCCTTCCCAATATGACCAAGTTGAATTCCACAGAGGTGTTTATCTTTGTCCTTCCCAAAGTGCCTTCCCAAACCCCATCACTCCTCTACTCCTACTTAAGCACAGCTGAAAGGAAGTAAAGAAGTCATGTAAGTAAGTTGACTGGATCCATTACAAATTTATGTTATCTGATCTCACTTGGTCCCTCTCTGCAGTAAGTCAGTACATTTAATCTTTCATAGTTGGTTTTCTAGCCCACAGTGACTGTTTCGAAATTTTTCTTCTCTCCCCAAACCTCTTCCATCCTACCAACTGAGAACCTTGCCTCCCACTTTATTGATAAAATAGAAACCATTAGTCATGAGGTCATTCTTCTCACTTTCTTCATTTTTCAAAACTCTTTGACGTCACCCTTCATTCTCTATCCTTTTTTTGGCTCTAATAAATAATGAGATGACTCTTCTTTCCAAGGTCAACTCCTCTACATGTACCTTTAATCCAGTTCCTTCCCTTATTCCCCCAATAGACTGCATCTGAAATGATTTTCCCCTGCCTCTTTAACTTTAGTCTCTCCCTGTCTACAGGGTCCTTCCTTTCTGCCTACAAACATGCCCGTTTCCTTCAGTCTTCAAAAACAAACTTTACTAGATGTTAATTTTCATATCTCTCTCTTCCTTTTTAAAAAAAATTGTCTTTATTAATTTGTTTATTTACTTTTAGTTTAAAAGATTCAGTTCCACAATTCCCTGAGTTTCAAATTTTCTCCCCCTCCTTCCCCTCCCGCCCCCATGGCGGCATACAATCAAGTATAGGATCTGCAAATACTTTCACATTAGACATTAGTCAGGTTATAAAGAAGGATTGTAACGGATGGAATGAACAATGGAAAAGAGGAAACAAAACCAAACAAGAAAAAAAAGAGAGTAGATAATTTGCTTCAATCTGCATTCAAACTGTTCTTTCTAGTTCTTTCTCTGAATATAGACATCTATCTCTATCATGAGTCAATTGGAGTCCAGTCTATCAAAGCTGGTTGTCACACATATGTTGTGTCTGTAATTTGCATACAAATTTCTCCTGGTTCTGCTCTTCTCACTCAGCATCAGTTTGTATGAGTCTCTCCAGGTAAATATGAAGTCCATCTGCTCCTTGTTTCTTATAGCACAATAGTATTCCATTACATTCATATACCATAACTTGTTTAGCCATTCCCCAATTGGTGGGCATCCCCTTAATTTCCAATTCTTTGCCACCACAAAAAGAGCTGCTATAAATATTTTGTACATATGCGTCTAAGCTGTCTTTTCTTATTACCTTCATGTCCTCTCTTCATACACTGTTCTCAGTCCTTTACACTCAGATTTCTGACCTCATCACACTACTAGAACTGCTCTCTCCAAAGTTACCAATGATCTTTTCATTGCCACCTTTAATGTTTTTTTTTTCTCAATCCTTCTTCACCTTCTCTGTGGCATCTAACACCATTTATAATCTTCTCTTCTTGGATATTTTAATCTCACCAGAGTTTTCATGACCCTTCTGTCCTCCAGTTCTTTCTCATACCTGTCAGACCACTCCGCTTTAATCCTTGCTAGTTCATTATCCATATCATGGATCCTAACTGTGGGTGTACCACAGGGACCTGTCTTGGGCCTTCTTCTCTTTCTGTATTCTCTCATTATATGACTTCACAGCTCCCATATATTTATTTATCATGTGTTTGCAAATGACCTCTACATTTTGTAGCCTGCTCCATCACCAACTATCTGTTGGATTTTTCAAACTGGTTCTTCCATGAGCATCTAAAATCTAACTTGACTAAAACAAAACTCCTTATTCTCCTATGCACCCAAATAAAAACAAAACAAAACAAAAAACCCTATCCTTCTAGACTTCCTCATATCTACTGAGACCACCACTACCTTTCCAGCATTCCAGGTTCACAACATCAGAATTATCCTCCCCACTTTACTTGTTTATTTACCCCGCATATCCAACCAGTTGCCAAATCCTGTTATTTCTTCCTTTCCACACTCTTTCAGGTATCATTCTAGTTCAGACACTCATTGGGTTTTTCTTGGGCCAGTGTAATAGCCTCTTCATTGGTATCCGTGCCTTAAGTCTCTCCCCATTCCAATCTTTCCTCCACACAGTTGCCAAAGTGATTTTCCCAAAATGTGGGTCTGACCATGCCACTCCCTCTTGCAACAAAGTCCGGTGATTCCTTATTGATTTTAGGATAGAATATAAACTCCTCTGTTTAGTCTTTAAAACCCTTCACAACCTATCCCCAATTTACCTTTCCAGGCTCATTACACAGGGGTCCCCATCCTCTGCTCCAGTCAAGATTGTCTTCTTTGCTGATCCCTCTTAAGCCACAGTGCTACATCTATCTCTGCCTTTTTAAAGACTCCTTTCCTTACCTCAAGACTTAGCTCAAGCCCTACCTTCTACAAGAAACTTTTTCTTCTCCTAGCTCCAGATGCTATTAACCTTCCTCTCAATACATTCATTAAATTCATTTTGTTTTTTTCTGCTAATGCATGTATATGTGTGTATTGTCTCCCCTAAATGAATGCAAGGTTCTTGAGGTCAAAGACCATGCCATTTTTGTCTTTGCATCCCTAGCACCTGGCACAGTGAGTAGTACACAGGCACATCATAAATGTTATTGATTGAATAGTTTATTTTTTTTCTACTAAATTTAGGTATTGCGTTTCTAATTCTATAGCAGGGAAAAATCAGCAAACCAGAAAAACTGTGAGTTGAAGGACTGTCATAGTCAGGCATGCTGACCACTGACAACCTAACCATAAAGCATGGAGGAGAAAAGGTTTAGCAAGCAGGCCATAAGAACTGAAAAGTATGAGAGCAATGTGGAACAACATGGTAGGGGAAATAACTCTCTGCACCACATTAGATACTAAGGTCATTAAAATTTTACAGTGTCATATAATGATTGAGGAGATAGCATAGCATAATGAAAATAACACCATCTAGAATCAGTAGTCCTGGGTTTAGAATTCTGGATTGACAATGTCTTTCTCCAAGGGGAAGTTTCAGAGCTGTAGTTTCTTCATCTGTCAAATGAAGGGGTTGGACTAAATGTTCTCTAAGGCCTTTTCTAACTCTTAATCTTTATGTTCATAATAATGCCCCATAGTGTCAAGAAAAGATTACATTAAATTTAGCATACTCTGCTTAAGAATGCAGGGAAATGTTTAACATATTTTGTTACTATTTCCATCCAAAATGATTGTTTTTTTTCAATATAATTAAATGGTAAAAAAAAAAAAAGGTTTTTTATTTGTAATCCAAAAGTTACAAATATAAAGAAAGGCTCATTTCCTTAGCATTTTAGATAGTTGAGATTATTATTACAATTAAGGAGACCAGATAAATACTAGTGAAACAACAGTTAATACAAATGAGGATATGATGAAGCACCAGATTGTGTGGCAAAACTCTATACTGTAGGAATTCAAAGAAGGCCAACAAAGAGCACTAAAGTAGTCAAGGAAGGCTGCTTAGGGGAGACATCATTGTACTAGATTGGGAGTCAGTCAAGCAGCATTTGTTAAACACTTGCTATGTGCCATGGACAGCTAGGTGGTACAGTGGATGGAGGGTAGGCCTTAGAGTCAAGAAGACACATCTGGCCTCAGTCGCTGATGAGTTGTGTGATCCTGGGCAAGTCACTTAACCCCCTTTGCCTCAGTTTCCTCATCTGTAAAATGAGCTGGAGAAGAAAATGGCAGACCACTCCAGTATTTTTTCCAAGAAATCCACAAATGGGGTCATGAAGAGTTAGACACTACTGAAAAATGATTGAACAAAATGTTCTAAACCCTGTGGTGAGCACTAGAGATACAAAGAAAGGAAAAAAGCAATCCTAGCTCACAGTCTAATGTGGGAGACAAGGTGAAAACAATTATGTACTAACAAACTATACAGGGCATATAGAACCCTGTCAAAACACTTGGGTTTTAGGGCGGTAATACCACTGACTGGCTTTGTGACTATGAATACCTCACTGCCCTGGGGCTCTTTTTACTCAAGTGTGAAAGGAAGAGGGTTGGTCTGCATGATAAGTCATTTCACATATTCTCCCTTCTTTACAAAGTGCCTCTTCTTTGTGGTGTCCTCTTATAGGTGCTGGGGAAAATGCAAAGTTTAGATAAGATAGTCTCTCTGTTCTTGGAATTTTAGTCTTATTGGCACCTTCAGTTCTAGAATTCTGTGATTCTTGGTGGAATTTGACCTTGGCCTTGAAAAATGGGAAGGATTTTGAAAGGTACAAAGGAGAATGGAATAGTCGACCAATAGGCAAAACTATGGAGAAAAATGAGTTTTTCTTTTCTGAAATTGATTTCATTAATCTCTAAACATCTCATTTTGTCCCTGTCACAGCCCTGTGAAGTTGTTCCTATAGGTGTTACTACTCCAACTCCCCCCCCCCTTTTTTTTTTTACAGATAAGGACACCAAGATTCAGACAAGCTCAGTGCTTTTTCCATGGTCATAGAATTAAAAGATGCCAGAAGAGGTGGGATGCAAATTCCACCCTCTCCTGCTTCCAGCCCAGTGCTGTCTTTACTATACTATGGTTCCTTACTGAGTAATGACTAACATGAGACAGTACTATAAGTATTTTCAGATGAGAGCCCCAGAAGAGCCTCAAAAAGATAACCCAGAGTCACCTTCCTTAGACTTGCCCTGTTAAGTTCTGAGGCGAAACATTCTCCTGGAACCATCAAGATGAAGCCTAGCATCAAGGCAGATGCCCCTGGGTTAGCTACTCCAGCGGGCAGGATTTTCTTGTCAGCCTGGCAAATGAAAGACTAACTTGGGCCATCTGGTTCTGTAACACCCTCCTACACCACTACTTAAAAGCAGGCGAACATATTTTCTCTTACATTTTGTCAATAAAATATTGTTCCCCCAGTTTGTCAGTTTGCCAAGTTTTCAGCCCTGACCAAAGTTGGAGCATTTGGTGATAAGGCTTAGAAATTGAGGAGCCCTTGTCTTTTATAAAGGAAATTCCCCCTCCCCCCACGCTAGTATGATAGGCCTTTGGCTATGGGTTACCAGAGCTCCCCTCCTGTCAGGGGCAGATACTGTAAAACTGGAGCCTGAAAGTATTTTTTAAGTGGAACCAAAATGTGTCAGGATCATGCCAGACTCTTCTGCCCTTTCTGTCCTGTTAATTTTGCTTTACCGAATGACAGTGAAGAATCGATGTCTAGCATTTCCAACTGCCAGGTAGAGTGTGTACACATTTATTAAGATTAATTAAAAAGTAACAAATTGTAAAGTAATAACATTAACAACCAGTAGAAAAAGTGTAGACATTTTGACAGTCTTTTTTGAATTCCATTAAAAGATGGGAGTGACAAAAACCCCAGAGACTATTTCTACTTTACTAAAGAAATAGGTCACAGATTCAATTACAGTCACTGAAGCATGGACTCAATCTATCATGGCAAATTAAGTACATTTTAGCAACCTACTTTCCTTTAAAAATTTTATAGACACTTTCAGTGGAAGAAGAAAGAGTATAGGAAAAAAAGGAATTGTAAAACAAAGTCCCACCCTTGTTCCCTCTTCTACTTTGACTAAGCATTTGACTTATTTGTTTTGGGTTTAAGACAGAAAATCATTAAGAAATACCTGACTTCCTTACTATTATTAGCCTGTTCTCTTTCATGATTTAATAACATACAATTTGGAATTTGAGGGAGAAAATATCTCTGAATTAGACTCTCCAATCACAATGAAGGGTGGGAGATGGGGTTTTGTTCTTTGTTATATTAAGGGTCTCATTCCTTTAGCCTGGAAATATTTCTACTCCACAGCCTTGATGAAATTTTGTCACAGAGCTTCAGAGTTGAGCTGAAAAATAAATAAATAAGAAGGGTTCGTGCAGGCTGTGGATATAGTTTAGTCAAGTGCAAATATTGGGACGATGAAACACCCTTTTGCCCATAGCAAAATTGATTTCATGTTGACAACTCGAATTTATGAAGATCCTCTCCTAACAAAGTGGCAGGAGCCATCTTTGGTGTGTTTCTAAGGCAGCAGTCACTATAGGAAAGTGGAGAAAGGAAACCCAATACATCTTCTCTCCAATGGGTAGAGGTCTCCAGGCCTGAAGGTCCCCCATGGGATATAGCCAAATTGCTTGGCCATATTAATTGAACTAAATTATAGTTCAGTCATATACTACATTACAGTCAGCTGTAGTGTTCACAACAAATGAGCAAGGTAGATGGTACTTAGCTGGTTTACCTGTGGTTGGTTATATAATTAGTAAATGACAAGAGTCTGGATTTGGATTCAAATATTCCGATTTTAAATTGCCTGTCCTTTCCACTGAGGGGGAAGAAGGGTATTTGAATAAACTGTAGTGTGTAAGGGGTTGGAGAAGCTGTAGAAGCCATGCTCCTAAGGAAGCAAATATGCCTAGAGAGAGTCATTGTTTCTCCCCACCCCCAAATATAGCCTCATAATCCTTTGAGATATTACCTGCTGATAGAGCTTTCTAGGATTTCCTCTTTGAAAGAGTCCAAGTTCTGTAAACCGGCAGCTTGTCAAGGAAGCTTGTATCACCAAGGAGCAGCTTGGCACCTTGTGGATCTTCATGGTGACCATGAAATGAAATTCTCAGATAGGCAGGAAGAATAAATCTAATGGTATACAGGAACTAGCTTGTAGTGTAGCTGATTATTAATTTTTTAGTGTGAGCATTTTTTCCTCAGATATTTGCAAACACTACAGATTAGGACTTGATTTGTCATTTTGTTGATTGTTTAGACTTAAGAAAGTGATGGATAAGATGTATACTTTAAATGAGCAATTCACTTTATTTTTTTTTTAAAGCAATCAGGGTTAAGTAACTTGCTCAAGATTACACGGCCAGTTATTTCTGGGTGTGGTGCTAAGTATCTGAGCCCGAATTTGATCCTAGGTCATCCCAACTCTGGGGCTGATGTTCTTACTCACTGTGCCACCTGGCCGCCCCTAAGCAATTGGGGTTAAGTAACTTGCTCAAGGTTACACAGCCAGGTGTTTCTGGGTAGGTGCTAAGTGTCTGAGCCCGGATTCGATCCCAGGTCATCCCAACTCTGGGGCCAGTGCTCTTACTCGCTGTGCTACCTGGCTGCCCCAAGCAATTTACTTTAACAACAGTAGAGCTGGTTGTTAAACATTTACCAGCATAACCTTAATTAATTCCCCCATGAAAGTATTTTTATTGTTGTTGTTTAGTCATTTTTCATTTTTTGTTCAACCTTTTGTGACCATTTTCGGCATTTACTTGCAAAGTTAATGGAGTGATCTGCCAGGAAACTGAGGCAAACAGGGTTAAGTGACTTGCCCAGGGTCATATAGCTATTATGTATCTGAGGCCAGATTAGAACTCAGGAAAAGAGCTTTTCTAACTCCAGGCAGGGCACTCTATCCACTGTACCATCTAGCTATGAAACTATGAATAGATCCAATTTCCCAATCTAAGTCAGTATATTCTATTTAAATAGCACTTGTCCCTTTCTTTGCCATGTGATCAACAGGATAGTTCTGAGACCATGATTGTCACTTATGAGCTAATTTCACACTTGTAAGAGATAAAAGAATGAGTCTGATTCTATCAACATACAGTTGGTATCACTACCCAGTCGGGGATATACATGGTCAGCCGTTATGTACATATTGGTGCAAATCATAGGCCATGGAGAAGAAACAGTAGATTACCCAAGTTGGGAATGGGTTTCTCAGCCCTAGAGGGTACTAGGCTTTGTTTTCCTGAGAAGATGAATGTTTGAATACTGCAATATGAAACTAGAAATAAAGCTATTTGTATATTTAGTCTACTTAATAGGTATATTCTCTTCTCTACTTCTTGATATTAAGATGAGGGCATTTATTAGAGAATAGTTAAGACTGTGATTAGAATCCCATTTATCCACATAGCCTATCCTTTGTAGATAGAATGAGGTGGATCAGCATCAATATCAGCATCCTACTTTAAGTATAAAGAAGATGTTCATATATCTTGGAATGGTTAATTTTAATTTACCAGTTCAGTTCCTTCCTCTAACCCCAGATTACAGGAGATTTTAAAACACAGCTCTGTTGATATTGTTTGTTTTTATGTCTACTAAATTTCTCCCTGTATTCTTCTCCTTTTACCTCCCTGTAAGATGTTGTATACATTAATTTTTTTTAAAGTATAGGGGCGGCTAGGTGGTGCAGTGAGTAAGAGTGCCAGCCCTGGAGTCAGGAGGACCCAGGATCAGTTCCAGCCTCAGATACTTAACACCCACACAAAATACTGGCCGTGTAACCTTGGGCAAGTTATTTAACCCCAATTGCTTTAAAAAAAAAAAAAAGAAAAGTATAAAAAGGAGAAATAAAAGATGAAAATATATGCAGTGTCTCACAACTATGAACCACTTCCATTTCTGTGCAAAGGAGTAAATGGAGTTATCATCTTATATTTCTTCTTGGGCCCAGACTTGTTTTTTTTGTTTGTTTTTGCGTTTTTTTTGTAGGGGGGAAGGTAGGGCAATTGGGGTTAAATGACTTGCCGAAGGTCCCACAGCTAGCTTGTGTGTGTGTGTGTGTGTGTTAAGTGTCTGAAGTCAGATTTGAACTCAGGTCCTCCTGACTCCAGGGCCAGTACTCTATTCACTGCACCACCTAGCCACCCCCAGACTTGTTTTTTATGATTTTGTGACATTAATTTTTCTTTATAAAATACATTTAATTCACATATTTTATTTTCATATCACCTATATTTTCTCCTTTCTTTTCCCTTTCTACCTGAGAACCATTCTGTAACACAAAGATTTTTTTAAAAGAAGAAAAAAAAAGGAAAAGAGAAAAAAATCATCAAAACCAATAAATACAGGGAAAAATAACTGACAACAAATACAATATTATTTAACTTTAGACTACCCTCTCCTGCAAAGAAGTGGAGGGTGAGGTGTATCTTCGTATATCTCTTCTTTGGGGCCATGTTTATTCTTTGCAATTTTGCAATATTCACTTTGATTATTTTATGGTGGTTGTTCTTTCCATTAAATTATTGTAGTCATCATGAATATTGTATTCTTGGCTTTGCTTGCTTCACTTTGCATTAGCTCATGTAAATTTTTCCATGCTTCTCTTCATTTATCATATTAATCTTTTTATAGCACAGTAATATTCCATTACATTCATATACCACAAAATGTTTATCCTTTCCAACATAGGTAGTCATCTATTTTGTTTCTAGTTTTTTGCTATCACAAAAAGTATTGCTATAAATAGCTTTAAAATTTGTTCTCCTTGGCGTGTATGCCTAGCACAGTAATCCTTGGGTCAAAGGCTATGGAAATTTTATCTACTTTATATGCATTAATCCAAACTGCTTTCCAGAATGGCTATACTAATCCACAGCTCCACCAATAATGCATTAGTGTACCTGTCTTTCTACCCTGTCTCCAACATGGTTCATTTACATCTTTTGTTATCTTGGCAAACACTGCTTTGTGTGAAGTGAAGCCTCAGAGTTATTTTGATCTGCAATTCTCTTCTTATTAGTAATTTGGAGAATTCTTTCATGTAGTCAATAGTTTGAAGTTCTTTTGAGAACTCTTTATTCATGTCTTTTAAAGGAACATTTTTCAAGAACAATATATCTAGTGACCTGTCACGGACTATTTCTAAGGCAGATATTTTGAAGGAGGAATCTTTTAGAAGTGTCCCTTTGAAACTTTGCAAAGACAACAGAAAACAGGTACAATAAAGTGTAACCTTCAAATAGAAGAAACAACCAGGACCACTCAAAAGGGCAGTCAATTTAATTTCCATCCTGCAAAAGAGGCCCTTTCTTGACTTAGCTTCATATCTCATCTTTGCTCCATTAGCAGAGTGATCTTGAAAGTCATATATATTTCTAATACTACTAGATGTTCTTTTAATTCTCTGCTTGTCTCTTTGACTCCTTCTTTCTTTTATTCTTCATTATCTTAGTTAAGCTTAGAGCTTCCTTTGAAAGCTTAAAAGAGCTGGTTTGTCTTTATAACAATGGAATATCAGGGAATACTTTTTAACATTCTATGGTGAGAAATGCAGATTAAAATAACTCTGAGGTTTCTCTTCACATCCCTTGAAGTAACAAAAGTGATAAAAGATGGATCAAATCAATGTTAAGAGGGCTCTGGGAAACAGGCTAACTAATACATTATTGTCAGAACTGTAAATTGGTCCAATAATTTTCAGGTCCAGGTATCAACCAACTTTGTTAAGCACCTACCATGTATGAGACACTATACTAAGCACTGGGGTTACAAATAAAGACAAAAAATAGTTCTTGCTCTCAAGGAGGCCATTTTCAAATCAGAAAAAAACAATTTGGAATAATGTGAGAAGAAATTACTCAACTATTGATATATTTTTACCCAGTGATCCCATTATTGCAATATACCACAAAGACAGAAAGAAATCATTGATAATAAAACATTCATCTTAGCACCCTTTGTGATAGCAAGACAAACCAATAAAATTTGAAAATGAAGTGGATCCTTATTGACTGGGGAAATGGCTGAACAAATTGTGGTTATGAAAGTGCCAGAATATTACTGTTAAGAATTCAGAAAAAATGATAAAACAAAAAATTGATAAAAGAACTGATAAAAAAAGAAAAAATAGTACTAAGAGAAAAAAATGGGAAAAATTATCATAACATAAATGACCACAAAATTAAACAAAAATAACAACAGCAACACCGACAACATCTTTAAAATGTAGCCAAATTAATGTTATTTGCAGTATTTGGGTCCCAAGGAGGAATAGATGATGAAACATTTTTCTAAGTGTGTGTATGTGTGTGTGTGTGTGTGTGTGTGTGTGTTTGCGCCTGCAGGGGAAAGGTGGTGCTATGAATATGGAATGTTGCATATACTTTATTTTTTATTTTTTTAAAAGCAATTGGGGTTAAGTAACTTGCTCAAGGTTACACGGCCAGTTATTTCTGGGTGTGGTGCTAAGTATCTGAGCCCGGATTTGATCCTCAGGTCATCCCAACACTGGAGCCGGTGCTCTTACCCACTGAGCCACCTGGCCACCCCTTGCATATACTTTAAAAAGTATTCTTGTTTTATTGGTTAGGTTTTGACTGTCCATTTTTCTTAGTATGAAGATAGGTTCAAGAGCAATGGTGACAACTGGGAAAAATCTGTTTTTTTTTAAAGTCATCAATAAATCATAAAAAATATGAAATGAGGAATAAAAGTACAGGCGGTAGAGGAAATTCTTTATATGGTAAAAGGGGTAAGGCAAACCAGGACTACTTGATTGAATTTTTTCCTACCCACATGACCTTCAATCTCTACTCCCTCCCTAAAACTCTGATGGACTTGGCATGTATCCAAACACAACTAGATTTCTTAGTGACTATGGAAGAAATACTGTGAAACCTGGTGACTGAAACTGAGATGGGTTTCAGTTTGTTCAAGCTACCATCTGTGATGGTGTGACTCCAAGCAAGAGAATAAAAAATGGAAAATTCAATCCACTAGTAACATTGGATATATGTATGACCCTTTGTAGCTCACAGTGCATTTTCACATTTATTATTTGATCTTTATAATCAGGGGCATTATAATGACACTCAAATGAAATTATTCATGTAAAGCACTTTGAAAAACTTAAAGCATTATATAAATACCAGTTATTATTTTTAGTCTGTGGTCACTGATTCTCTAGTCTGGTGATGATTTTATTCTCTAAGCTTTCTACTTCACTCCTGTTCAAACTATGTTTATAGAGTGATACTAGCGTGTGATGTTAAATGTTTAACAACCAGGTTTTTTTGGGGGTGGGGATAAGTGTATGCATACATTTTAAAGTTGAATTTGCATTATCGGTCCTTTCTTAAATCTAGACTGTAGACAATCAATAAAACAATAAATCATGTCCTGGTTTTTAGCTTTGTCAATTTCTGAGGTGTAAATGTTCACACTGAAAATTTAACAATCAGCTATGGTAAGCTACTAGAACAGCCTCCAGCATATCTTTTCTTCCAACAATCCTGTGATATAGGTAGGAATTCTGATTCCTATTTCACAGATGAAGAAATTAAGGCTCAGAGAAGTTAAAGTGATTTTCCCATTGTCTTACAGCTAAAAAGTAATAGACTTAGGACAAGGTTCCAAGGCTTCTGACTCCTAATCTTATAGTCCATTTTACTATCCTCCCTTTTTTATTTCAAAGTAACTTGACATTATGCAGAAATAATCACAGACTAGAAGTACAAAGAACTTATATTTACAGGCCATAGAAATCATCACCATTCCAATCAAGGTCATAATTGCTAGCATCTGAGGGCTGTACTGGTCACCATCCAAATTGAGTTAATCCAGGGCTGATGCCCTTCAACTTCTGATGATCTCAGACCTATACACCAAAGAAAAATGATTTAAAAGTAAATGTAAACAATAATACATGGATATGATTATGGAATGAGTAAAATAATACATTTATTCACCCCATATGCAGAAATTTTTTTTCATTTGCAGATAAATGCTGAAAAACTTCAGGGTCATAACAAATAACTAATATGCTTGATTGTGACTTCAGATAAGTAAGATAATTAACATCTACCCAAGTCAGGAGAAAAATGCTTTGAAGTCAAGATCTCCTGAATAGTTAGTAAGGGACTTGTTTGTTTTGTTTGTTGGATTTATTATGAGTTGGAAAGGAACCATTGCAACCATGCTTTAAACCTGTTTATCTGCATTGAAATTCTGCTTTTAAATGTTCAATAGGAAAAGGGCATTGCACCTTTAAGAAGCAAATCATGTCAGCCAAAAGCCCAACACTAAGCATTCTCAGAAGGTTAAGAGCTTATCTGAAAAGTAACCTCAAGCAATGCTTTGCATAGAGCACTCAACTGAACAAAGAGACAGAAAGAGAGTTGAAAGGGTGCCATAGATGTGGGTATGACCCAGAATTTTCCTGATTATGAAAAGGACAGTTATGAGGAAAGGAAATAAACAACTTTATTTTATTTTAAAATTTACATTGACATTCTTTTTGAAGTTCAAGCCAGGAGATAAGTGAATGAGGACTGAGAAAACAGAATAAATTTTCTGTTTGGATTGCAAAATGGATAGAGTTGTCCCAGGGAAGTGACTGTAGGACTTTATAGTAGCTCTGAGCACATTACCTTGAACATCTAGCTAGTGATTATCAGAATGGTTCCTAAATAATTTGTCTTTTTCTAGCATGCTTAAGGAGTAGGAAAAGAAGACACTTAAAAAGCAATGTTGAACTCTGAGGTACCACATCTCACAGGTAAAATTGGCTAAGATGACAAAACAGGAAACTGATAAATGCTGGAAAGGATGTGGAAAAATTGGAACACTAATCCATTGTTGGTGGAGTTGTGAACTGATTCAACCATTCTGGAGAGCAATCTGGAACTATGCCCAAAGGGCTATCAATAAGTGCATACCCTTTGACCCAGCGATACCACTTCTAGGGCTATATCCCAAAGAGATCATAGAAGTGGGAAAAGAACCTGTTTGTACAAAAATATTTATAGCAGCTCTTTTTGTGGTGACAAAGAATTGGAAATCAAGGGGATGCCCATCAATTGGGGAATGGCTGAACAAGTTGTGGTATACGCATGTAATGGAATACTATTATGCTATAAGAAATGTGGAGCAGAAGGACTTCATAATAACCTGGAGAGACTTATATAAACTGATGCTGAGTGAAAAGAGTAGAACCAGGAGAAATTTGTACACAATTACAGACACATTGTATATGTGACAACTAACTTTGATAGACTGGGATCCTCTCAGCAATGCAAGGTTATAAGACAGCTCCAAAAGACTCATGATGGAAAGGGATATCCACATGCAGAGAAAGAATTATGGGGTCTGAATGCATATTGAAGCAAACTACTTGCTTTCTCTTTTTTTTTTGTTTTGTTTCTTCTTTCTCATTGTTCAGTACATTGGTTATAATATTTTTTTTTTGCAGCTTGACTAATGTTTAATGTGAAGGTATTTGTAGATTCTATATTTGATTGTATGCCATCATGGTGGGGAAGGGGAAGGAGAAGATAGGGAGCAAATTTGAAACTCAAGGAATTGTGGAACAGAATATTGTCAACTAAAAGTAAATAAATAAACTTTTAAAAAAGGAATGTTGATAGTGAGGATGAGAGAACATAGCCAAAGCAATTGTTTGGAGAGAAGAGCTACTTCACATCAATGTTGTAAGGAATAAATAATAAATATGAAAATGGTCTGTGGAGTATAAGGCACCATACAAATGTCAACTATTATTACATAGACAGTAGACTAATTTTTCCATTTTTTTAACCCTAATGCTTTGAGTCATACAAATGGAATTTCACAGGAAAGTGACATCTTCACTCTGATAAGGGCAAGAAGCTTGACAAACATTTTTCTGGACTGAAAGGGGAAAGAGTAAAAGTCTTTTAGATCTCTGATGTTTGAAAGCCCAAGGAGGTTATAAGATCTTCAAAGTAGCACACACACTCCCAGAAGGCTTCTGATCTCATTATAAGATTCAGGGTGAGTTCTACTTTGGCTGGAAGAACATCAGATTTAGATTAAGCTAAGCAGTGATTGATAACAGTTTAAATATAGTCAGGTATTTTAATTTCTTCTACTATGTGCCCCATATTGTGTTTTTGTGCACTTATTTCATTATAATGACTAGTAAACTGGCATATTATTATAACATAATAATATTTTGTAGGAAAACCAAAATTAGCCAAATAAATTGCTAAATATGATGCAACATAATTAACCATGCCTACAGAAAAACCTAATTGTGAAGCCACTAATAAATAACCCAAGGGCACCACTTTTCACCCAGTGTCAGCAAGTGGAACTACAAGTAGGAAATGGGAAGTTTCTAGAGATTTTCCGATTAAGTCATACATATATGTGGCTGACAACATTCATGTTTATATTGCTCAATGTGCAGGAATCTTGGTCAGTTTTGACCTTACTATTTAATCATATTTGACTCAAGTTAACTGGCCCATGCTGCCAAATGGTAAACAGGATCCTTTTTAAATGTGGGCTGGAATTATGACTTTGGGGACACACAAAAGGGGCAGAGTATATTTTTACATAAGGACTAGTGTTGAGTCTTGAAAGTTCATCAATCAATCAATTAGTTAACAAATCTTAATGAATGCACTTACATAGTCAACCCATCTAAAAAACAGTTATTAAATTATCTACCATGTTCAAAATACTGTGCTATGTACTTGGGTAAATATATAGTTTAGATTAAATATCCCAGTCTGGTAGCACAGATAACTATTAAATACATTATTAAATAATCATTTCTTTAGAGAATTAGAAAATAAAGTTCTACATGAGATCTGGAGGTGATGCTAGAGTAGTGATGGTTTCATTTTTTTGTGCTAGTGCCCCCAGGTCTAGCATAGTGCCTAGTGCAGAGGAGGGAACTAATAAATGATTACTGATTGGTTGACCAGGAAAGACTTAATGAAGAAGGTAGGACCTCAGTTAAAAATCACAGGTCTAGAATTGGATGGGATCTTAGACCTCATTTGGCTGAAGTGTTCAAGAGAGTAACATATAGTAAGACTGGAAAAGAAGAGTGGTATCACATTATGGAGGTCCTTGAATGCCCAGGCAAAGGTGTTTTAACTGGAATGAACACTGCTTCTGAGTCAAAGGGCGTGGGTCAAATCATACCTTTGTCTCTCATTTAAACTTTATGAGTTTCAGTTTCCTCAACTCTAAAATGAGAGGGTGTTGGCGCAGCTAGGGGTTGCAGTACACCAGCTCTGGAGTCAGGAGGACCTGAGTACAAATCCAACCTCAGACACTCGACACTTATTTAGCTGTATGACTCAGGGACCCTTTATCCCAATTTCTTCACAGTAAAATAAAAAAAAAATGAACAAATACAATGAGATAAAATGAGGGAGTTGAGCCTCTCATTAATTCTAGCAACTTCTTGGCTTGTTCATAATCTAGACGGCAGGGAAGGACCTAAGGTCCCTTCCAATCCTAGATCTATGATCCTATGGATATTTACTCTCTTGACAATAGGGTACAATAGATAATTTTGCACAGAAGTGTGATATTTTAAGTGGGGTGGAGTTAAAGTGGCAGTAAATAAATTGACCACAAATTCAAATGTGATAATATCTGTCAAGTGCTTAGCACAGTGCCTGGCACATAGGTGCTTTGTAAATGCTTATTCCTTTCCTCTTAAGAATTAAACATACCAGCTTGGACAAAATTAGTATTATGATCAGTCAGCAGATGCTTCTCTTCTCCAGAATAGGCGTAATGACAACGTAACTTTCCACCAACAGAAGAAGGGGAACAGGCTTCAATTTCGATCCTGTTTAACAAAGATCAGGGTCACTAATGAACTCAGGGAAGATAAAAACAAAAAAAATACCCTATTGCCCACCCTTACAGAGCTTACATACAATTTTTTTTTGGGGGGGGGTAGAGCTTATTGTTGGTTATTTCTCTGTTTTTACTAAAATAAAATAGGTTGATATCTTTAATATTTATACAAATTTTAAAATATTTTACTTTATAATATAAGCCTTCCCACCTCCTCTCCCAAAGAGCCAACTTTTCATTTAACATAGAATAAAAAGAGGGAAAACCTAAAAGGTTCAGCAAAGCTAGCCTGTTGTTGGCTCTTTTTCACAGAGTGGCAAAGCCTCCTAACTCAAATGGTTATTTCTGGATTTGGTCTTTTTTCAAGTCTGAAATCCTCAGTTGATTATCTTCCTGGGACTGGGGAGCTTTGCTGGACATCTGACTTTAGAAACAAATCATCTCATTCATTTCCACAAAGGACTTTCTCAGTTTCCAGAAACCCAAGTCCAAGCCCTTTGAGCCTTTTGCATTCTATCTGGACATGATATATTACATAATCACCAAGGTAGTTACAAGCCTAAAGTTGGAAAAACTTTGATTTCTACCTCTCCCCATCCCAAACTTTAATCGGGGTTGTGTGTACATAAATGCATGTACATATGTATACACATACAGCTTTGAGCTGCTTCTGCTCTGGAGATCCTGGGTCACTCTGGTAAGGTATTCCCTCTTTCTACTCTGAGTAGATGACCCCCTTCTCTCAGATTCTACCTACTGCTGTCCATGGTCCAACCCCAAAGGGCTCTTTCTTCTAGTTCTATTTTTCTAGGTTTCTTCGAGGAATAAATTTATAATGACCTGGTTACAAATTTATACCCAGAGAAGACAAAAAGTGGGGAGTGCAAATAGGCTATAGGTATAATAATAAAACTCTTCTGGTAGAATTGTTTTATGCAGGTCCTGATTTGATGCATTAATGGAATATTTCATGGAATCAAATCATAGCAGGCTATTAACATTGGGCTAAGATAGTAACAGGCAGAATTCATACATCGTGATTGATCATATTAAAATAATTTATTTCAAAGTAAGCATCATTATATCTCATCTAGAACTCTGTCTTAATGTCAGGAGATGTATCTGCATGGTAAATTTGCTTACTGAGCCTGCAGCTGTTCCTGAAGCCAAGATCTTAGGAATTTCCCATGCCTGAAGAGGCCCAGGATTTCACACACCCTGGGCCAGTTAGTCCTTTCCTACCACTGATTCTACTGTAGCTGTGTGGCTAATATCTCTGTGCTTTGACTAATGTCTTCCTCACTCCTGGTCTTTTCAGGGGATGAGATATAATTCCAGAAGATAGTTCAAAATCTGCTCTGGTTTTTGTCCAGAAGAATTAAGCTGAACCACCCCAGTGAAAGAAACTCCTCCCTGCTTGCCTCTTTGTAGTGAAATTCTCATTGCTCCATCTTGTGGAAGAAATAAAAACATCTCCAATGTTATTCTGCTACATTGCAGAATTTCACAATGTTAGAATTGGAGGGGATTTGGGGGCCATCCATTCCATCACCTTTATTTTATAACTTCACGGCACTGCTTCCCCAAAATATAAAATTGATGTTTCTTTCTATCCTCTCCCTTTTCTACTTTCCCTTCCTCTCCCCTTTCCCCTTCCTCTCATCTCTTACTTCTATCTCACTTCTCCCTTTCCCTTTCTCTATATATCCTTCTCACTATGAAATGTCATAGAAAATATCTCTAAAGAACTCTAGAAAATACTTGTCCTTGTATGTTACGTATCTGATCTCTCTCCTCCCTTTAAGTTCCATTGCTGTGTGAAGATTTAAAGAAAACTGGTGGGAGTACTTGAGCACTGATCTCTGAAAGGTCAAGTTGACAATTATAGTCTTTAATACTCCCAAATGAAAGAATGAGAATCTCGTATCATAGCCAGAGCATGTCAGTATCCTAATGAGTCCAAGAATCATCTGATCTCAAGATCACATGAGTATAGCTTTCAGGTCATAAGGGACCTTAGAGGTCATTTAGTCCCACCCTCTCACTTTTTTTACAAATGAGGAAAAGGTTCCCCAGAGAGTTGAAATAATTTGCTCAAGGTCACAAAAGTAATAAAACAGAGTCAGAATCGTTGGCTCAGAGTATCGTAGGATCAGAAATATAGAGTTGTAAGGTACTAAAGAGGCTATCTAGTCCAGTCCCCTCATTTTTATAGGTGAGGAAACTGAGGCACAAAGCAGTTAAATAATTTTAACCCAAGTCCTCTGAAAATACATGGAATCAGAATATTAGATCTGGAAGAAATCTGCGAGACTGACCTAGTTCAACTCCACCCCTCCTTCCATTTTACTAATGGGGCAACTAAGATCCCAAGGCCACATGACTAGTGAATGTCATGGTCAGATTAGAATTAGAACCCAAATCTCTCAGTTCCCAGTCAAGGACTCTTTCCCTTGTGCCTCATCATCTTCTAGCTTTTAGCTTCCATCTTGCTTGTCTTGCTGTCGATTTCTTGAAAAGCTCATTTTCCCAAAGACACCTTTCAGGGAAGATTCAGAGAAATAAGCTTAACTCCTTTCAGCTCAGGCTGCAGGTAAATATGTTACATTGGCTAAGAATCTAAAAATCATTGGTCCAATCTGCTTTTTCCCACCTGGGGCCTACGAAGGCCTGCTGCCTTCCTCTCAACATCGTAGCTAAAGCCAGTCAATTCTCATTGTGGCTGCATGTGATAGTGTAGTTTCTCAAATGTTTGGTTTAATTATACAGACTGTTTCTAGGACTCTGACCTCTCTTGTTTAGCTAGCATGTATGTGTATATATAAATGTGAGCTGCTTTAAAAAATTTTTTTTCTTGTGCCAGAAGGGTGTCATATGTAGCAGTTAGTATGAAAGTAAGCACAATACTGACACCTGGTGCTCAAATGTGGTTTGAAATCCTGACTTTTCAACACTGGGAATATATCAGAGAAGAATTTTTAATAATATTTTCTAGGAAAATACCAATAAACCAAATGGCTCTTATCACAGTCTTCCTTAGGGAAAATTTTCCATTAACTAGGTATCATTTGAAATCACAATGGATATAAAACTTCATAGTTCATTTCTTAAGATGTGCAGATAAGTATTTTTAGTTGGGTGTTACTTTTGTAACCTCTATAGACTCTGGGTGTACTCATCTCAGGTGGACTTCCCAGAAAGCAGCTCTCTGCATCTCCCCCTCCAAGGTTCTAGTGGTATCTCTGAGGGACAGTGGACTTTTTTTTATAATACTATTTACTTAAGTCCCCATGCCTCCATTCTGTTATATTATATCCAATATTAACTTCTAGTTACAGTTAGTAACTCCCTTATATAATAGATTGCCTTAGTGACTAGCACTCTGATATTAATTAGCTTTTAACAAAGGAATGGGTACTTAAAAGATATAGTAAGAACAGAAGTACAAATTGATTCCCCAGATACCAGGGGTATACTTCTATAGAGTACCAAGGATACTCTACAACCTTGGTCCCTGGGAAGAGTGGGTACACACTTAAAGCAGTTGCTACAAAGCTTTTGCCTGACCAAGTTAACTTTCTAATATAGTATAAATGCTAGATAATTCACTCCTTTGCTATAGGCTCTGGAATCTGGGCTTTTGGGTTGATATACTACAGTTCTTCATCAAGTAAATTGCTACTTGGGTCTGTGCCAGCACTCTAATGCTCTCAACTTCCATTAAACTCTGGCATAGACTGTAGTTTCTGGACCAGCTCATTCTTCTGACCCTTCAAAGCTCACAAGGTCATAGCCATCTCCAAAATTCTTTCCTGTAGGAGCATGAAGGAATACAAATAAGCAAGAACACAGGTACTATGCATTCATGGTCACATGTAGGCCCAGTGGGGAAAGTAGGCCTTTCATGCATGTCTTACTACTCCCCCTATCCATAGGTTTGTAGCTATCCTTGTCTGCACTGTTGCCAGGAAGCAGAGAGACTGAGGCAAAGTCATTGGAGCCTTTTGTGTGCACACTGGCTTCTTTCTGCAATATACTAAATTGCCAGGAGCAGTCAGAGAATAACTGCATATACTCAAGTCCATGTGGGAGATTGCATCAGGCAGAACACAATGAACATGTTCCTAAGGACCAGTATCTCATTGGCTTGTCGCTGATTACATTTCAGTGTTGTCATAGTTTGTGACATTTAAAGATCATAAGATTTCAGAGCTGGAAGAGATCTTAGAAAGCACATAATAGAACCCTGGCCTTTTCAGAGGAGGGAGTTGAAGTCCAGAGAGGATGAATGACTTTCCTCTAAATCATGTGATCAGTCAAGTAACAAGCATTTATTAAGATGCTTTTTTGGTCTAGGTATCATGCTCAGTGCTGAGAATACAAGGCCAAAAGTGAAGAGTTCACGGTTTAGCAGGTGGGGACAGCACGAATATTTAGAGGGAATGTGCAGAAGAGGAAGAATTTGAACTCAAGTTTTCTACCTTTAGATCTGGTTCTCTTTCTACTGCACAGCTGATTTGACCTCAGTCAAGGAATCAATCAATACATTTATTTAGTATCACTTTGTTCAACATAGTGGGTAGGAAACTGATAAATAAAAAATGAGCAAGGCTACCATACTGGTGGTGAATGAATTAGAAAAGAAAAAGAGGGAAGAAAACACAAGGATTTTTTTTTGGAAGATGGTGAGTTAACCATTCTAGATAGAGCAGAAGGTTTACATTGAAGACTAATCAGACAGTAGAAATAGATTGAAGCCAGATAGGAGGCAGTTTAGACTTCATCATGTAGATGATAGGGAGCTTTGGATGGTTTCTGAATGGGGAAGTGTAATGAAAAAGTAGTGTTTGGGGATTAATTTTTCTGATGGCTGTGTGTAGGGACACTGGTTAAAACAAAACAAAACAAAATGAAACAAAAAGCATTATTGAGGTAGGCCATGTATGAGGCAGTCAGGACTTGGACTAGTGTGATAGCAATCAGAATAGAGAAAAGGATGAATGGAAAAATCATTAAAGAAAAAAATTGAGAGAACTTGGTGATAAGAATAAAAATCATAAAATTTTGCTTTCCAATGTTTACTGACCTTTTCATGGTACAGATAACTCTTTGAGTATTGAAATTTAATTTCTTGTGAACATAGCACTAAATTGTTTTGGTTTGATGCAATTCAATAAAGATTTAACTAAATATTACTATGCCCAAGGTACTGTCCTAGGTTCTGAAGATACAAAAAACAAAATTGAAAGTCCTTGACCTCAAGGAATTTATATTTTATTGGAGAGGAACAACTTGTAGTGGATATACATAGTGAATTAAACACAAAATGGATACAAAGAAATTTTCATGGGGAGGACAGTAGCAACTGGTGGGGAGGCATCCAAATCTCCTACTTGTAGAAGAAGGAGGGAGGGAAGGAAAGAGGGAGAGAGAGACAGAGGGATAGATAGAGAGAGAGAGAGAGACAGAAAGACAGGCAGAGACAGAGGGATAGATAGAGAGAGAGACAGAGAGACAGACAGAGACAGAAACAGAGACAGAGAAACATAGAGACAGACAGACAGAGATAGACAGAGACAGACAGAGAGACAGAGAGAACATGAGACCAGAGGTCTGGGGTGGGAGATAAGAATAGTGATCCTACAAAAGAGAGAAGGAAGGTAATTTGAGGCGATTGTGGGACCAAATGAAAAATTATTTTAAAGATGGAGATCTGGACTTGTATGTAAACAATATGAAAGGAGAGAGTAAAAATGAGAGAGAGAGAGAGAGAGAAAGTGTTTTAAGGGTTAAACTTTGAAGGAGAAGGACAGGGAAAGAAGCAAGGGTACAAATAGAAGAAATGGCATTTGTAAGAAGGACTGCTTTCTCCCCAAGACTGAAGCAAAAGACAGTTAGGGGGTGTAGGTGGGGGGAGAAAGGAAACAAGTATTTATTAAGAGCCTACTATATGCCAGGTATTGTGCTGAGCACTTTAAAAATATTGTCCTATTTGGTTCTCAAAAAAAAATAGGTGCTATTATTATCCTCATTTTACAGTTGAGGAAACTGAGGCAGACGAAGGTAAAGTGACTAACTCAGAATCAAACACGTATTCAGTGTCTGAGGCTGGATTTGAACCCAGGTTTTCCGTACTCCAGGTCTAGTGCTCTATCCTTTGTGCCACTGAGCTGATTGAGTAATTTAGAGTGTAGAGTTGGGGAGAAGAAAGAGCTCTCATCAGACGACATCAATATTTATTTTTATTTTTTAATAGAACTTTTGGTGGAGTTCTCTGTTGAGAAGGAGGGCATGTTGGTAGCTTGAGGAAAGAAGAGAGCATTTGGAACAGATACCAAGGGGAATGGGATAAAGGGTCAATCAGGGAAGAAACACCAAAGGATTAACATGCAACAGCTGAGCTTTTGTTGAAATGACATAGCAAAAATAATAGCAGTAACAGAGTCCCTGTCCTTTAGTTGCTTACAGGCTACTGGGAGAACATCCCATGCAGGTATTCATTCATGCATGCATGAATGAAAAATGATTCATTAAGCATTTGCTATCCTCATGCAGATGGGGTAGAGTCAAAGGAGAGATCAGGAATATTTGAAGAGGAAGAGATCAATAACATTTGAAGGGATCAGGGAAGGTTAAGTAGACAAGATGGAACCTGGACAAGAACCCTGAAAAAAGAGGATTCTGAGAGG
Organism: Petaurus breviceps papuanus; assembly: GCF_028583685.1. Taxonomy (NCBI): domain Eukaryota; kingdom Metazoa; phylum Chordata; class Mammalia; order Diprotodontia; family Petauridae; genus Petaurus; species Petaurus breviceps. The sequence continues at coordinate 5,413,181 of NW_027185754.1, forward strand.
CATGGATGAGGAAGGAATGCCTCCTATGTGTGGAGAAGTGTTAGAACCAATGGATGGAGATAAGAAATGGCATGTCAGGTTTAGAGAACAGCAAGAAATTCAGCTAGGTTAGTACATAGAATTTGGGAAGGGGGAGTGATGAGAAATAAATCTTAAAGGTATGTTGGAGGTAGAGCTCTTGGAGGGCCTTAAAGATCAAGCTAAGGAGTGATTTTCTATAATTTCTTACTACTGGAAAAAATTCAAACTCCAGCCTCAAAAATTCCATTTTTTTCAACTCTAGATTTTCCTTGTAAACTCTAAAAGGGTGGTCAGAATTCATAGGTTTGGCTTCCATTAAGGAATTTTGTCCAGCATATATGTTGTGTCCCTCCCTGTGTTTTTATCACCAACTGGATCCTATGCAAGATGTAATTCCTAGGAGAATACAGGTAACTGAAACCCATCACCTGGGCTTCCAACATGTTTGTGTGTTTCTGGGAATTTAATGAAATAGCACTATGTTGATGTCATTGAAGTCTTGACTTCATGCTGTAAATGAAATATGGAGCAGGATCAAAGACTTTTCCCCTCATTGAACTATGACACTATGATGAGAAAAGCAACTACCTACACAGTCATCTCCTTTCTGCTTCTACACATTCTTCTCCCACTTATTGTTGTCATTATCAACACCATGAAAAAAATCACAATTCTAGATTTGGAAGGATCCTCAATGTATCACTTTAATCTCAACCCCTCGATTTACAGACAAGGAAGCTGAGACCCAGGGAAATGACATAATTTGCCCAGTGTTACAGAGGAAGTAAACACCAGAGACAGGATTTGAACCCAGGTGCTCTTACTCCAGGGTATGTGCTCTAACATATAAATAATTCTATTCCATTCAATACTAATATATTAGAAAAGGGGGGCTACAAGTAGTCCGTACTATGGATGAGGAATTTGTTGCAGATTAAAAAGAGAAACAAAAAACTGAGTTGATTGGTTTTCCAAGGGATTATGTCTGCTTTTAAAATTAAGGTTCGGGCTTCACAAAATGTATTTTTCAGCAACATAGTCTAACAGAAAGGCTGCTGGTCTGAGAGTAATAAGGCCTCAGTCCTGGTATGAATTTCACTTCTTACTCTCTATGATGCACATCTTTTCAGGTCTTTCATTAGGTTGGGGGCAAGAATTTGTCTCCCTTTCTACTTAATAATTTTCCTGAGATGGGACCTAGTGCCCTCTGTGCTTGCTGCCTTCTTTTCTTCCTTCCTCCCATTCAACTGTTTATTATTATTATTGTTACACCTTGCCTGGTTTCAACTCCAAGGAACAAGATGCCCCTCCAAGATGAGCTCATCATTTTGAAACTCCCCACCAGGCTGCTAACTCATGCCTTGATTGACAGCACTTCCCTTAGCCTTCTCTTCCCTCTGTTTGGAGGGCTGGAGGGCAGGGAACCAAACTCCTCTCAATGCCTTCCTTTATTGGGGACAAAAACTGGACTCTTAGGTCACACCACTTGTCATGTGCTGCCCCGGTAGGGCTACCCTCTGGGGTCCCCATCCTCTCCTTTCCTACCTCTTTTTTGTGTGTACTCCCTTTACATTGTAAGCTCTTGGGGGCAGAGACTGTCTTTCTTTTTATCACCAGCACTAGCACGGTTCCTGGCATGTAGATGCTTGATAAATATTGATTGTATTGGATTAAATGGAGTGGATTTATTGAGTATACAACATATAGCATTATGCCAAGTGCCAAGGGAATACAAATGATAATAGAGAACATTTATACAGTGCTTTTAAGATTTGCAAAATGCTTTACCTATTATCTCATTTATATATATATATGTATGTGTATATATATATGTAACATGTTTTCTCATATTATGTCTTTCAGAGGCAAGACCTACTACAAAGATCAGTGGGATATGATATCTGCCCTCAAGGTACTTATTGTCATTGAGGAGAGATGGTTTATATTAGCTATCATTTATATAGAGTTTTGGGGTATCGTGGGAGGCTCAGTGAATAGGGCCCCAGACCTGGAGTCAGGAAGACCTGAATTCAAATTAGACTTCAGACACTAACTTGCTGTGTGACCCTGGGCAAGTCACTTAACCCTGTTTGCCTCAGTTTCCTCATCTGAAAAATGATCTGGAGAAGGAAATGGGAAATCATTCCAGTATCTTTGCCAAGAAAACTCCAAATGAGGTCATGAAGAGTCAGGCACAATTGTACAACAACGATATATATCAGGTTTACAAAATGCTCTACACATGTTATCTCATTTGATTTCATCATCACGATAGATTTGTGAAGGAGCTGCTATGATAATTTCTTTTCTCACATAAGGAAAATGAGACTCAAAGGGGTTATGTGACCTCCTTGTCCAGGGTCACGCAGCCAGTATGTGTCAGAGGTGGAAAATGAACCAGAGTGCTGTAGGCTTTAAGGCCAACTTTCTGTCTACTACACTTGGATACATGGTATAATTGGAAAGTGCAGTAAGAAAGATGCAAAGTGCCAATTTAGTTCAGAAGAGGAAAACACTTTTGGCTGGTTAGATCCCAAAAGGCTTCAAGGGTTAAGTGATATGAGCTGGATCTTCAAGAGGGGCAGTGATTAGAACAATAGAAATAGTGGGGAAAGAGCAAAACTGTTTAACAGATGATTGGGATAGTTTGTTTTGAATTTAGGGCATTGCAAAGCATGAAACACTTGATGAATGGATGCACTTGAGATAATGGGAGGATTGTAAGTGAACCCATCTAGGGTTACCAACAAGTACTGGCTGATGTTTTCCATAAGACCTTTGACAATTAATTAGAGGTAACACAAAGGTCAAGTGAATTTGCCTGCAGGGACATGTGATTTTTTTTCATTTTTAAAGAGGATGACCATTAAGGCTGAAGACTAAAGCCTGTTGCCAATTCCAGTCCATTTTTGTGAGCTAACAAGCTCTTTCACCATTCTGCTCTGAGGGATTTGCCTTTTGAGACCTAACACTAGTAAACAGTGTCCTTGGGGAGAATGGGGCAATGTGTTCACAGTACCAAAGATTGTGCTGCAAACAAGTCAATTGCAAAACCAGCCCCATTTTACAGTTCAGTAAATAGATGCACAATATACTGATTTGTTCAGCATTATACCTTTTAGGGAAAGGAAGAGGCGTTTATTTAAGTGCTTACTATATGCCAAGCACTGTTCTAAGCATTTTACAAACATTATCTTATTTGATCCTCACAACAACCTGGCAAGGTAGATACTATTATGATCCCCATCTTACAGCTCCCCTCTTTGTAGTGGAGGAAATGAAAGCAGACAGAAATTAAATGATTTGCCCAGGATCACACAGTTACTAAGTGACTGAGGCTAGATTTGAACTCAGGTCTTCCTGATGCCAAGCTCAGTGTTCCATCCACTGTTCCACCAACCTCCCTAGGAACAACTTTTTAGAGCTTGGAATGAATATGTTCAAGGTTCTGAGTTCCCAGACTGTGGATGTCCACCTCATGTCATCTCTATGCTCCCCACATTCCCAGTTCTCTTCAGAACAAGAATTAGAAGCTTTACAATCCTTGACTCTAAAAAATACTAATCCTTTGAAGTAAAAAAAAAATGCTAATATTTCTTGTCTTTAGATGAAGAGCTTAATCATCTCCAGCTATCATTTTAAGATAAAAGAATCTGTTCCCTATATCTGTAACTTGACTTTGACAAATAAATCCACACAATTGGAAGATGAACAGTCTGGACTGGAATAACATTTTGAAAAGAATGGTAGAATTCGGGGAAAAGGAATGTCAGAGCTTATGGTGCTGCTGACTGTATGTCTTTGTTCAAGTCACTGAATCTTTATATGTCTAAATTTCTTCATTTGTAAAATGGAGGGGAAGTCTGTCTTTCTTATCTCACAGGAATGACACAGGACAAAACTCTGTGTTAGATATGTGTTGTGGTTTGTCCTTCATTTTCGAAGAAGACCATGATGTCAGGAAGATGATGACATGACTTGCAATTGAATTCAGATGTGAGAAGGGGTGGTATTATTAGAGGCTCATGGGATTTAGACCTGGAGGTCCCTTAGAGATCATGTATAGAAGAGAAAAGTGAGGAGCAATGAGTCACTGTGCAAGTGAGAGTAGAGGCAGGATTTGAAACCAGCTGCCATAACTCCTCACCCAATATTCTTTGCACCATATCATGATGCTTCTCAAAAACAAATCAATCCACAAACTTTTTTTTTTGCTTTTTGGAGGGGAAAGGCAGGGCAATTGGGGTTAAATGACTTGCCCAAGGTCACACGGCTAGTTTTGTGTTAAGTGTCTGAGATCATATTTGAACTCAGGTTCTCCTGACTTGAGGGCCAGTGCTCTATTCACTACGTCACCTAGCCACACCTTCACAAACATTTGTTAAGCTATTTCTGTATGCCAGGCACAGAACTAGGTGTTGAGGATACTCAATAAAATGAATGAAACAATTTCTAATTCCAAGGAGCTGCCATTCTAATACATATATTAATATATACGAAATAGTAAAATACAAAGTAGTTTGGAAAGAACAAACTGTTTTAGCCCAGATGGGACGTGATCCCATAGTCCATGACAGGCAGTTTCCAGGGCACTGAGGAAAGGGTCATAGACATCACCATTTATGTTTTGTTCCCTCAGAAGTGTTTTTGCCAGGTCTGAGTCATAGTGGCTTGCCTGTACCCAAGGCTGCTCAGAGCAGTCGATGCTTTATCGATCTGGATGCCAATCTGATCAGCTGCCTTCCCGCAGTGATGAGTGTGAGTCACCTGAGAATCTGACACTTTGAGAAGCAGTGACACCGATCAACACAGAACTCAGCAGTCACTTGGGGCCACTGACTTAGCCATGGCTGTTGCAACTGGGCCCTGACAAAAGGGCCTTCTGCTGCAGGAGGCACCCCAGGCCCTGGCTCCTCTCCTGGGTGGTGGTGACCTGGCACATTGTCTACTCTAATTATTCCAGAAGCATCTATCACATCTATCAGCTGGATGCATCAGGAAGCCCCCAAATCAGTTACTAGAGATATTTCGGGTGAATGATAGAAGCACAGCTTCCACATGAGAACCAGTAAGTATTTACTTAGTATTTACTGTGGACCTTAGGACCATAGAACTGAAGTTAAAAGGGACCTCAGACGCCGTCTACAAGAGGCCAACCTCCTCATTTTTCAAATTAGGAAACTGAGACCCAGGGAAGTTAGTTATATATTGCATACATAGTGAGTGTTGGGGTGTATGGAGTTGAAAGAGCTCTGCCCTTGTCCTCAGGTGACAGTAGCTTAAATCCTGTTAGTAGTATTCCAAGACTGAACAATGATGGGAAAGCCTCCATTTCCTCACCTGCAAAATGGGGATAATGATATTTTCACTACTTACCTCACTTAGTAATTGCACTGAAAGTGCTTTATAAATCTTAAATCACTTCATAAATTGAACTGTTTCTAGGGTTCTAGCCTTTGCTCTACCATTAATTTTCTATATAATCATGTGGAAATTAGTCTTTAGGAAGACTATCTTTCAAGCAGTGCGAGTCAACAAAGGAATGAGTTATCTTAGAAATATTTATTTATTTATTTATTCATTCATCTATCAATTTATCTATTCATTCATTCATTCAATTTATTTATTTATTAAAGCAATTTGGGTTAAGTAACTTGCTCAAGGTTACACGGCCAGTTATTTTGTGTAGGTGCACTTGGCCAGACTGATCCCGGGTCTCCCGACTCCGGGCTGGTGCTCTTACTGCACCACCTGGCTGCCCTATCTTAGAAATATTTAAACAATGGTTGCTTGACACTTTGTTAATCTAAAAAAAAGTGTTATCTCAATAGGTAATGAGATCTCAGTCACTGTGTGTGCACATATGTATAATATACATATATACATATGTATGTATATAGGTATATATCACACACATCACATATTTGTATATGCTTACATGTATAAATATCACATACATTATACATACATTATGTTTGTGTGAATGTACACTTATATATTCAGTGTATGTTCATATGCATGCACACTGTACATGTGTACAAATGTGTATATGCAGCTATACATATATGTACAGACACGTACACATATGCCCAGTTTTGCAGTACTATATTCATAGTGCAATATACATGTATTATGTGTGGACATACACATACATACATGTTAGATATGTACATGTATATGAATACTTTGAATGAATGATGATGATGATGATTTGTGAGTAGTCCTGCAGAACTAATTTCATCATTTGGGAGGTTAGTCAAATATCTAGTCACTTTCTAAGTCTAATATTCCATGATACTAAGTAGTTATTGAGTATCTTCTATATGTCTGGACACATTCTGAGGGCTACAAGAGAAGACATGATGCCCACTTTCATGGGAATTGTAGTCTAGTTGGGAAAATAAAACCAGATGGTCTTGTAGAAGAGGCTTGGCCTGGCCATCAGAGCCCTGGGTTCTATACAGCTCTACCATTTACGGACTGTATGACCATAGTCAAGTCGCTTAGCTTCTTTCAGTCTTAGTTTCACAAATTACAAAGTGGAAAACAACCCACAAGCATTTGTTAAGCACTTCCTGGGTGACAGACATTACTAGGGACAAAAGTGAAATAATCTGTGGCTTAAGGATATTGTGTTTTAGTTATGGAGACAATCTATAGTTAGATGGTTATCTAAAAGATGTGTGTGGAGTAGAAACCCCAAAACCTTGGGGAGATGGGGGATGGAAAATGCTTCTTGCACAAGGTGTTCCTTGAGCTGCATCTTGAGGCAACCAGGGATTCCAAGAGGCTGAGGTGAGGACCAAGAGCATTTCAGAGATGGGATACAATCAGTCTCCCCTAAGAGGAAATGTGAGTGTCCTCTCTGAGGAACAGCAGGTAGGCCAGTAGGTATGGCTGGATGTAGAGTGAGGAGAATGAGTGAGGATATAGGAGAGAAGAAAGGCACAATAAGACTAGAAAAAAGGAGGACAGGTTCTAAGGAGCTTTCCACATCACTCAAAGAAAATCATCTTTTATTCTAGAGATAAAAGGGAGCCACTGGAGTTTAATGAGTGGCACATGGTGGGGGGCAGTTAATAAGAAATGGTCAGTCCTACACTTCAGGAAAGTCCCTTTGGTACCTGTGTAATGGAGGAATTAGAATAGGGACTTAAGATTAGGGAGACCAAATAGGAGACTATTGCAACCATCCAGACCTGAACTTGGTCCATTATCTAATTTATGAGAGAGTTGTGAGGAAAACATTTTGCAAAACCTAAATCATGATAGGATTGCAAGTTATAACCAATTGGAGAATGCTGAAAGCTGAACTGCAATTAAATGCTATATCATGTGATTAGTGTAAATTATCATATTTGTTATCATAGGAAAAAATAGTGAGGATTTGTTACCATAGGAGAGAATAGTCAGGAAAATTTGCATGGAAGAGCTGATCTTTGAAGGGTAGGGGAGATTTGGACAAGTAAAGGCTTCTTTATGATTTTTCTCTGATTGTAGGAAGGAGGATTTCTGGCTCCCTCAGCCTCTGGAAGAGATAAATAAAACTAGGGTGGAGTGATGGTATTTTACCACAGGGTGTGAATTTCCACTGGAACAGATAACATAAGAGACCTTTGACAGTACTTATTCTCAGAAGATAGGGATAGAACATGGGGGTATGACCTAAGTGGAGCTCATAATGACAAGAGGAATGGGGTTGAACTGGGGGAGCAGTTTGATGGCCTCTTAGGCTTTCTTAGGTGTTGGGAGATAAAGCAGAGATAGTTTAAAACTCTTTTCCAGAGACATTATGGTATGCTGAGATAAAAAGGCACTGAAAGGGGAGTCAGAGACCTGCTCTGCTACTTACTACCTGTATGATTCTGGGCACGTCATTGAACCTATGTGAATCTCAGTTTCCTCCTCTGTAAGATGAGGTTCCTTCTAGTTCGAAGTGCTATGAGCCTATGACATTTTTTCAAGGCTCCTGAGTTCATCACTATGGAAGTCCTATCTCTGCTGCAGATTGCCACCCCCTCTCAGCATCTTAGTAGATATTTCATTATTTGTATGGCTAAAAAACAAACAAAAAAAGAAAATAAATTACTTAGTTGCCAATATTTTGGTATGGGAATGGGTCACTCTACTTAGCCACACTGGTCTTCAGATGACAGATATAAATAGAATCTTTTCCTATCCAATCAACAGTTAATAGTCAATAAGAATTTATTAAACACGATGTGCCAGGCACTGTGCCCAATGCTTTCCACCTGGCAAAATCCATCTGACTTTAGACTCCACTAACATAATCTATGGGAATCGTGGTCATAATCATAGAGCAGTGAAGCAGTATTAGTGTCTCTTTTTCTAACCCCTTAAAAAGAACCAATAGCATCTTTGTCACCCAACTTATTTACCTGGATAGGGAAAGTATCGCCATCTCTCCATCCCCCAAGCTTTAATTTGTGCTTTTTATCACTAAGACAAACTAGTAACGATTTGCCGAGTAAGATGCAATTACGGTGGATTCTGAGGTCAATATTCAATCAGTGGTTCCATTTTGGACATTGCTTTGATCAGCCAGTCAAAAATGTCCTTTCATTTAGGTATTTTGTAAATAGTCAACAGCAACTAACTGGCTGAAAAACAGCTAAAGGAGATAGGGAGATGTATTTGGGCTTTAAAAAAAATGATTTCATTTTTAATTCAACTTAGCTCTTTAGAAGATGCAGTAATTAAAAAAAATGGGCAAAGCCTTAGAAAGGCTTCAAATATGAAATTGAAGTCGGGACTCCAGCTTTTTTGTTCAATGGCCCTCTTGGATCTGTGTCTGGAAGTCTCTTATCTGCATATCTGATTTTAGGTGAATTTAGAGTCAGGTATCTATTTATTTTTTATTTATTTATTTGCCTTTTTGGAGGGCAATTGCAGTTAAGTAACTTGCCCAAGGTTACATGGCTAGTTTTTTTGTGTGGGTGTTAAGTGTCTGAGGCCAGAACCAAACTTGGGTTCTCCTGACTCTGGGGCCACGCTTTACTCACTGCACCACCTAGCCACCCCAGTTATCTATTTATTATTATTGTTGTTGCCAGCTTCTATAGCAAGTATCCTGTTTACCTAAGGTAGATACCTAACTAAAGCTAGTGGCAGTATAGCCATCTGTTAGTCCTAAGAAAAGAGACTTGCCCAAGGTGTGAGTAATGTCAGTTAGGCACCAACCTAAGTCTCCAGGTTCTATAACTTCCATTGTGTTTTCCACTATACCCTCTTATGTACCAAACAACAACATGATCTTTGATGTTGATTAAATTACTTTGCCTCAGTTTAATCATGAAAGAGTTTGATTAGATAAGAAAGTCATGGAATTATATAAACTCAGAATTTCAGAGTTGGAAGATTTCAGAAAACATCTAGGACAACATTTACCTGAATAGAAACCAACTTGAAAATATTCTTTAATCAATCAGTTAATCATCATTATTAACACAATCTGCATGAGCTTAACTTTATGTCAACAAAGAGTCCAAAAAATGACTGTGTTGTCATATTGTTTTATAAAAATAGAGAGGTTAATGATGGCAATTCAAGATCAAGTCATCACCTCAAAAAATTATAGAAGGGTGATCATGCTAAGGATGTTGGACTTTTTGGTCAATGCTGATTATGTGAGAAAACAGTAGAAATTGTCAATTTGTCACTGCAAGTTGAAAAAAAATCAGTAGCTATCAACAGTATAGCAGAACATGCTTTGATTACCCAAATTGTACATCAGAAACTGACTTTCAAAGGACAAATTAAAAACCAAATTAGAAATCCTGAAAATCAAAGGTGAGATTAATAAAAATTGAAAGTAAGAAAATCATTAAACTCATAAACAAAATTCGAAGCTAGTTTTATGGAAACCTCCAATAAAATAGATGATTTTAAAACAGAAGAAAACCAGATTACTAGTATCAAAAATGAAAGAGGTAAATTCACTTCCAGTGAAGAAATTAAGACAATTGTTAGAAGCTATTTTGCTCAATTATATACCAATAAATTTGACAATCTAAATAAAATAGATGAATATCTACAAAGATATAACCTACACAGATTAACAGAAGAAATAAAATACTCAAATAGCCCAGTCTTAGAAAAAGAAATTGAATAAACCATCAATGAACTTCCTAAGAAAAAAATCCCCAGGACCTGATGGGTTCACAAATGAATTCAACCAAACATTTAAAGAACAATTAATCCCAACATAGATAAACTATCTGGAAAAATAGGTGAGGAGGGAGTTCTACCAAATTTCTTTTATGACACAAATATGGTGCTGATACCTAAACCAGGAAGAACCAAAATAGAGAAAGAAAATTACAAATCCATTTCCTAATGAATATTGATGCAAAAAATTTAAACAAAATATTAGCAAAGAGATTACAGCAATTTATCACAAACATCATACGCTATAACCAGGTGGGATTAATACCAGGGATGTAGGACTGGTTCAATATTAAGAAAACTTTCAGCATGATTGAGTATATCAATAATAAACAGAAATCATACGATTATCTCAATAGATGCAAAAAAAAAGCCTATGACACAATGCAGCACCCATTTCTATTAAAAACGGAAAGCATAAAAAAGAGAGCGTAGGAGTAAATGGAGCTTACCTTAAAATGATAAGCAATATTTATCTAAAACAATCAGCAAGCATTATCTGTAATGGAGATAAGCTAGACACCTTCTCAATACAATCAGGGGTCAAGGCTATTATCACCTCTATTATTTAATGTTAAGGTAGAAATGTTAGCTATAGCAATAAGAGAAGAAAAGTAAATTAAAGGAATTAGAATAGGCAACAAGGAAACAAAATTATTGCTCTTTGCAGATGATATGAATCCTAGAAAATCAACTAAAAACTACTTGAAACTATTAACAACTTTAGCAATATTTTCAGGATACAAAATAAACCCACAGCATTTCTATATATCATCAACAAAATCCAGCAGCAAAAGATAGAAAGAGAAATTCCATTTAAAATAACTGTATATGATATAAAATACCTAGGAGTCTGCCTGCCAAGACAAACCCAGGAACTATATGACCACAGCTATGAAACACTTCACACAAAGTCAGGTCTAAATAACTGGAAAAATATTAATTGCTCATTGGTAGGCTGAACTAATACAATAAAAATGACAATTCTACCTAAATTAATTTACTTATTCAGTACTAAGCCAATCAAACTATCAAAAATTATTTTATGGAGCTAGAAAAAAATAATAACAAAATTCACCTGAAAGAATAAAAACTCAAGGATATTAAGGGAATTGATGAAAAAATATGTGAAATAAGGTAGTCTAGCTGTACCAGAGCTCAAATTGTATTATAAAGTGTATTATTATAAAATTATAAAGATAATTATAATTATCAAAACAATCTGGTACTGGCTAAAAAATAGAGTGGTGGATCAGTGGAAGCTGTTAGGTACAAATTACATTATAGTAAGTAACTGTAGAAATCTGGAATATGATAAACCCGAAGATCCAGACTTTTGAAACAAAAAGTCATTATTTGACAAAAACTGCTGGGAAAACTGGAAAGAAGTAAAGCAGAGACAACATCTCACACTGTATAAAGATAAGGTCAAAAGGGGTACATGATTAACACATAAAGGGTGATACCATAAGCAAATAAAGGCAACATGGCATAGTTTTTCTGTTACATTTATAGATAAGGGGAGAATTTAGGACCAAAGAATAAATACAATTACAAAAGGTAAAATAGATAATTTTGATTATATAAAATTAAAAAGTCTTTGCACAAACAAAATGTGAACAAAATGAAAAGGAAAGCAAAAAACTGGAGAAAATTTTTGCAACAAGTAGCTCTGATAAAGGCCTCATTTTTCAGTTTTTGTTTGTTTGCTTTTTGGAGGGGGGAGGGCAGGGCAATTGGTGTTAAGTGACTTACCCAAGGTCACATGGCTAAGTGTCTGAGATTAGATTTTAACTCAGGTCCTTCTGCCTCCAGGGCCAGTGCTCTATTCACTGTACCACCTAGCCACCCCCTCATTTTTCAAATATATGGAGAACTGTGTCAAATCTATATAAAAAAAATGTAAGTCATTCTCCAATTGATAAATGTTCAAAAGATATCAACAGGCAGTTTTCAGACAAAGAAATCAAAACTATCTATAATTATAGGAAAAAATGCTCTAAATCACTATTAATTAAATAAATGCAAATTCAAACAACTTTGAGGTACCACCTCACATCTATCAAATTGGCTGATATGACAAAAAAGGAAACTGTTGGATGTTGGAGGTAATGTGGGAAAACTGGGACACTAATGCACTGTTGGTGGAACTGTGAACTGATCCAATCATTCTGTAGAATAATTTGGAACTATGCCTAAAGAACTATAAAACAGTACATACCCTTTGATCCAACAATACCACTGCTAGCTCTATATCCCAAAGACATTAAAAAAAAAGGGAAAAGGGCTGATTTGTACAAAAATATTTATTGCAGCTTTTTTTCTGGTGGCAAAGAATTGGAAATTGATGTGATGTCTGTCACTTGAGGAATTGCTAAACAATCTGTCATATATGATTGCAATGGAATATTATCACGCCATAAGAAATGATAAGCAAGGGGCGGCCAGGTAGCACAGTGAGTAAGAGCACCGGGGTGTCAGGATGACCTGGGGATCAAATCCGGGCTCAGATACTTAGCACCACACCCAGAAATAACTGGCCATGTAACCTTGAGCAAGTTACTTAACCCCAATTGCTTTAAAAAAAAATGACAAGCAGGATGATTTCAGAAAAAATTGGAATGACTTACATGAACTGATGCATAGTGACATGAACAGAACCAGGAAAATGTACATAGTAACAAAAATATTGTTTGATGAAGAATTGTGAATGACTTAGCTATTCTCAGCAATACAATGATCCAAGGAAATCCCAAAGGACTAATGATGAAGCATACTATCTGCCTATAGATAAAAAACTGATAATAACTGAATACAGACTGAAGCACGCTATTTTCTACTTCCTTTCATTAAAAAAATTTTAAACAAGTCTTTTTGCGCAAAATATGCTAGCAACCAGGAGTTATTTTTACTGAAATTACGCTGGAATACTTTCAGTGAGTCTCCAGAAGATGAGGTTCCATCCCAACACTTTTATGAAATTACAAAAAGCCATTATCTTATTTGTCTAGGCAAAAGTCTATATAACATTATATATAACAATAATAGTATTTATAAAGCACTTTAAATTTTGCAAAACATTTTATATATTGTTATAAGAATAATCTTATGATGGTATGCTATGATATAATATAAAAATATAAAATAATAATTGTATACATTATTAAAGAATAATAACAGGCTAATTACTTTTACCAGAAATATTTCTTTTGACTGTATTGAAAAAGAGGAGATGAATGAAATAAATAATAATGGTGCTAATTATGCTGATAATTTGTTTTAGAACTTTAAAGTTTGCAAAACACTTTATCTTCCTAGTCTCACATTTGACTCTCATAGCAATCATTTGAGGGAATTACCACTACTAAACCCATTTTACAGATGGTGATAATTTCCAATCCATCCTTTACAAAGCTATCAAATTTATATTCTTATTAAGTTTGATTCTGACAAGGTCACTTCCCTGCCCCAAATCACTTTGGTGGCTTCACATTACTTCTAGGATAAAATACAAAATCCTTCACTGAAATTTAAAGCCCTTTCTAACCTGGTTTCAACTTTCCTTTTCAACCTCATTATGTGCTTACTAACCTTCATGCTCTTCAGACTAGCCAAAATGGCCTTCTTTTTTATTCTTTACACATAACATTTCATCTCTCATCTCTCTGAACATTTGTACTGGCTGTCTCCTAGGCCTGGAATGCACTCCCTCCTCACCTCTGTCTCTTACTATTCCTCACTACCTTCAATGTTCAGCTCAAATATCACCCCCTGTTTTAGTCTTTTGCTGATCACTCCATTTCATAGTGCTCCCCTACTCCCATATCTTGGATTCAATTTCTATATATTTATTTTATTTATACTTTTATTTGTACATTGTCTCGCCTTGTAGAATATTAGATTCTTGAGGGCATTTCATTTATATATTTGAATCCCTATCACATAGTACAATTCTTGACATAGTAGGTGCTTAGTAAATGCTAATCCCTTGGTTGATGAGGAAACTGAAACCTAGAGAAATTAAGTGACTTGGCCAGGGTCATATATCTAGTATATGAGTCAGGATTCAAAGAATAGTCTTTCTAACTTTAAGTTCAACAGTTTATCAATGGTCATCTTGCAGTGAGGAGGAAATAACCATATTTCTACTCTGGGCCATTTTATTAAGATGTATTTTTTTTAAATAAAGTTTAGACCTATCTCTTCCCAACATCTATACAATTAGTCCCAGTTTTACCCTCTAGGGTTATAAGCAGAACAAGATTAACCACTCTTCCACATGACAGCCCTTCAAATTTTTGAAGAAATCTAAGTTCCATTTGGTCTTCCCTCTTCCTAGCTAAACAACCTCATTATCTTCAACTGATCCTCCTATGGTGCAATAGCAGGTCGCTTTACCATCTCAGTTACCCTACTTTGGAAGTGATTCAGATAATTAATGCCTTTTCTAAAATGTGGCATCTAGAACTGAATAAAATCTTCCATATGTGGTTATCACCTTCACTTCCTAATCACAGCCAAGATCACATTAACTTTTTTGGCCACTATATCAAGCTGTTGAACTTGCGATTCTCTAAAATCTCTAAATGCTTCTCACATGAACTATTGCTGAATTGCCCTTCCCAAGGCCTGCATTTCATCAAATCACAGATTCAAAGAATCGGAAAGGAACACAGAGATGGTCTAGTTCAGTGTTTTCTTTATTGAAAATCTCCCTAACAAGTGCTTATCCAACCGTTGCTTGAAAACTTCTTTGAAGTAGAACTCAGAAACTTTTAATATAGCCTATTCTACTTTTCAGTAGCTTTAGATGTCAATATTTTTTTTCTTAAATGAAAACAAAATCTCTCTGCCTAGCTTTCCCCCATTGTTCTCAGTTCTTCCTTCTGCAGACAAAACAAAGCTAGTCTAGTCCCTCTTTATCAAAACAGACTCAACTATTTGAAGACAGATATCATGTCACTTCTAACTTTTCCCCTCTCTTGCCTCAGCATCCCCGGTTATTTTAACCCACCCTCCTTCATCATGGTCTCTAGTTTCAGATTTCTAATTACTCTCCTTAGGATGGTATCTAGCTTATTGATATTCTTCCTAAAATTCAGCACCCAGAATTGAATACACATTGAATGTTGTTCAGTTGTTTTAGTCATGAATGACTCTTTGTGATCCCATTTGTTTGTTTGTTTGTTTGTCTTTGTTTGTTTTTTTTTTTTTTGGTAAAGATGCTAGAGTGGTTTGCCATTTCCTTTTCCAGCTCATTTTGCAAATGAGGAAACTGAGGCAAACAGGGTGAAGTGATTTGCTCAGCATCACACAGCTGATAAGTGTCTGAGGCTGAATCTGAACTCAGGTCTTCCTGACCTCAGGCCCAATGCTTTATCCATTGCACCACCTTGCTACCCTGCATCTTGAATACAATATGATAGATAATTTCTAAGGTCCCTTCCACCTTTAAATGACCCTTTGGACTTACATAGATGGAGCTATGTTTCTTTGTATTATTCAAATAAAACTTAGGTGACTTGACATAAAAGAAGACAAGTTACAAGATGGTGACATGTTTTATTTTAAGGAATACTAATTTTGCTCTTCAGTGCATTTTTTCCTTTTTTTTGCCACAATTTTCTTCCACCATTATGTTCTTTTAAACAACTTATAGAGGTTGCTTTCACCCTGAAAATTCCCTCATCCTAATATGATTAGTAATGAGAGAGGCTAGCTTTGTGTGTGTGTGTTTTTTTTATAGACCCTGCAGAAGTTAGAGTTTAGGATGGCTGGTATATGAGACAAATCTTTAGAAATGCTGACTAGAATTTTCCAGGTCAAATCTCATTTTGTAATCCAGGTTTTTAACTCATTGAGTAAGGATTCTGTTTTTTTTTTCTTCTTTCTCATTATAGTGTCCTAAGCTGTTGCAATCTATAAACTTTTGGTAAGAAAAAAAAAAAAACTTCTAGCTCATCTGCTGGAGTTTCCTATCATTTTGTTTTTGCTGTTTTTTCCCTCTGGGTAGCAAACAAGTCCCATTTAGATCTACTTTCGGTTTTGACATAATCTGTTTAATTTTTTTCTTTTCTATTCATTTTTTCCACTATTGACTATCCTTCCTTATGGAAATAGCACATTCTTTGAATAGACAGTTCAGTGTCTCTCCAGCTAGGTAGCTTTACTTTTAAAAAAAAAAAAAAAGTTTTTATTGCCATTTTCTGTTTCTTACATCACCACAGTATCCCATGTATCCCTTCCATAGAGCCATCCCATATGACAAATAGTATTTTTTAAAGAGGAAAAAAAAATTCGGCACAACTGATCAGTACATTGAGAAAGTCTTCAAACCTGTGCACTGTGTAACACCTGTGGCCCTTCCACAATGGGGTAGGTTGGGTATTTCTTCACATATCTCTTCATTTGAGTACTGTTTGGTCATAATAATTTATTTTTTACTTTCACTTCTCTCTCTCTCTGTCTCTCTCTCTCTCTTGGGAGGGGGAAGGCAGGGCAACCAGGGTTAAGTGACTTGCCCAAGGTCACGTGGCTAGTAAGTGTTAAGTGTCTGAGGCTGGATTTGAACTCAGGTCCTCCTGACTCCAGGCCTGCTGTTCTATTCACTGTACCACCTAGCCGCCCCTGTTACTTTCAGTCTTGACTTTTTTTTTTTGGCATATCACCGTTCTTTCC
Organism: Petaurus breviceps papuanus; assembly: GCF_028583685.1. Lineage (NCBI taxonomy): Eukaryota > Metazoa > Chordata > Mammalia > Diprotodontia > Petauridae > Petaurus > Petaurus breviceps. The sequence goes on from NW_027185754.1 coordinate 5,430,065, forward strand.
ATTTCTATTGATGTAGTTACTTTGCATATTATTTTCTTGGCTCTGGTTACTTCATGCTGCATCAGTTCATACAGATCTTTTCATTCTTCTCTGTATTCATCATATACATCATTTCTTACAGCACAGTGGCATTCCATTACATTTAGGTACTTCAATTTATTTAATTACTCCTCAATTGATGGGCATCTACTTTGTTTTTAATTCTTAGTTATCACAAAAAACTGTTGCTATGAATATTTCAGAGTATATGGGGATTTTTCCCTATCAATTATTTCCTTGTAGTCTAAGTCCAGTAATAGAGTCTCTGGTTCAAAGGGTAAGGTCATTTTAGTCACTATTTGGTACCTTTACTTTTTGTGAAAAGCACAATCATTTCTAGAGAACAGGTTGGCATCTTTATTTATTGGGACAATTGAACTTGCCCAGATCACACAGCTAGTAAATGTGTAAAGGTAGATTTGAACTCAGGTCCTCCTGACTCCAGGGCTGGTGCTCTATCCACTGTACCACCTAGCTGCCCCATTGGCATCTTTAAAAGCTCATGTTTATAGCAGGAGCATGTGGGTCATCTGAAAGAATATATGTAGAAATGGTGGTTATTCATTCCCTGTAGATAGGATGTTTGGTTTTTTACAAAATTATATGTTTTCACATGTCAAATGCCTTGCTTGCGATCAGTTGTATGGTAAAAAGCTAATTTTAGCAGGGTTAGCATAAGTTTTTATGTTTTGAACCAAATCCATGATGCAATTGATATAGGGATTGCTAGGTGGCACCACGCATACCATGGTAGGTGGTACCATGAGTAGTATCCTGGACTTGGAGTCAAGAAGACCTGAGTTCAAAGTCTGACTCAGATACTATCTGTGTGACCCTGAACAAGTCATTTAACCTCTGTCTGCCTCCATTTCCTTAGCTGTAGAATAGGGATAATAATTACAACTACCACACAAGGTTGTTGTTAGGATTAAGTGAGATAGTATTTTTAAAGTACTTTGCACACCTTAAAACACTATATAAATTCTAATTATTGTCGTTGCTCCTCCTCTACTTCCTCCTTTTTCTTTTCCTCTTCCTCCTCCTCCTCCTCCTCCTCCTCCTCTTCCTCCTCTTTCTCCTCCTCCTTCTCTTCATCCTCCTCTGCATATTCCCATGAAGAAATTCTTTCAACAAAATGAGGCTGGCACTTGGTTTGCAACTTATACCCTTAGAGAGATGCTTTCTTGAGTTTATTAAATCAAATGTTTCTTGGCTGGATTACAAATGGTTTACTGATTCTCTTTCTCTTCACCCCATCCCCTAATAATCTAAATTTCCCAGCCGTTTAATCGTCAGGTACACAGAGCTTTAGATTAATAACATTAGATGGGGGAGGGGGCACAAAAGAGGCCCTGGGTGGACCCTGTCCTCTAAATGGCAGAAACTAGATTCTCTTATCCACTCATCCCCACAGATAGTCTTTCCCAACCAGGCCTCCAAACCAACCCTATGCTATCCTGAGCAGAATTGCTATTTTCACAAGGACTTCTGCTTGGATCCAGTAGAAATGTAGAATTTACATATTTCTTTGTTATTTTGTTCCAGTTGGGATGTGCCTGCTAACAATTAATTTTAATTGCAAAGAAATGGAAATTGCTAAGTGTTCTTTTGGCACCGGAGCTGGGCTTCCTTTGTCAGAAAATGCCTCAGACCATTATTCTCATCCCCCTCATTTTCACTTTTATTTTTCATGACAAAGCAAAATTATTGTCTCTTTCTCTCTCTTTTTCTTTTGTCAGTTGCAGCCTTGAGAGGTGGAGTAGGCCTTAAAACTACTGATTGGTTGTTAGTTGGGGCCTAGCTAATTCGGTCAGGAAAGATTTTTATTCTGCCCACTCCTCAGGTGAGTTTACTAATACAAGTGCTTAACTTCTTGTGAAGGAAGCAGAGAGAGAGATGAAACACTGCCTGGCTGTTAATTTTCTTCCCTTAGAAAATGGGATGAGGGAGATGGATCACTGGCTATTTACCTAGGACAGAGTATACAATCTTCATTCATCTATCTTCTATTCAGGCTCCCTTCAGAAATACATTATTTGGTGAGCCCCACTATTCCAGTGGCTAGTATTATTGTTGACAGCTTTGCAAGTGGACTTAACAGCTTGTCACCACACTAATCAATGTAACTCCTTCCAGCCTTTTAAAAAGGAATCTATTTGATCAATATCACCAACTAAGCTCAGCCCTAGCAAACAGATCAAATAAGAGTCCCTCTGATCAATAAGTGTTATACAGAAGATAATTTATCAGGGATATTTCAATGAAAGCATCATAAATGTTTCCTGTTGACAAGCCTTCCTCTGGTAGCTACTGTAATGGATTAAAAGTAGAATTGAGTCAGGATATAAACTATCAGTCTCTTTCTCATCTCTGGCTGGGCCTAGAAAGTATTTAGATGGTTGACCTTAAAGTGTTAATTCTGGTTTTAGAGCAATTACAGAATTAACAACAACAAGCATTTATTTCTATAGCACTTTAAGATTTGCAAAACACTTTACAAATATTATTTCATTTAATAATTTACATGAAATTTTGTTTTCCAAACTAGACTAAGTTCATTGAAGCTCGGTGCTTGTCATATTTGATTATAGGAACATTGAATCCTAGAGCTAGAAGGAACCTTAGGGGTCGCTTTATGGATATGAAGACTGACAACCAGTGAGGAAAACTGACTGCTGAGATCATATAGCAAATTAGCGGCAGAACCAGGAGTAATCTATTCCCTAACTCCCAGGATGCTTCTTTGAATCCCCTAGAAGGGCTAACAGAACTGGGTACATTGTAGCTGTCCAGGAAGTAGCCATTGATTTCAGCATCATCCCCTATGCTTAGAAACAACTCCTATTCTTACCACTTTTATAGTCTGACTAGTTATTCAGCCGAAATTAATGTAAAAACATTTTTGGTGCATCAAATATAATATATATGACATTGTGTGAAATTCTGGGGATACAAAGATAGAAAATGACATTACCCCTGACATCAGTGTGCTTACATATGGGCAATATGAATTTATGTAAATACATTTGATACAAGGTAAAATGGGGTGAGAGAGGAGAGAGCTGGACAGATTACTTAGAGGAATTCAAAGAGGGAGAGAAATCAGTTTTATTGGAAATAGGGCTAGTGTGTGTGTGTGTGTGTGAGAGAGAGAGAGAGAGACAGAGACACACACAGATACAGATAGAGACAGAGAGACAGACACAGAGAGAGATAGAGAGAGAGACACACACACAGATAGAGAAAGAGAGAGGAAGGATTTTGGAAGATAAAAGTAGAGGGTAGGGAGGGTGATAACCTATTCTAAGCATACAGGACAGTATGATTTCCATTCTCTTCCTACTTTTCTAGTCTCCTTAGGAATGTTGGAATAAAAAAAGCTGTAAAAAATCCTATAAGTTAGGACAAGATAGAAGAATAGAGTAAACTTATGGATGATTACTCTTTGGAATCTAGTCAAGGGATATAGCAGATATTAACATGTTCAGTCTGATGGCTTATGAACCTGTGTTTTTCATAGGATTAATATAATTCAAGAGAAACAAATTATTAGATCCTTACAGTATAGATAGTTACTGTATATTGATTGTGGTGGGCAGTGAAGAAAATACAAAGATTAAGTAAAACATATTGCTACCCTTGTGAAATTTTTAATCAAGTAAGTGGGGTATGTGTAGATAACTTGAATATAAACATATGTAATCAGTTTAAATAGAGGACTATGTAAGGTCTGAAAAAGAAAAGATTATTTTTAGTTATGAATTCAGGGACAATTTCAGGGAGCAGGTGATATTTGAACTTAGTCTTCAAGGATGGGCATGATTTCAACATAATGGAAGAGGATAATGGGCATTGTACCCATAAAGAAGGTGTGAATAGGGGCACAGAGGTGAGAAAGAACGAAAGTATTCCCAGGATGATGTGTATGATGGAATATAAGCTATATTGTGGGGAAATAAGTCTGGAAAGATAAGATGGTGACTGATGGTGGAGGACATTCATTGCCAGGCTAAGACATCTAGTCTTTATTCAATAGGTTTGGAAAACTACTGAGAATTTTTTGGAACCAGAAGTAGCTTAACTGGATCTATGTGTGAGGATTTTATTCAATGGGCAATGGGGAGCTTTGTAGCATTCTGAGCAGAAGAGATAATGGAATTCAAAAGAGGTTCAGCTGTGCACCCAAGGTTATAAGACCAAAGTTGTTAAACTGAGATCTGCAGACATTTATATATTTCTTTTTTTTTGCCTTTTGGAGGGCAATTGGGGTTAAGTAACTTGCCCAAGGTTACACGGCTGTGTGTGTGTGTGTGTGTGTGTGTGTGTGTGTGTGTGTGTGTGTTTTAAGTGTCTGAGGCCGGAACCGAATTTGGGTCCTCCTGACTCTGGGGCCAGCGCTTTGCTCACTGTGCCACCTAGCCACCCCTGACATTTATATATTTCAAAAGGTCTATGAATTTGGATGGGAAAAATAAATTATATCTTTATTTTCACTAACCCTTGTTTTTCTTTGTAACGCTTTGTAATTTTTATGCATTTTTAAACATTATTCTAAGTCGGGGTTCATAGATTTCACCAGACTGCCAAAAAATACATGACACTCACAAAAACTGCTAAGAATTCCTGGTATAGGGATACACAGTTTCTTGAAACTGATAATAAAAAAAGTGTTAAAATGTATACTTGGTGGTAAGCATATGGGTCTGGATGGGTGAATTCAGTAGGTGGAAAAATTCTTAGCAGCTGTGGAGTTAGTACTGAATCTAGAGAAAAAGGAGTGATTTTGTATAAGGAGGATAGAAAGTTAGGGAGTCCAGGGAGTTGTATTACCTATAGGAGACAGTGAGTACTAGGGCACAGGAGCATGAGAGGAACGAGTTCTACATGAGAAAAACAAGAGTACTTATCCAGGGCCTGAGAGGAGGAAACCAAGTGCACCCAAAGCCCCAGACTCCAGGATGAGTGAAATCAGCAGTGGCAGTACATTCCCCAGTGTAGAAGATGGTCAATGGAAATGAACAACCTGGTTCCAGAAAAAGGACTGTAAAATATTAACAATAACACATGAGATTGCTCCAATTTTGTGGCTGCCAATTTGAAAGTGACAAAAGATAGAAATAGTCAATGTTGGAGGGAGGGGTGGTGGAAATACAGGTAGAGTATTGAATTCATGGTGGAGCTATGAATTGGCCTGACAATGGTGGAAGGCAATCTGAAGTTATGCTAAAAAAAGTGACCCACATATCCAAACTCTGATCCAAAGAGCCTACATTAAACACACAGTGAAAAACAGAAATATAGGGCCCGTGTATGTACCCAAATATTATTTGTAGCACGTATTATGGAAGAAAGGGCAGGTAGGTGGTACAATGGATTGAGCACTGAACTTAGAATCAGGAGAACTATCTTCCTGAGTTCAGATCTGGCCTCAGACATTTATTAGCTGTGTGACCCTGGGCAAGTCACTTAACCTTGTTTGCCACAGTTTCCTCATCTGTAAAATGAGCTGGGGAAGGAAATGGCAAATAGTATCTAAGCCAAGAAAACTCCAAATGGGGTCACAAAGAATAGGACACAACTGAAGTAATTGAATAGCAACAACAATTAAGACAGAAAAAAAAAACTGGAAACAAAGTAGGATCACAAGGATTAGTGACTGAGCATATTTGGTATATAGATGTCATGGAATGTTACTATAATGTGAGAAAGAAATGAAAAGCTGTAATTTAGAGAAGCATAGGAAGAAATATAACCCTATGTAAGTAGAACCAGGAAAATCATATGTGTGTGTTTATATACAGAAATATAAATGCATATGTGTATGGGTACATGCATATGTATATATAATATGGTGACTACAGTAAAGCAAATGGAAAGAACCCCAAAAAGAAATCAAATGCATGTAATTGTCATGATCAAGCTTAGCCCCAGAGAAGAGATGAGAAAATTCACTTTTCTTCCCTCTTTATAGACATAGGAGACTATTTGTGGGAGGTCTTGCATATATCGTCAGTTATGATTGGTGTGTTGGTTGATTTTGCTCAACTTTTTCTCTCTTTTTAAGTATAGGATATAGATACAATACACATGTGTATATAAAAACATGTAGATAAATACCCATACATGTGGATATATACATAACACATATATTTATATAACAAAAGATTGCTCAAAAGGAGAGTGATATATTCAGAAATGAAGATAAAGAAAAATATATCAATCAAAATAATATTTTTTAAATCAATAGCAATATTGGGGGTCTCAGTGAGTGTCTCTTGTTCAATAGTGAGAATTCTAGGACTAACTAAAACCTCAAAATAATTAGTCTGACTTGGCATGGTGGTGAGTGTCCATAGTTCCTGATACCAGGGAGGCTGCTGCTGCTGGGTTATTTGAGTTTTGGAGATCAGGGCTGCAGTAGGATGACTGATCATGTGTCTTCTCTAAGACTGGTTATCATATGGTGAGTGCCCAGAAGTGGAAGGCCACCAAGCTGCTCAAGGATGGGGAAACTGGCACAGATCAGAAAAATGGAGCATGTCAAGGCTTTGGTGCCAACACTTCAAGCCTGGACAAGAGTGGGAGACCCAGTATGCTATGAAGAGTGGAGAGAGGTCAGAAAAATCTGCTAGGAGGTGATTACAATAGAGTAGGCAGATGTAATGGGAATGTAAATTTATGTTGTGGCCACCTTTCTAAGATTGTATTTTGTAATAATGGTAAAAGTTGCAGATAGGTTGATCAAGGAGATGTAGATTGACCTTTCAAGGGTTCCAGAGGACAGAAACTGTCCTTTAGATTTGAACCATTCAGAAAAACAAAAACAAATGGTAAAAAAAAATAATAATCCATTTATCTTTTCTTTTATCCTTCCAAATCATGTCTTCATGTGAAAGGCATGGTTCTTAGGGCATCTTAGACAAGTATCAGATGACTTAGGATGTGTTTAATGTTAGCTTTACTAGCTCTGTAAAATGAGGGGGTCATAGGGTGGCTAGGTGGTGCAGTAAATAGAGCACCGGCCTTGGAGTCAGGAGGACCTGAGTTCAAATCCGGCCTCAGACACTTAACACAAAAACTAGCCATGGGACTTTGGGCAAGTTACTTAATCCCAATTGCCCTCCAAAAAAAATGAGGGAGTCAGATGAGATGACCTCCAGAGCTCCCTTTGGTTCTAAGTCCTATGGTCCTATGAGCCTCTTTTATCTACAGCAGAATGAATGGAAATTTTAAGTTTTTTTTCTTTCATTTGGGAAATATTCCATTATCTCACCCACACCCTCAAACAACTAGAAAAGGAAAAAAAAAACCTTCTACTTTCTCCTTGTGTAGAAAACTTTCCTTGCCTCTCTCCCAGAACAGTGCCCATTTTACTGAAGGCAATTGCTTCTCCAGCCTGCCTAATGTCAACAGGGGAGCTCAGTGTTTCTTTGTTTTAATTTCCTTTTTAACTCTCAGAAAAAAAAAAAAAACTGATGAGAATTGGAGGAAGGCATAGCCTGTAGGGAAAAAGGGATTGCAGGTATTTATGAATGAGCTCAGACTCCTGTCTCATTGATCATTTCTCCCTTAAGCTTCTTCATGGATATATGTATATATGATGCTGTTGGGAAAAAATCCTCTCTTTGACAAGGAACAATCTGTAGTTATATCCTGGATTAGCCCAGGCAGGCTCAAAGATTGCTTAGATGTCAGATAGGTGCTAGAATCTCAACTTAGAATTTCTCGAGGATGTAAACCATCCTTTGCATTTGGGCCACACAAAGAAAACAAACAAATGGCAAAAAATCCATTCATCTTCTTTCTTGTCATCAGAAAAAGAGCCTTTCAAAGCCTGTGATATTTTGAATTTTAAAATGTTAAAACTTTAGGGGAGGGGAATAGTCCTCTCAAGCTCTGGCTCTGACTCCCATGATATTAACCTACAAGGTTGGCTTTCTGTTATTGTTGTTAGAGTTTCGGGTGTTAGCCCCTGTTGGCTTTGAGCAGCTTTAATCAGCAGCTGGCTTTGAGGCCGTAGATGAGAAAACAGAGTTTTTACTAGGTAATAGTTTCCCCCTGAAAGATTCCTAAGTATTTCATAAAGCCTGGGGAATATTGGAAGTTTTTCAAGAATTAACCCTCTCTCAAATTGACTATTTGAACTCACTCCATTTTGAATGGCACCTTAAAGGATTCTGTTTCTAAGGATCACCCTAAATTAAAGATGGGCCAGTGTCTTTTAGGAAAGTCTTGAGCTGTTTTTGCTTGGACCCAAAGAAAATCTGGGAACAATAGGCTAGAGGAGGCCAAGAAAAAAAATTCTGATTCCCCACCATGGAATTCCTTAACAATTGGAATTGTCTTGTCTGGAGCAGGCTGTCATCCAAGATGGCAAATTCTAATTCTAGAGTTCTTAGGTCAAGGCGGGATAGAGGATTTTGCAGAGGGAATGCTTGTTCAGGTATAGGTGGTATCAAGGTCACTGAGGGCTCATCTGAGAGTCTATGATTTTTTGACTGTCAGGAATTAATTAGCCAAATAGTAGGAATGATAAGTTCTTATCATTTCCCCCAATATCTACTGTAGTGTTTTGCACACAGTAGGTGCCAAATATATTTTAAACGACTGAATGATTGAAAATACTTGAGGAAATATGTGTATGTTTATATCTTTAGCTATATCCATTAACACATTTTTGTCTGTCTATCTGTTCCAAAAGTTTTCACGCAGTTTTAAGCTTTCAAGGCTTAACTTTTGTGAGTTTATGTTTACATGCATGTATAAATATATATGCATGTATATATACATATATATAATGTGGGTACATTGTTTATACACATATGATACATGATTTTGGATATACATATAAACCATGTATAGATATGCATATTGTATACATGCATGCAAATATACATGCATACATATGCAATATAAAGGTTGTCTCCCAAATTAAGCTTCAAATACCTTAAAACCATATGAAGAATTTTGGAATGTGACAAATAGAGATGTGGACATGAATATAAATATGAATATAGACCACATATTCATTCATTTAAATATATTTGGTACCTACTGTATGCAGAACATTGTAGGAGGGACTGGTAGAAAATATTAAGAACTCTTTATTCCTGCGACTTGGCTAATTAATACCAGACAGAAAAAAAAAATCATAGGATTTCTGAAGAGACCTCAGTGACTTTGATACAACCTCTCTTTCTCCACATATCATATAGAGATATAAATATATCTATAGATATAGGTATATATGTATGATGCATACACATGTAATATATACATACGTGTAAATCTATATTATATATTAATACATGTGCATATATATCTATATTTGTCTATACAAAGTAGAAGGGTCAATTTACCTAAATAATTAAGGCCAAAATGCCAGTTAAATAAATAAAAGAAATTTTTTTGGGGGGAGTATGATTTAGGAAGGGGAAATTGCAATTTAGCACTCTACAAATTCATTTTATTAGATTATTGCTCAAAATTTCAATTTATTTGTGTAGGTTTCACCTCAGAAATATGAAAATAGTGGAACATAATTTTCATTCAGGGAAAATATGTATCTTGATATCCTTTTTTCTAATCCATACATGAAAGTTCTCTCCACTATAACATACCTAACAAGTCTTCATTTAGCTTCTGCTTAGAAGCCACTACAAAGGGGATATCTGTCCCCTACTCAGCAGTCCATTCCATTTGGGGGCAGCTCCCATTGGCAAGAAGCTTTTTCTTGATATTAAGTCCAAAATTGCCCTTTTGCAACTTCATCCCATTGCTTCTGATTTGGAACCAAAAAGAACTCTGATCAAATTATCTACTTAAAGAAAACTCTCATGCTCCCTTCTCTCCCCCATCCAAGCCTTCTTTTTCTGGGTTAAACATGCCTAGTTTCTTCCATTGATCCTCTCCTAGGATGGACTGAAGGCCTTTGCCATCCAGGCTGCCTTCCTCTGTACACTATCTAGATTATTAATATCTGTCTTAAATCATAGTGCCCAGAAGTAAAACAATATCCCAGATGAACTCTGGGTATCATGGAACTAGCATTTCCATGTTCCTGGAAGCTCTGGCCCTCTAAATGCTGCCCAAGAAAGCAGCATCTTGCTTTTGGCTGCTGCATTACACTGATAACTTATCTTGAGTTTGCACTTCACTAAAATGCCCACATCTTTTTTCACAACAGTTTTTATCTTTGTATGTCTCACCTATCTAGGGCTCGTGGAATTAATATATTTTGTACCCAAGAGTAAGACTTGATATTTATCCCTATTGAATTTCATTTTATTAGATTCAGTTCAATGCTCTAGCCTTTCAAGATCCTTATGGATCCATACTGTCACTCAGGGTGTTAGTGATTTCTCCTAGCTTGGTATTACATGCAAAATTGATTAGCATATAATCTATGCTTTTATCCAAGATACTGATAAAACTTTTAAATGGCACAGGACCAAGCACAGATCCCTGGTATACTCCACTGTAGACTTCTGGCTATAGTGATCTTGAACAATTAACTAGTCATTGATTCTATCCATCCAGAAAGGTCTGAATCTATCTGTCTAATCCATATTGTTCTATGTTCACTATAATAACAGTATGACATAATTTAGGAAAAACTTTTCTAATATCTATCTAAACTGCATACTCAGCCTTACTCTCATCTACTAGTTTACCAATCCTGAGAAGAAGAAGATGATGATGATGAAGAAGAAAGAGGAGGAGGAGGAGAAGAAGGAGAAGGAGGAGGATGAGGAGGAGAAAGAGGAAGAAGAACAGGAGGAAGAAAGAAGGTCATGATCTGTTCTTGATGAAGTTACTTCTCTATCTGGATCTTCACAAAGCACCTATATGATGATCAACTTAATCTTTATTTAAGTCAGTTAGGTGGTACAGTGAACTTGTAGTCAGGAACACTTGAGTTCAAATCTGACCTCAGACATTGACTAGCTGTGTGACCCTGAGCAAGTCACTTAACCCTGACCCCCCTCCCCCATAATAAAGATGTCACTTAACCCTGTTTGCTTCAGTTTCCTCTTCTGTAAAATGAGCTAGAGGAGGAAATGACAAACCACTCCAGTATCTTTGCCAAGAAGAACCAAAATAGGGTGAGGAAGAGTCAGACACAACTGAAATAACTCAACAACAACAACATCTTTAATTGAACTTGCACTTATTAAGCTCCATAAAAAGTACTATTCGAGGCGGGTATAGACGATAAAATGGAAATTTCAAAGAGCTTACACAATAGGACATTTAACATTTACCCAGATAAGTAGATAGGAGATACTCAGAGGAGGGAGAAGGGACTAACAGCTAGAGAGATCAGGGAAGGATTCCTTCATAGGTGACATCTGAGCTTAGCTATCTCAGGATCCAGCAGATACTATGGAAGCAACCTAAGGAAGGAAACTAGCTTAGAAGATGTGGTAAGGAGGGACAGCCATGAAGTCTAGCTTGTGCAAAGAGGCACAGATGAAGGAAGGAGAGGGAAGAATAGGTTTGACAGGAATGTTGAACATGTTCATAGGAGTAATAGGGAAAATATCTGGAAAGTTAGACTGTAGCCAGTTGGTAAAGCTTTGTAAATACAAAGTGTAGAGTTTAGATTTTATTCTAGAGGCAATAGGGAGCTGTGAATGAATCTTTTACATAGAATTTTAGAAGGATGAGATCTTAGAGATCATGGAACTCCTTTATTTTGCAAATGAAGAGACCAAAGCCTAAGGAGAAGGGACCCAATTTAGGGTCCCTTCATGCACGATCAGAGGAAGTTACCTCTTAGGGAAACAGAATATATTCCTAAGCGCAACTATGTTAAAAACAAAAACAAACAAACAAACCTTCTGGCATCTCAGATCTTTGTAGCGGAGAGGATGACCACATTTATTTACTCCAACATTGTGAAAGAAAAAAAAAAATAAAGAGACTTCAAGGGCAGTGAGCAAAAGTGGTTTTTGTTGTTCCCCTTTACACTCTCTATATGCAATAGAATTAAAATTAAATATTCCAGGGCAAAAAAACACCAAAGATAATAAGATCTACACAGTTAATGAACACAGTTTAAATTAAAAGGGTGAGTCAATATTCTAAGTGGAAATATCATGGAAAGGGCTGCTTGTAACTCCTGGCTTAGTTATCTACTCATATAATAAATGTCACACATGCCCAGAGTTTCCTTCATTATTTCAAATAAGAACCTTAGGAATTTGGACCCATTCACAAAGTTCAGACACAGCAGCAACAATGATGATCAAGATAAAATTTTAGAAGCTTCGTGAGAATACACAAGGTCTCCCATATTCCATAGAGTTTCATATGAGTTTTCTAAATTTCTTGCTTCCTGAATCAAGCTGACCAAATGGTCTGGCATATCTAATGCTAGAGAAAATAGTCCTGAGTACCCTCTTAATTTTATATAATCCAGCCAAGAATTCAGCCATTGGTTCTGTTGCTTTGGATGAAAAAGCTGGGTTTTTTAAATTTCCTGGAGAGAGGTGTAATTAGGTTTCCAGGGAGGTGCTTCTGGGGGAAAAGGAACAAAGCCAAAAAGGTGTGCCCTAGTGGTTAATTCCTTTTGGACATGCCCTTTATTTTCTCTATAGGTGGGGAGGAGGGTCATCAAAGGCTAATTGGAGGCATTGCAAGCTCTGAGACAAGTGAAGATGAGGTAGAAATCTGTAGATTGTGTTAATTGAGGACACCATAGCTTCAAAGAATGGTTGGCCCAGTTAAAACTTTGGAACCTTCTAGTAAGAAAAAATTGGGTAAAAGTTGAAATGGTGAATGTGGAGAGGGGACATATTATTTTATTATTACCTATTTTGAAAGATGTTAGGGGCACTAGAGAGTCTTATCTATCTGCCTTATAATTAAAAAAAAGGTGGGGGGCAGCTAGGTGGTACAGTGGATAGAGTGCTAGAACTGAAGTCAGGAAGACTCAACTTCATGAATTCAAATCTGGCCTCAGACACTAGCTGTGTGACCCTGGACAAGTCGTTTAACCCATTTGCCTCAGTTTTCTCATCTATAAAATGAGCTGGAGAAAGAAATGGCAAACCACTCTAGTATTTTTGCCAAAAAGACCCAAAATGAGGTCACAAAGGGTTGGGTACCATTGAAAAATGACAGAAACAACATCTGAGTCCAGAGATCAGTATGAAGGTTGGAACAGGAACTCATTAAGGATGAAGTACAGCATCAGATACAGCCAGTGTCAGCTAGAGCCAGTAGATTGGGAACTAGAACTAGAATCATAACCCCAAAGTTGGAATCACAGTTCCAGGCGAGGATCAAGACAGAAAAGGCTAGAAGTGCAGATTGGAGAGACCAGACAATACAGGGAGGCTGATATGGAAACCAATACAGGCCCCAGTTGTTTTTCCTCTCTTTACAGGGTGCTGACCAATCTCCTGGGAGGCAGAAATGACTGCCCAGGTTGGTCTATCATAAGGCAATCAAGGGTCCACATCTGGCAACCAGATCAGGACTAGAGCCTCGCATGTTTTAGCATGTGTCCTGGGCCATGGGGAAGTACTTAAGGTACCCATTTTACATGCAGTTTACAGGTTAATTAAATTTATACCTACTTATTGATTTTTTTTTCAAAAATATATTTTATGGTGCTCCATGGAGTTTTCAGCTATATTTGATTTTGCTAAGTGCTCAAAGCACCTTCTCTGAGGTGGGGAATCAATAATGATAGCAACAATCATAATAAAAAGCATCTTCTGACTATTTTTAGCTCCTATTTTGTGAATAAAATATTGATGGTACTTTTAAGTTGACCGTCAGTCATCCAGTCAGTTTTTCAGACAATAACAGTTTGTTAGTAACATCAGATAGGGAAGATATCTAATGCTGTAAATATTTAAAATCAAATAAAAAAAAGACAGATAAATGCTCTGAGTTTAACATGGCAGCCAAAGGCTAAGCTTTGGGGGCACTCACAGTGCCCATGGTTGTTTTCCCTGGTAGGTGGCAGCATTGGAAAAGAAGAAGCCAGAAGGACAAGGGCACCTCTAAGAGCATGGCACCCGTGGGTGTCATGTCATAGTCAAGTGTCTTAAAGTAACATCTTTTTTTTTTAGTTTGAATGAGAGATCTGGGAGGAGGCAGAACTTTAAAGAAGAGAATATATTTCAAGTGATTAAAAGTTAACACAATGAATAGTATTTTCCAACATTTTTTTTAACTTGGATATTTTGAGACATTGGAATGCATGCTGATCAATCATATTCTTCACAAACAACTAAAAGTCATGATTCATTCCCTCTCTACCCTCATCAGTCAATCAATTAATCAACAAATATTACTTAAATGCTTCATGTGCTGGGTACACTTCTTCTGGCACTGGGCTTACAAAGATAAAAGTGAAATATTTCTTGCCCTTCTACAGCTTACAGTATAATAGGAGTGACAACATAAATACACATAGGTATATACAAGATACATGCAAGATAGATATAAAGCAAGCTTAGAAGAGGGAAAACAGGATGCTGAAACAAAAGAGACTTTTTGGCTTTTCATCAAAGTTATATACATCTGTTGGGAAATACAATTTAAGCATTCAATTGCTGGTTTTTTCCATTAATTTCCTCAGTAAGTTTGACCTGTATCTTTATTCCCCCTCAGCCCCACACAGGGATAATTTGTAATAATAATAGCTAACATTAATATAGCACTTACTATGTGCTAAGCACTGTGTTAAGTGTTTTACACCTATTATCTTATTTAACTCTTTATTACCATTGTACAGGTGAGAAAACTGAAGCAAACAGAGATTGAGTAACTTGCTCAAGATCACAAGTAAGTATCTGAAGCCAACTTTGAACTCAGGTCTTCCTGACTCTAGACCTGGCACTCTATTCACTGTTTTACCTACCTAGCTGTCCATGATCATATCTGTGATCTCACCATTACCTGCACAATCCAGAGCTCTGAAGTTCCTCTAACTTCTTTGTGCCTCACTTCTCCTAACTCTACTTGTCAGTATGAGCATGATCCCCCCACTCACTCTACCTGTCCTTCCTATCCCAGTCCATCATTCTTTCTCTGGCCTCACTTGCCTTCCCTTACCTTGTTGACCCTAGAGTTAGTCAGTTCAAATGCATAGTCCTCTACTCTTGAATTCTCTGCCCTCTTATTCTATTATTTCTTGTGCCTTGCCAGACTCTAACTCTGGATTGTTCACAATCAACCTCCCCCTTTTCTTCTCCACCCGTTTTCTCTGCTCCTAGGCTGAATGCCTCTGGAGGAAGTCGCATAATTGTGCTAACTGGATTCATTATACATTTGTGCTGTTCAATTAAGCCTTTGCTGCTGTGAAGAAAGCCTTTTATGCTTCCTCAGTTGATTGCCCATCTCATTCTCCACAGTGGCCACTCCAAATCATCTCTTCTCTCTTCTTTTTACTCATCCCCTTCCCTCTCTTCCTAATTGCAGGATTTCACCAACTACTTTTCCAAGAAAATAGACCAACAGTTGTGATTTCTTGTTCTCATCTATCCCATACCTCAAAATTCTCCCACACCACTGCCTTTCTTACCCCATTCTTCTTTCATCTGCTTCAGTTTCTCTCAAAGGGACTTTCCTTTTCTTCTCCAAGGTAAACAGTTCTACTTAGCCCTTGACCCCATACCCTCCCATCTCTTCAAGCAGGTTGTCTCTTCAGTTATCCCTCATATACAATCTTCAGTTTCTCCTTATCAACTATCATCTTCCCTTTATCTAAACAAATGCCCTGGTTCTTCCCATCCTTAAAAATAAGATATGACTTTATCATCCCCTCAAGTTATCATTCTGTTTCTCTCTCTATTCCTCCTAGTACCCAATACTTTTCAAAGCCAAACTCATGGAGGGAGGGGAGATGACAAGTCAAAACAAAACAAAGAGCTGCCTACACTTGTCGACTCCATTTCTTCTTGTACCATTCAATTTCCAACCCCTTGCAATTTAACTTTCAATTTCACTGCTCAAAAAAAGACCATCATCTCCTATTTCTTACTTGTTAAAATGGATGGTCTTTTCTTAGTCCTCATCCTTTTTTGATACCTTGGTATTGATGCTGTTGACTGCCCCATCCTCCTGGATACACAATCTTTTCTTTGCTTTTTAGCATACTACTTTTATATGGTTCTGCTTTTACTTGACTCCTCATTCTTCCTTGCTTCATTATAATCTATGTCGTGGCCCCTAATAGTGGATGTTACCCATAGCTTTGCAGTGAACCTTTTTTTCCTCTATTTCTACCTTTCCTCTTGCTGAGATTATCATTTCTTGTGTTCAATGATCACTTTCATGCAGATATTCTATAGACACTGACAGATGATCTGTTTTTAGAATTTTACTGATATCAGACATCATCTGTAGCCCTAATCTCTTTCCTGAGCTCCAGTTTTATATCACCAAAAAGGCATGGCCTTTATCATAATTCTCCCCAGGCATTCTCTCTCCCTGGGCTTGGGTGTTGGAGCTGACTCAATCACCCCATTTACATTTGCTTCTGGCAGATTAGGATGGCATTCCTAGAGGGGCAGCCACATAGCTATAGCTCACACTTCATAAGATCCTAGGGGTTTTCTTTGTGAACAGGTTTAAACATGTAAACAGTTAAGTATATGTGCATATATGTATGTATGCACATATACATGGATATATCTATATATGTACA
This sequence comes from Petaurus breviceps papuanus, assembly GCF_028583685.1. Lineage (NCBI taxonomy): Eukaryota > Metazoa > Chordata > Mammalia > Diprotodontia > Petauridae > Petaurus > Petaurus breviceps. The sequence continues at coordinate 5,446,773 of NW_027185754.1, forward strand.
TGTTGTTGTGTAGTTGTTTCAGTCATGTCCAACTCTTTGTGATCCCATTTGGGATTTTTTTTGGGCAAAGATACTGGAGTGGTTTGCCATTTCCTTCTCCAGCTCATTTTATAGATGAGGAAACTGAGGCAAACAGTGTTAAGTGATTTGCCCAGGGTCACACATCTCATAAGTTTCTGAAGATAGATTTGAACTCATGAAGATGAGTCTTCCTGACTCCAGGCTTGCTGCTCTATCCACCTCGCTGTGACACCTTGCTGTCATTATATGTATACACACATACACATACACATACATATATACACATATCCTTATCTGTTTACATGTGATATCCTCCAAAAGAATGTAAGCTTCTTGAGGCAAAGATCATTTCCTCTTTGTCTTGGCATCTCAAACACCTTGCCTAAGTGAGAAACTTTTGCAGACCATTCAAATTATAGATACCAGGAACCATAGGATTATAGGTCTAGCTTTAGAAGGGACCTCAGAGGCACCTGGTGAAAGCTGGTAGAATTGCATTAAATTGAATTAGATTATGGACAGGATGCTGAACCAGATGGTGTCTTACAATTTCTTCCATATCTATTGCTATGTGATGCTGAGAAAGAATAAAACTGCCTGGTGGAAAATGTTTACTGAATGCTGATACATATCTTCTGACAGAGAGCCCCAGAAGGCCTGGTGAATGGGGCAGTTGAAATGCCTTTGCGGATCTATGGTGTCAGTATTGGAGGAAGAATAGCATCTCCAGCCTTTTTGATTCCAAGTCCATTGCTTTATCAACTTATACCATCAACAAGTAATTATCAAAAGTATATTATGTGGCCAGTCATATGTCTGACCCTTGTGAGGTAGAGTTATAATTAGTAATATTTTAATCTGAAGAAATAATAATTCTGGGGGTAGGAGAATGGGATGAGAGGGATTGGCAACAGTGGCTCAAAGGATATTCAGATGGGAGAGAGTAGAGAAAGTCACAGTGGTGCCACACAGAATTCTGTGGGCTCAGTTACAATGGGAGAAAGCAAGGCGATCCTCTAGAGCATCTGGGCTACCCTGCTTCAGAGGCTGGTGGGAAAGAAATAATCCTAGAGAGAAGGGTGCCAGAATGGTAGTATTCTGGAAGTGGGTGGTAAGGCCCAAAGGCAATACAAGTCAAGTACAGGGATTGAAAGGAAGTACTTTTCTGTGAGAGGTAGGCCTTCATATCTATCAATACCTATCTCCTCATTGCCTCTCAGAGAATCATAAAGAAATGATGAGTTCATAAGTGATGGAGCTATCATTAATTTCTTGGACCACCAGGAACTGTTCAATATTCCCTACTTTAGAACCTGGCAGTCAGTCAGAGGAATGGGTTTGCACTTTATCTCTGTATATATGTCATGGTCTTATTTTATGCTTTTAAAAAATATTTATTCTTTTTAAAAATTTTTTTCTCTTAAAATTTTTCTGTCTTTATTAATTTGTTTACTTTTAGTTTACAAGATTCAGTTCCATAATCCCTTGAGTTTCAAATTCTCTCCCCCTCCCCCTCCTCCTCATCCCCCCATGGTGGCATGCATTTAAGTATAGGATCTGCAAATGCTTCCACATTAGACATTAGTGTCAGGTTATAAAGAAGGAAAAAGAAAGAGAGCAGGTAATTTGCTTCAATCTGCATTCAAACTCTGTTTTTTCTAGTTCTTTCTCTGAACGTAGACATCTCTCTCCATCATGAGTCTTTTGGAGTTGTCTTATAGCCCTGCATTGCTGAGAAGAGTCCAGTCTATCAAAGTTGGTCATCACAATACATTGTATCTGTAATTGTGTACAAATTTCTCCTGGTTCTGCTCTTCTCACTCAGCATCAGTTCATAAGAGCCTCTCCAGGTAAATATGAAGTCTATCTACTCCTCATTTCTTATAGCACAATAGTATTCCATTACATTCATATACCACAAATTGTTTGCCATGACCCAATTAATGGGCATCCCCTTAATTTCCAATTCTTTGCCACCACAAAAAGAGCTGGTATAAATATTTTTGTATATATGGGTCTTCCTTCCACTTTTATGATCTCTTTGGGATACAACCTTAGAAGTGATATTGCTGGCTTTATTTTATGCTTTTAAAGGTTCTGAGAACTGCTTTTTCCAGAATTTTCACATGTGCCAAGCCTCTAACCAAACAAAGCAATCTATGATCAGCAAATGCTTATTAACTGGCCTAGGCACTGACGATATGAGGTCAAAAACAGAACTGGTGGGTCAGGCAGCACCTTATTATGAAAAAGAATAATGCTCCTTGGATATGGTTTTTATTTTGACAGTGAAACAGCTATTGTAGTTGAATATACACTGAATTGTGAAGCAGAAAATGTTTTCTCATTCTCACTGTCATTAACTAGCTGTGATTGACCTTGGGTCAGTTACCTTTCCTTTCTGTGCCTCAGTTTTCTTCTCTGTAAGATGAGAAGGAAAAGCATTGGGTAGTAGAATGAGTGCTGCTGAAGCTGTCGTCAGAAGATCCAGGTTCAAATCTCATCTCAGGTGCTCACTACCTGTAAGACCCTGGGCAGGAAACTTGGCCTCTATCTTGTCATTTGTAAAATGAGATGGAGAAGGGAAGATAGGATTGACCAGATGGCCTTCAAGTTCCCTTCCAGCTCCAATCCTATAATTCCAGAGTTAGATCTGATGATCTCTACAGTTCTTTCCACATCTAAGAGAATAAGGACAGACTATCCTACTGATCACTGTGCTCTTTATGGTTAGACCAGATTTGAAATATTGTGTTCAGTTTTGGAAATTCATTTTTAGGAAGGACAGGATGAAGCATAAACAGAATCACCATGCACCCCTACAGATAAATGAGAGGATCACAGGAGTATAGATTTAGAACTCAAAGGGGAATTAGAAACCAAATTGTCCCAGTTGTCTTATTTTGCAGCTGAAAAACTGAGGCTATGAGGTTCATGAGGTAATAAACACCCGTCACTAGATGTCTTCAAGAGGAAGCTGGCCACCACTTGTCATGGATGTTGTTTGAGGCAAGTGCATTCCTAATTTGGTGAGGATTGGCCTGGATGATCTCTCTAATTCTTTCCAATTCTGAAGTTCTGCTTTCCTACGAAGTGCTTTGTTATGGATGAAAATTTTACCTATGTGGCAAGCATAGATTTAAGAGACATATATGTGGATATATATTCCGGTATTAACTGATATCCTTTGAACAATCTTGGTACCTAAAGGTGCTAATGATTATAATAAAAAAGAATAATATGAGGCTATATATATGTAGAGAGGAGGAGTGATTATGATTTATGGAAGGGGTTCAATGTAGTTTGTTCTTCCATGTATCATTTTTTTAAAAAAACAAAAAATTGAAACATGCATTAAATCCCCTGAAATACAGCTGGTGTGATGGGGGTATGCAGTAATTGGTAAATACGTCTTTTGGGGTTGGGGTCTGTATGTATGTTTCACAAATATTGTCTCCATCCTTTATTGTTATATTTCAAAATAAGAGTCAATGAAAATAAGGTACACTCCATGCAGTTCTCTTGTTTTATTATCTGTCATTTAATTTTTAATATGTAACTGACAACTGATATATTACCTAATCAAAAGAAAGAGAATTATACATTGCACATAATCAGTTATTTTTGCCATATCACAAAAATTAGACTAACAGATGAGGAAAATAAATAAGATGAACTTTAAAAATGAAAATGCTTAGCCTTTGGAATTTTAGTTGACAGCTTTTGAAAATTAAATTATAAGTCAAGTACTGATAGGTTTGATATCTTCTTTGCAGCTTTGCCGATGATGTATTGCTGCTTTAATGGAATATCATTTATCATCTGATAATAACAAATGTAGTATTTCTGAGCTTGTCATCTCTTCTGTGATGACAAATAGTCCAACTTGTAGTGGTGATAATGGAATTTTATAATGATCTGTCCTAAACTGAGTCAATTGCAACACGAGCAATTTTTCTTTAAATCTCATAATGCCTATTAAACATAGATTACAAAAATAAGTTCCTCAGGCTTAAGTGTGTGAGACTATCAATGAATCCAGATTTTAGGGGGACATCTCTGGTCGCCTTATGGATTGGGCCAATATTTACTTGTTTATCAAAATTATTCCTCTTAGGCTACTGAGATAGCTTGTTGGAGGCTGTAGGAAATGGCAAACTATAAAACTTATGGTATAAAGTAGGCAATGAAAACTCAGTTTATCTCTCCAAAAAAATAGACAGTGGATTCTGTTCAAGATTATACTAGACTAATCCATCATTTCATATAGTTTTATTTAATGAAGGCCTTGTTTGGAGAAACCCAAGCTGAAAAACTAGCCATCTTTCCCACTTTATCTCGAAATAGGATTTATTTTATGCTGTAACTCTTGGCTTGTCAGATATCACCATTCTCTTGCATCTGCCCATTCCACAGTCCAAATTTATCTCTGTCTCATTTTTTTTTGCCCTGAAATTTCTAAACAGATTCAGACCTCATGGGGAGACCTACAATGGAAAGTCAAGGACTATAGGGTTTTAGAATAGGAAGTGACCTTATAGTTGAGGAAAGGTCCAGAGAGGTGAGGAAAGTTAGGTGAGGACACACAGACTATAAGTAGCTGAGTGGAGAAAGGTAGTGATGCCTTTGGAAAGAAGAGAAGTCTTTACCGTTGCTGGATTCTAGACATTTGTTCCAATATCAATCCAAGTTACTCTCAAGACAGCACTGCTGGTAATTGATTTAGCAACATAATCAGGAAATGAATGTTTGAGAGCTTAGTGTTTCATATTTCCTATTTGCTTTTTCCCTTTCCCCTGCCTAAACCTGCTCAATCTCCTGCTAATTCTCAAGCCAGCAGGAAGGAATGGGAAAAGGCCCAGTGTGAAATACTTTGTTTTGACAGAAAGGGATTAGAATGTAATGGAATATGAGAACTGAGGATGCTTTTAATGGAATGGACCTGGTATGCAAATTGATACCTGACATAAGTGAAACACTCGTGGGCAGAGAGAATGGATAAAGACTGTATGGGGGGATTAGCAGAGATTGGTCTTTGAGACAGATTCCAATAATAAGGTTTGCAGGGGACAATTACATAGTCATTTAGCCTTTCAATGTCATCTGGTGGAATCCTGTTTGTGATACATTTTTTTTCCATCAAACATGATTTTCTTTTCCTGCTGTAAGATTTGATTTATTTTCCTAGACTGCCTTGTCTGCATCTCTCTTTTGCTTCCATCACACACTATCTTGTGTTATTCTTTTCTGTGTATATGTAACTCCCCTCTCACCTATCCCACCCCAACCTCCCAATGAAAAGCAAGTGAGCTACTTGAAGTAGGAACTGTGACTTTTTCCCAGCTTTTTAGTCTTAATATATAGCACCAAACTATTTTGTTGTCCAGACCTGTGATTTATCCTGGTGCGGAAACTCTTTTTATCATACAATGTACTTGGGCAATTCCACTGTACTTTACAATTTCAGAGAATGGCCTAGGGCAGGGGTGGGGAACCTGACTTGAGTCCAAGCTTTACAGAACAGATCCTTTTGTGGACTGGTCTGTAAAGCTTGGACTCAGTCAAAAAAGTTGCACTTGAGGACCTGGAGGGCCACATGTGGACTCCCCATCCCCAGTGTAGGTAGTATGGCACCATACCTCCAATCTAAGTCTTTCTGACTCCAAGTCCATCTCTTTATCCATTATATCATCAAAGTATTTATTGAATACATGTTATGTATCCAGCCTTCTGTCTGATACTGTGGGGGTAAAGCCATACTTAGGAATTCTTTCATTTGATGAAATAATATTTCTGGGGGTGGGAAGTGGGGATGGAAGGGAATGGCTAGAGTGGTTTAGAGGACATTCGAAAGGGGAAGAATGGGCACAGTGGTAGCACACAGGACAGTATGTGGCCTCCATTGCATTGGGAGAGAGGGAGGTGCTTCCTCATAGAGTCAGGGGTTGGTGGGGGAGAAATAATCCCAGAGGGAATGTACCAGAATGATAACATCCTGGAGGGAGTGGGGGTGAGGTCTGAAGGCAGCACAGGGAGGAAACATACATCCCCACTTCAACCTCCATGTCAGAACCTTGGTTTACCTGGCCCTAGTTAAATTTCTTCTGTAAGATGCAGCCAAGAAATATAAAATACTGTACCTATTCTTAAGGAACTTACTGTTTCGCTGAGGAGAAAGGACTAAAACACATTAACTAGAAAAAATAGGTGCTAGACCATTTCAAGCCAAAATAAGACCAATAGAAGTTTAGGAAAGACAACTATTGGTGTGGACTAGAGTAATAATACTAATAATGAAGCTAATATTTATATAGTACTTAAATTTGGCAAAACATTTTACTTATGTCATCTCATTTTATCCTCATAACAGATTTCTGAAAGAAATTATTTTCTTTATTTTTCTATTATCTTCAATTTTTTTTTATTATCTTCAATTTATAGAATTAGAAACTGAGGCTAAGGGTAAGGTCTCCTCCTATAGAGCTTATCTGTCTGAGCTAGGAAAGCCATAGTACATGGGTAAGTTGGATCTAGCAATATAGAAGAAGGAAAGGACAGGCTGCCATATTGCCCTTCAGAAAATTATTTTAATGACCTCAAGCTTTTGGTAACAAAAGTCCATCATTTTAACATTTCTCCGCATGTTGTTGTAGGTGACACGCTCAGGGTCTCACAGATAGTAAGTATGTCTGAGGCAGGATTCAAATGCAAATCTTCCTGACTTGAAGTCCTGCATTCTATTCCTATGCCACTGAGTTATCTTAAGGCTTATAGGAGGAGGTAGAACAGAATTGTAGACTCTCAGAGTTGGAAAAAAATTTCAGAGATAATCTAGCCCAACCTATACCCCCCAAAGAATCTCATAATATTGTTTTTTTTTTCTCTAAACCACATGGAACTGTTATTTTAAAAAAATTTAATATTTTCCAATTACATGTAAAAACAATCTTTAAGCTTCATTTTTTTTCTTACAATTTTGAGTTCCTAATTATTTCCCATTCTCACTATTCTACTCCCTCATTGAGAAGGCAAGCAATTTGATAAAGGTCATACATATGCAGTCATGCTGAATACATTTCCATATTAGTGATGCAGTGGAAGGAAACAGAGACAAAAAAGAGAAATTAAACAGCAATAACATGATGCTTTAATCTACATTCAGATTCAGTTCTAAGTCATTCCCAGTACATCATTATACAACATTGCTGTTACTTTGTACAATGTCCCACTGGTTCTGTTCATTTCACTTTGCCCTCAGTTCATCTAAGTTTTTCCAGATTTTTCTGAAAATTTTCTGCTCATCATTTCTTATAACATAACAGTATTCCCTCTTAAAAAAGATAAGAGGGGCGGCCAGGTAGCACAGCGAGTAAGAGCACTGGCTCCAGTGTCAGGATGACCTGGAGATCGAATCCTGGGCTCAGACACTTAGCACCCACCCAGTAACACCTGGCTGTGTAACCTTGAGCAAGTTGCTTAACCCCAATTGCTTAGGGGCGGCCAGGTGGCTCAGCGAGTAAGAGCACCGGCTCCAGTGTTGGGATGACCTGGATCAAATCTGGGCTCAGATACTCAGCACCACACCCAGAAACAACTGACCGTGTAACCTTGAGCAAGTTACTTAACCCTGATTGCTTTTGAAAAAAAAAGATAAGACACATGAGATAACCACAATAATTATATTCCATAGTAGACCACATTTTTAGTATCTTGCCACTGACTAAATGGTATAGGGCAGAGTTGTCAAACTTATACTGCTAGACCTGAAGGGGCCAACAAAATGCCTAACTACAGCCTGAATCAGGTTAAATGTAATATGTTTAACAAAAAAACACAAATACAATACAACATAAAACTCTTAATTGTGGACAGGGATCCCTTTCTACTTGAGGTTGACATGACTGGTTTAGGGGATGCAAAATTCCATTGTGCTTATAATTTGACAATTTCAAAAAGCATTGTATTATACTGTAGAGAAGGGATCAGCAAATCATAGTGGCAGGGGCAAATCAGGTCTACTGCCTATTTTTTTAGGCCCCATGAGATAAGAATTTTTTTTTACATTCTATTTAAAATAAAGTTTTATTGTACTTTTAAATGTAAAAAACATTTTTAGATCATGAGCCCTACAAAGTAGGCAGAGGGCTGGATTTGGCCCTTGTGCCATAGTTTGCCAACACTTGCTATAGAGGAAAACACTGCCTTAAACATAATCCTCTAATAAGGTGTGGTCTATGCATATATAAAAATTACATGAGGCCTTGAAAGGAAGAACACCAGAGAAAACTTTGTTACAGACTTTTTGGTCATTATTATCAAGTGGGGAAGATAGCAGGGGGATGCTCTCCAGAAGTGTTTGTCACTGATTTGGAGACATTCCAGTGCAATCCAATTTCAAGAGGTGGTGCAGTCCTTCAGATGCCCCTGTTTGCAGATTACATGGCACATCAAGCCCCAAAACATCTGCAGAGCCTCTTAATTGAGATACATAGTCATTGTAAAAAGTTTGGCCTAACTATTCACATAGGAAAAACCAAGTAGATAAAGACAATGAACTGTCTGTACTATTTTTCTATGATATACAATTGAATGGAACGCCTGCAGAGCTTGTCCATCCAAATTTGGAAAGCCATAGCAAATTGATGGGATGGATCTAGCAATGAAGTAAAGGGATTTCTGTTGGAAATTATTTTCATGACCTCAAGCTTCCTGACACAAAAGTCCATGTTTTAAAATACAAGTGTACTTTTGATCTTGCATGGCTGCAGTTTGTGAGGTTTGAGGTACTATGGTTTTCAAGGAACCAAAGTTGACGATCAATCATAAAGTGATGAAGGGTCCTGCCCTTGGGCCTGAGGAGGTTGCAACATGTTTATATACATGGACTTACAAGGAAAAATCGTGCAAAAAGTGTCATCAAAGAAAGGTCCAAGAAGATGGCAAGAACAAAAGATAACCAGTGGACAACCCTTGTACTCCATTGGTATCCTGGTGATACCAAGAGAAAACAAAGAAGGTCCCTGTCTTTGGTGGGCTCTCCGTGACAAACTTATAGCAGAATACAGACAAAAGTTGAGCAGGATAGGCAAATAAGGATGGATTATAATGCATATCATTGGAGGGAATCTCCACATTGATGAAATCACAAAGACATATGAGCATTTGAATGAAGATGATGACCAATGATGAAGAATTCTCCTTTTTTTCAGCTCTTAGAACATTTTACCAAAGAGAAGCTCAAAGCATATGGATGCCTACTGTGGTGGCCCTCTGCCTACAGAAAAACTCTAGGGAGACAGGATTCTAAGTCCTGACAGATGGTCTATAAACTAGAAACGAATTAGGAGAGGAAGACAAACAATAAACACAATAAGCACTGCAATATTCAGTGTCTGAGACTTCAGTTGGTATCTAAGAGGGCTTCTTTGGTGGGTCTCTGGATGGGTACCCCAAACCTTGGCACTTGGTACCCCCAAATCTGAGGCCTTTCCACATTTCGTTAGACACGTGCTCAGAGACAATAGGGACAATCACACTGATTTGTAGCATGGCCACCACTTGAAACTTTCACCACTGGCCGATAGATGGACTTTTGTGCCAGGAGGCCAAGTGGCTCACAGGTGCACCTAGAGTGGGGATTTGGGGGAGTTCCAAGTCCTCTGCAATTCCCATTATCCCTTTCCCCCAGTCCCAAAGATTCATCCTACTGGGAACACAGACAGATCATTAAGAGACAATCTACTCTGATGCCAAACCTTAGCATCCCAGAACTTGATAAATTTGTCATCAACATATCTGTTTCCTTCAAAAGTATTGCTAACAGCACTGCCAACCTTCTGCAAGTGCTCCAGACTGAAATTGCTTAATTTTAACAACTCTTCACTGACCACCGAATTATCTCAGATCTCTTCCTCACCTCTCAGGGAAGAACCCAAACCTTGATCAATGCCTCTTTCTGTATCTATTTCAATGAGTATGGAATTAAAATGACCATTAACCATGACATCCAAGGCCTCTTGTCTTCCTTATATCTTATAATTCTCTTCCTGGCAGTTGAAGACAAGAATTTGACCCTGTCTCCTGGATTTACTGACTTAGAGACCTCCTTTTGGTTCTACAACCACATCCAAATGATTCATCTCTAAAATCATTCCTTTTTTAGTTTTATTTTCTTGTCTTAAATATCCTCACATGTGAGATCAGGAGCTCTCTGATGTACCATAGTTAACAACATCATCAAATTATTCCTCCTTGCTTTTGCTCTGAAGACACCAAATGCTGATTCTGAATTTCCAGAGCTACTTGTGGGTGTTATTGAATGGAGCTAATATAGCTCCCAGGAGAAGAGTGTGGCAATGAAGAGAAAGGAGGCCATGTAATGTAACAGGCTTTCTCCCCCTTATGACATCAGTGACTCCTTGGAGCCCTGCTTTCATTCTACTCAAACTGGGGAGTCACCTACATTTCTTTACCCTTTGTACTCAAACCCACTCCACCCTTATTCTTGCTTACAAGTTGATAAATAGTCTTGTTGTAGGCTAAAAAGCAGTAGAACTTTTCAGCAACACTAAATATAGATAAATTCGTCTGTAAGGCTCATAAAGATAGAAACTGACTGCTTTTCCTAGATTATATTAAAAAAAATCCCATTTAAATTCTGTGGGATTTCTTCCTGTAAGAGTCTTCTCAGATCTGTATGTCTACATTTCTGTTTTTCTGATTAAAATCTTCTGCTTAACTGTGAGCTGTGGTCATTTACCATAATAAGAAAGGGGAGAAATAGACACAGGGAGATAAACTAGGAGATTGTTGTAATAATTAAATTGTGAAGAGGTGGGGAGGCTAAAAATGTGAATAGAGAAGAAGGCATGAATCTGGGAGACATTACAAGAGAAGACATAATAAAGGTTGGTGACAGACTATATATAAGTAATTAGGAAGGAGAAATGAAGTTGTTTCCATACTTGGGAGATTGAAGAATGGCAATATCGTTGATAGAAATCGTCAAGGTAGGAAAAAAAGATATTTTGGGTGATGATGTTGAGGGTTAATTCAGTTGGGAGTTGGAGAACATATTTGCAGATGATTCTCATGTATTAGATTTTGCTGTATCTGGGCCAACAGAGAAATACAGGGTTGTCTTAGAATGGAATAATCATCTTTATACTGAGAAATATTGTAAAATTTAAAGTAAACAGAGGAGTAGAGTTAGAAGAAAGTAAGTTATTAAAAGGTAAGCTCCTTTAGGTCAGGAATTGTTTCATTTTTGTCTCTGTATTCTCAGTGCCTACCTTAGAGCTTGACATTAGTAGGCATTTGATAAATATTTAGAGACCAATATTCTAACGCAGGCTCTGTTGCCCCCTTATGTAGTCTTTAAAAAGACATTTCATCTCAAAAACTCTACACCCTCTTTCTCTTCCTCTCTCCTGGAGTATTTTGTAAGAACTAAACATCTACAAGAACACTTTGAAAAGAGTAAAGTACAATTTGATGCACATTTTAGGCCCTGTAAATGACCAAGCATGCTTTGTCCTTGGATTAGGCTCAGGTGAGAATATATTCTCTGTATGAAGTACCCATCCTGATTTTGGTCTTGTGGCTATCACAGTAGCTGCCTTCGCTGCTGACTTCTCAGTGTCTTTAAAATATTCCAGATTGTGCATTCACTCCATCACTTTCATGGCAGTGAGGCTTGTTAGATGATGGTAAAATGCAAAATTGCTGGACTGACAGTGACGGGAATTGCAGAAGAGCTAGGCAGGCTTGAGCATCTTGTAATTAGAGAAAGGTACAAATTACAATAAGACAGTATCATGATTTCAACATCAGCAAAATGTTTTCCACACTGCCTCGGGGGGGGGGGAGAAATCTGATTGCCAATTGAATTAGAATAAGATAAAGACTTTTACTTAAAGAGGGAAGAGGGGGAGGGCTTTCAATACCTATCACTCTAGCCTCTTTGTTGATTGAGGAACCCTAGTACTTTGTGCTAAAGTTTTAAAAGTAGAGAACTTGGAATGGGTGGGGAGTGTGAAAGAGGAGGTAAGCAATGGAAGATGGGAAGGAAGAATGGAAGTATTAATGAACTAGTAGGCCTCTAACCTGATATCCCCCAAACCTAAAAACACACTACTTAACAGCCAACTTAAATTTTTTTTTGAATGAAAGTGTAATTGTTACATTAATCAGTAAACATTTTAGGATTTACTATGCGCTTAAGTTCACCGTGCTAAACACTGGGGAAACAAAGAAAAAGCAAAAATAGTCCCTGCTCTCAAGGAGCTTACATTCTTTTTTTTTTTTTTTTAAGCAATCGGGGTTAAGTAACTTGCTCAAGGTTACACGGCCAGGTGTTTCTGGGTAGGTGCTAAGTGTCTGAGCCCGGGATTCGATTTCCAGGTCAGTCTGACACTGGAGCGGGTGCTCTTACTCGCTGTGCTACCTGGCCGCCCCTAAAGGAGCTTACATTCTAATTGAGAGATAATATATGCATTATATCTAGCTATCTATTGCCTATTAAGAAACTGTGTATATATGTGCATAATGTGTTTGTACACACATTGTACAAATACAATATACATACATATTTACATTAGAAACACTGATCATGCTTAACTTGTGACATAACTGTGATTACACTAAAAATATTGCCTTTGGTTATCCCTGTTATAAAATGATGCAAATTGCATTTTAATATATATATATTTTATATACATCATATATATTATACACATGTGTGTATACATGTCACATATTTTAGCATAAGAAACTAATTCTCTTTTTTCTTTTTATAAATTTTTTTTAGTTTTCAACATTCATTCCACAAGATTTTGATTTCTAAATTTCCTCCCCATTTCTCCCCTTCCCCCCAACCCAAGATGGCATGCATTCTGATTACTCCTTCCCTCAGTCTTCCCTCCCTTCTATCAACACTCTCCCTGCCTTATCTCCTTCCCCCTTACTTTCTTGTAGGGCAAGATAGATTTCTATACCCCGTTACCTGTATGTCTTATCTTCCTGTTGCATGTAAAAACAATTTTAACATTTGTTTTTAAAACTTTGAGGGGCAGCTAGGTGGCACGTGAGTAAAGCGCCAGCCCTGGAGTCAGGAGGACCCGAGTTCAGTTATGGCCTCAGACACAACACAACACCCACACAAAAAAACTAGCTGTGCAAACTTGGGTAAGTTACTTAACCCCAATTGCCCTCCAAAAGGCAAAAAACAAAAACAAAACCCCATCCCTCCTAAAAACTTTGAGTTTCAAATTCTCTCTCTTCTTCCCTCCCCACCCACCTTCATTGAGAAGGCAAGCAATTCAACATAGGCTATACATGTGTAGTTATGCAAAACACTTCCATAATAGTCATATTATGAAAGACTATATTTCCTTCCATCCTATTAGCCCCCACTTCTTTTATTTTCTCCATTGACCCTGTCCCTTTTCAAAAGTGTTTGCTTCTGACTATCCCCTCTCCCAATCTGCCCTTCCTTCCATATCGCCCCCCCCCCCCTTATCCTCTTACCCCTTACTTTCCTGTAGGACAACATACCCAATTAAGTGTATATGTTATTCCCTCCTTAAGCCAAATCTGATTGAGAGTAAGGTTCACTCATTCTCTCTCATTTCACTCCTTTTCCCCTCCATTGTGAAACCTTTTTCATGTCTCTTTTACATCAGATAGTTTACTCTATTCTGTCTCTCCCTTTCTCCTTCTCCCAATACATTCCTCTCTCACCCCTTAGTTTTATTTTTAGATATCACCCCTTCATATTCAACTCACCCTGTGCCATCTATCTATCTATCTATCTATCTATCTATCTATCTATCTATCTATCTATCTGTCTGTCTGTCTGTCTGTCTGTCTGTCTGTCTGTCTGTCTGTCTGTCTCCTCCAACTACCCTAATATTGAGAAAGGCCTCATGAGTTGCAAATAACATTTTTCCATGTATGAATGTAAGCTGTTCAATTTTAATAAGTCCCTTATGATTTTTCTTTCCTGTTTACCTTTTCATGCTTCTCTTGATTCTTATATTTGAAAGTCAAATTTTCTATATGACTCTGGTCTTTTCAGCAAGAATGCTTCAAAGTCCTCTATTTCATTGAATATCCATATTTGCCACTGAAGTATTATACTCAGTTTTGCTGGGTAGGTGATTCTTGGTTTTAATCCTAGCTCCTCTGACCTCCAGAATATCATAGTCCAAGCCCTTTGATTCCTTAATGTAGAAGCTGCTAGGTCTTGTGTTATTCTGATAGTATTTTCCCAATACTTAAATTGTTTCTTTCTGATTGCTTGCGATATTTTCTCATTGACCTGGTAACTCTGGAATTTGGCTACAATATTCCTAGGAATTTTCCTTTTGGCATCTCTTTCAAGAGGTGATCGATGAATTCTTTCCATTTCTATTTTACCCTCTGGTTCTAGAATATCAGGTCATTTTCCCTTGATAATTTCTTGAAAGATGAGGTCTAGGTTCTTTTTTTGATCATGGCTTTCAGGTAGTCCAATAATTTTTTTTAATGATCCCCCCTAGATCCATTTTCCAGGTCAGTGGTTTTTTCAATGAGATATTTCACACTGTCTTCTATTTTTTCATTCTTTTGGTTCTGTTTTACAGTTTCTTGATTTTTCATAAAGTTGTTAGCTTCCATTTGCTACATTCTAATTTTGAAGGAATTATTTTCTTCAGTGAGCTTTTGAACTTCCTTTTCCATTTGACCAATTCTTTTTAAGGCATTCTCCTCATTGGTTTTTGGACCTCTTTTGATATTTGGGTTAGTATATTTTTTAAGGTGTTACTTTCTTCAGTATTTTTGGGGGTCTCCTTTAGTAAGCTGTTGACTTATTTTCCATGATTTTTCTTGCATCACTATCACTTCTCTTCCCAATTTTTCCTCTATTTCTCTTACTTGATTTTCAAAATCCTTTCTGAGCTTTTCCATGGCCTGTGACCAATTGACATTTTTTCTTGGAGGCTTTTGATGCAGGAGCTTTGACTTTGTTGTCTTCTTCTGGTTGTATGCTTTGATCTTCTTTGTCACCAAAGTAAGATTCTATAGTATGACTTTTTCTACACTGTTTGTTCATCTATCCAGCCAAATACTTAACTTTCTAACTCTTTGTCTAGGTAGAACTCCACTTCCAGTGGGGGTGGGGATGAGGGTGGGTGTACTGTCTCAGACTTCAGGGATTTTGTATTAGCCACTAGATCCTCCACCATCTATGGGACCTGAGCTCTGGAAGCAGTGGCTGCTGTTGCAGTTCCTGCTGCCACCACCACTGCCACCTCTGCCACCCCCAGGACTGGGGTCAGACCCCAGCCAGACTGAGCTCTTCTTTCACCCAGGTCCCACAGAGTTTCCCCACTGACCTTCTATGATGTCTTTGGAGTTTGTGAGTTGAGAAGTCTGGAAACTGCTATAGTTGAAGTGATTCAGTCCTCTGAGGCCCGCTCTGGCCCTGTGTGTGCTGGCACTGCCCACACTGGACTGGGCTCTGCTCCCCATCCAGCATAATAGACCCTTCCTGTTGGACTTCCAGGTTGTCTTAGGCTGGAGATTTGTTTCACTCTGTCATTTTGTGGGTTCTGTAGCTCCAGAATTTGTTTAGATTCATTTTTACAGGTATTTGGAGGGGTTTGGGGGGAGAGTTCAACCAAGTCCCTGCTTTTACTCTGCCATCTTGGCTCCACTCCCCAAGAAATTCTAGTTTTTGCCTCACCAGTAACATCTATGCCACTTGTGTGACCTTAGACAAGTCACTTAATTTGTCTAAGGCTTCTGGTTCTCTCCCCTGTAAAAATTAGTTGGATGGGTGGACCAGATGATAGCTAAGATGGCTTCCAGCTCTGAATTCTATTATTTTTATTTTAACTGTATTTAAATATTTGAAAGACTATTACATTGAAGAGAGATTACATGTGTCTTCTTGGCCTTAGAGGACAGAAACAAGAGGAAATGAGTGGATACTATAAAGGTATAGATTTTAACTTAATATAATCATAGAAAAACTTGCTAGCTGAATTTCTGCAGAATGAAATAAGCAGAACTAGGAGAATAATTTATGTAATAACTACACAATTGTAAAGGAAAATTACTTTGAAAGACATAAGAACTCTGATAAATGTAATGATCAGGAGACTGATAATGAATCATGCTTCCTATCTTTTGGTTACAGGTGCAGAATATGACACATTTTCAGATATGACTGATGTGAGAAACTGTTTTGTTTGATTTTAAATCTTTGTTATAAAGTAGAGCTCTTATTTTGGGGGTTGGGGAGAGTGTGGAGGAAGGGAGGGGTACTGAGAAAAAGAAAAGTATGTTAATGAAACATTTTTAAGACATAGAATAAGGGAATTCAGAAGAGGATATATGTAAACAGGGAATGTTGGTTAAATTCAAAGTATATTTCAAAATAGAAGCTATTTGTAATAGAGATTTAAGGTCTTACACACAATCTAATTTTTCTATTCTTTCTGGGCCTGGATTTCTTCATTTGAATTATGGGTTTATCTATTTACCCAACATAATCTAAAAATTATGGTGGCGAAAGAGCTTTGTAAAACTTAAAATACTATAGAAAATATTGTTTTTTAAAGAAGGAGGGTGGCTACAAAGAGGAGAAAGGGGTGAGGAAAATGAGGAGGAAGAAAGGAGAAAAAGGAAATGTCCATTTGTCAAATAGATCATAAGAATAAAATTAGACTCTAACAATTAGAATAATACATAAGTAGAATGGCCCGACTCGAGTAGTAAATCTCTCATTACTTTGTCAGTAACACCATCAAATGAGTAGAGGTTAGAGTGGCAGAAAGGAGATTACTGTTTACGTATAGGTTGGTCAAGATAAATCCCTTCCATCTGGGCATCCGTGTTAACAGACTGAGAGCTTCTCCAGGTCAGGAACCCAGTTTCCCTACTCAGACCACCGGCTCTCCCAGGAGAATTGTTTCCCTACTGTTGGGCCATCTCCAGTTGTACTGATCTATATTTGACCACTTGACCCATGGTTGTAGAGGAAAGAGTGAGGCTGGTGAGTTTGCATAGCCCTCCCTCACTCAAGTCCTGTTCACTTGCAAGTCGTATCATCATCTGTCTGAATGGCGCGTTCCTCTTTGAGAACTCAGGACGAACCACACAGCCTGTTTCTCTGCCCTCAGATGGGCAGGGCTCATCTCTGCGGTCTGCTATACCAAGTTGCATAAAGTTGTTTTTCTGCTATTTCTGCTGCTCCTGCTCCTCTTTTCCTTCTCCTTTCTTCTTCCTAATCTTCCTTTCCCCCTTCCTCTGCCACCACCCTCTTTGGTAAATATTAATATTTCTATAGAATTTTAAGCTTTACAAAGCATTTTCCACACCATAACCTTTTGAGGCACACTGGGTAAATAGTTGTATCTATAATACAAATGAAGAAATTTAGAGCCAGAGAATTGAAGTTACTTGCTCATGGTCATGCTAAGCAGTAAATATTGGAGTCAGGCCTTCTGATTCCAAGTGCCCTACCATTTGCCATATATCAAGCTGCCTTTTATCATATGTACAATATAATGGAAATAAAACGATTCATTTTCCACCACTGACTACGAATAGTTGTTCAGCCTTTGGCCAATGTAGCAGTGCAAGATCACACTTCTTTCGCAAGAAGATGCCTTGGAGCCAGTTCTCCCTTCCCATGCCACACTGCTGTAGCCTTGAAATGCATGATGGATGCCTTGTGTTAATCACCCGCTCTCTGTCAGCTCAAGTGCACATTCCTCTGTTAATGTGATCTAACCCCTGCAGCAGCCAAGATACAGTGAACATCACTGTGCCAGCCTAGCCCTCATTCATCATTGTAGAGGGAAAGCTCACCTCTTCCCCTGCACTTCCCTCAAATCCTCTCCCCTTCTATCCTCCAGTGCTGCAGATGTTTCTGGCATACGGAAAGGAAGCAGACATGCCCCTTCCATACAGTTTTCTCTTTGGGTCCTGTGAGAAGCCAATGTTCTTATTTGGATTATGACTGGGGGTATCCAAGGGTGGATTGGAAAAAGGGTGGGAGAAGAACACTGGGGAATTCAACCCAGCTAAAAGTTCTCATTTCATCTGACATTGACATCAATAACAATTATATGTTATATGAATACTATCATCATTATCCCATCATTATCATCAGTCTCATATGCCATGCAGATATAAACAATTCTGGGATAAATCACTATCCTACTATTTGACTTTTATGTTTATTGTTCTATGGACTACTGTATAGGTGAATAAAAGGACTGCTTTTTGGTAATTGGATATCTATTAGAATATAAACTCATCTTCTGAAATTTCATTAAAAGCATTTTCAGGACAACTATTTTGATAGAAGATGATACGTACCTCATACTGTTTCTCCGTGGCTTTGATGTCTTCCTCTAGATTTTCTTATTTTAAGAGTTTTTAGTCCCATATGACTTGGAGGTTTTGAGTATTCAGTATGGCAGCATCTATTAAAAACATTGTTCTTAAATGTTTATGTGTCAGTTTTACGTTGGGGAGATTGTGGACAACAGTTTTGTCTGTGATGATGCTTCTGCTCTAGTACAATTTATCTACTGATTCTCAAATATATTTTGAGGCTTATATTTGTGATATAGGGATGTTTTCTGTTTATTTTGAATTAATTTAATTTTTAAAGATTTAACTTAATTTCATTTTTATTAATTTAATGTATATAGGTTTTTTCTTTTTTTTCTTTTTGTCTGTTAGTTTATGAACCATTTTGAAAATTTTGTCATATCTTTCTAGTGTTTGGTAGTTGCTAATTTTTTCAACCTGTAATGATAAGTTCCAAAATTTGTGTCATACTTTGCAAAATCTGCATTGATTTTATAGGATGTTTAAATATGATCTTTCCATGATTTCTGGTAACACTGACTTGGTCTTGTGTAGCTCTCAAAAATCTTTGCTTTTGTTCTGATCAAATCCACATTTATTTCTCAACCAAACTCAACCAATTGTCCAAGGTTTCTTTGTTGACATTCTGTTGGCTCATGGAAAGAATCCTTGGTATAAAGTTCAGGGAAGATGTGCACCTTTTTCTGAGAATCCCTCATGAGTTTTATATTCTCTGATAGGTTTCTATTTTATGAAGTTGGTTTTGTTATTATTATTGTTGTGTTATCTTATTGACATCTGTTTTCATGGGTTTCAATAGAAATGGTGCAAGGAAAAGTTGTTATCCGCCTAGTATTAATTTAGGTTCAGTGTTCATGACTATTGCATAGATGCACAAATAACTATTTTTTTTGTAGTTTCATAAAAGTATTAAGATCCCTCCCATCTCTAAAGTTCTGCGATTCTATTGCCCACTAAGAGAAAAAGTGGGGCTTGATCCATGGGGAACATACACTATCATCACCTGGGAGAATAATCTAGATTCCTAAAATTATAGAGATAGAAAGGTCCTCAGAGATTATCTGATCCAATTTATCATTTTAGGAATGAGAAAAACCCAAACCCAGGAGAGTTATGATGTGCCAGTGCCATGGAGCTCGTTAGGAGAAAAGTCAGGACTCCTAATTTCTACCTAATATACTTCTTCTTAACACACACACACACACACACACACACACACACACACATACACCAAGAACATTTTGACTGCTGCTCAGTTCTGTCTAACCCTTCATGAATCCATATGGGATTTTCTTGGCAAAGACACTGGAATAGTTAGTTTGCTATTTCTTTCTCCAGTGGAATAAGGCAGAGATTAAATAGCTTGTTCAGGTTTATATAGTATCTAAGGTCAGATTTGAACTCAGATCTTCCTGACTCCACACCCTGCATTCTAACTGTACCACCTGGCTGTTTCCTACATTGAGAAACACATGCATAATTATAGATATGGAATCTTGGAGATAAGAGGGCCTCCCTCAGAGACCCTATACTCTATTACCTGTTACCAACATCAGCTCCACGTGGCCTGAAATTTCATCATTAGAGCTTCATTCCTTTGGCATATGACCAACAGGGATTATTCCTTGTTAAAACATTAACATTCCTTCCCGTGATCATATTGACCCCTTACTAGTTAACATCCCTCTAGGTTAGAATGGGTTTGTCCCATTGTCTGACAGTAGATTCTGACTCAGGAAGGAGAGAGACCTTAGGGCATTAGAGAAGGGGATCTCTAAAGCACAGACATAACAGGGCGTTGAGAGTTATAAAGACAACCTCTACCCACTTCACAGTTTTGCCTTCTTTAGGAAGAGTCCCTTGCTTGGAGTCATGATAACCTGTATGATGTTATTTACAGTTGCCTCTTTCTCTGGTCCTTGTTTTCAGGAAGATGGTGTCTGGGTGTTTTCTGGGCATTTAAAAAAATAAAAAAAAGTGTGTAAATGAAAATACTCCCAATTTAGTCCAGTGTGTTTAAGTAAGCAAGCCACCTACTGCTCTGCTCATCCGGCCCCTTATCTTAGTAAGTAATGAGTGTGCCAAGGGCTGACAATGACATATTTTGAAAATAGTTTTAATGCATAGCCAGCAGAAGACCTGTTGGGCATTGACAAATGACACAAACAGAGATGATGAGAAGCACATCAAATATTAATGTCCCCGGGCTGCCGACAGTAATGGAGAACTTACCTGTGTCTTACATAAGCCTACCCGTGTTAAACTGAAGGGAACATTTCTTTTCAGTCTTTGCAGGCAATTTCAGGGCTGGCTCCTGGCAAAATCAGGAAGTAGATGAAGCTTGTCTCTATAGACCCTGTTGTCCCTTTTTGCAGCACCCAGCCCCACAGTGACTGGCTGTTCCTTGGCTCCCTCAGATCCCTCCCAGTTGGTCCTTATCGGAACCCTATCCCTTTCTATCCTTCCTCCTGGGCTGTTTTAAGCCCTATTCTCTAGTGAAGTCCCATTTCCTCAGAACTCTACTAGGTGATAGCTAGCTAATCTGATCAAATTGTGTGAATTCGGTTATGCGTGAATGTGGTTAGAAAATAATGTATTGATCTTCCTTGTGAGCACATGGCATTTCACAGGGGTCTCCCTGGTATAGTAATCCCTGACTCTGTGGTCACATTTTCTACCATCATTAAGCAAAAGAGCTTTAAATGTGAAATGGTAGAGCTGGGAGAGACCTTAGAAGTGACCCTGGGTCCCAGCCTGATAGAAGATGAATGCTCTGGTGAGGGAGGGTAGGAAAACTGAGGTTTTCCTGCCCAGCTGTCTATCCACAGTGCCACACTGTCTCTTGAGTACAACCTGTAGAGCCCAGTACAAAGTTCACTTAAGAGTCCAGTGTAGGGGCAGCTAGGTGGTACAATGAATAGAGCACTGGCCCTGGAGTCAGGAGGACTTGAGTTCAAATCCGACCTTAGACACTTAACACTTACTAGTCATGTGACCTTGAGCAACTGCCCCTCCAAAAAACAAAAAGCAAAAAAATAAAGAGTCCAGCATAAATTTCTAAAACATAATAATATCTCTAGATTATATGTGAAAGGGCCCCATGTGGCTCAGAAGTTCTGGACTAAGTATTAAATGCTTTAATATAAAGGACTAAATTAATGACTGGATTTCTGGCATGGTGGCAGAGCCAGTGGGTGGAGAGGAATCCCTCAGATTCTCCCAAATCTTATCCACAGGAAGCTGATTACTGTACCTATTAATATTGCAGGACCAGGGACACCCAGATCTCCCTTTTAGCAGAGGCCTTCAGGAAGATGCATAATGACTATTAGTCAGGTATATTCTGGAATCATTTAGAATAGACGAAAAAATTGTCGAGTTTCTTCTGATTCTTAAATTCATTATGAGGCACCTCCTAATTCGGTCATACATGAGGCATACATCATCATTTGAACGTTGGCTTTGCCCTAAAGGAGATGTTGTTTCAAACCATCTACTTACCCAGAGGTGGGTGAGGGTTATGATTTTCAGAATAGCTTTCTTAAGATTTGGAGTGAACAGACTTTTTCCTTTTACAGATTAAAAAACATAAAGTGTGAAGAGATTAAGTTACTTCCCAGAAGTCACAGGACTTGAACGTTTGTTGATGCCAAATCCATTCCTCTTGACAAAGTGTCAGCTATCCTCCCCCTCCCTCTCCTTCCGTGTTTTTCTCCCTCCTTCCCTCCCTCCCTCCCTCCTTCCTTCCTTCCTTCCTTCCTTCCTTCCTTCCTTCCTTCCTTCCTTCCTTCCTTCCTTCCTTCCTTCCTTCCTTCCTTCCTTCCCATTTTTTGACTCATAGATTAAAAGGTCTGAAGGACCAAGACAAATAACCTTCACAGAACTGACACAAAAAGTTGTTGGTAGTTATTAACACTTTAATGAAAATTAACTTTCAAGATTGCTTTCCGATGGAAGAAAAGCTAGACAAATTGGACTTATTCAGAAGTTGGACTAAGAAAATTTTACTTATCCAAGGTGGGTCCTGGGAATTGACCCCTTTTCTCTGAGTTTGTTAAACAGAAATGGACTCTAGAGAGCAAAGATCTTTGGTGACAATCCTTTCTCTATAAAGCCAGGTTTTTGCACAAGAGTCTGTGACAGTATTTATTAATACCTTCATCTGTCCCCTGGACCAAGGAGAAGCACACTAAGTTGGGGTAGCAAAGAGTCATATGTGGAACTGATTTAAAAATCTGCAATGATGATTCCAATTGATGATAAATATGGGAGAAAAAAAGGTTTATTTTCCCTACTCCCTCCCTCTGTCCACCCCCTATTTCTTCTCCTACCTGCCCTGGTTGGGCCTCTCCTGATTTCCATGGGAAGAGACATTAATTCATGTTCAATGGTTCCTGCATCACATCAGGGCTTGGCAGGGGCCCAGATAAGTGGCACCTGAATAGGCCTGTGGATCTCTGCCAAGTGCAATTGAATGTCACTGAAGGTTTTCCCACGGCCCAGTGCCACATGTTCTCTTGGGCACAGGGGGCTGCTTGCCTAATTAGCTAATCCCTTTGACATTCAGGTGGATGGGGATCCATATTTCCCGAGGACTGACTGATGCTCTCACTGCCTCCTTATTTGCACAAATATGGGGCATCTCCCGGGACACCTGCTATCCTGGGGCCCAACTCTCCTGGGCCTCTCTTGGAGGCCAAGGCAGCCCTGAGAATCACCTTGTTATATGACATGCATCTTTTGCTACTGTTGCCTCATTCCATGTGTCACAAAGATTTGTTAAAGCATCCATTTCAAGTACTTAATGCATGTGCACACACACGTATAATTTTTTTAAGGGGCAAATGACTCAAAGTTTGACACCAGCAGAATGTAAAATATTGGTTTGAATTGCTAGTGTCTGGGGACTTCCTTTGTGGAGGCCATTGAGAAAAGTCTGAAAAGGAATTTTTTTTTCTATACTACATAGAGGTTGTGGGCAAGAACCTACTGGGGAAATTCTACTGTATTGAAGACCAGCATCCCCAACCAGCAGAACAAAATAAAAAATCTGAATCTTGAGGTTTTATCTTGTATACCTAATACCCACAGGGGACAGGAGTATATTTGGAAGCATTATCCTTCCCTTCCTCCACACAAGAATCTTTTATACATGCACACACACACACACACAATTTGGAGGAAATAAAATCAAAACATGTTCCCTCACCAAATGGTTATAGATTCCAGTGGTAGGGAGCTCCCACAGGTTCATCAAAGTGTTTGATATGGAAAAGTCCTTAGAGACTATTTAGTACAAAACCTTCTTTTAATATGTGAGGAAACTGAGGCACAGAGAGGCAAGGCAATTTGTCCAAGGTCACAGGGCTCTCACAGCAAATATTCAAGTCAGATTTCTGATACTCTATCCACTTAATTATCTTTCCATTCTATCCACTTAACTATCTTCCCAAAGGTATGAATGATCAGTCTTCTTAGCAAGTAATATTGTTTTTGTTTTGGAGTAAAGATGGTTGAGAACAAGGGGGAAGGAAGAGAATAAGCATTTCTTAAACGTCTACTATGTTCCGAGCTTTTTACAGATATTCTCTCATTTGATCCTTACAACTACCCTATGAAGCAGGTGCTATTATTATCCCCATTTTACAACTGAAGAAACAGGCAAAAAGACTTGCTCAGGATTTCATAGTCTAAAGCTGGATTTGACCAGGTCTTTCTTACTCCAGGACCAGCACTCTGCCCACTGTTCCACCTGCTGCCTCTAAGAAGTGACTGAAGTGGGCTTTGGAGCTTACACACCAAGGAACCAGCTCCCCTTGAGTGGATCTTCAAGTTTGTTGTCAATGATTTCAAGTTTGACCGAGAAAAGGATTCCCATTCTTACTATCTGGAACACTTCAATGTGGTTTCCAGAATGTAGTGTGTAATAAAATTTGTGTGTTCGTGTGTGCATGCATATTCTGGGGTTACCAAAATAGTATTGGAAGTTTTCGGAACTTCAAGTAGGTTCTCATTCAGTAATTTTTTCCCATGATTTCTCTTTTCTTTTCTTTTCTTTTCTTTTCTTTTCTTTTCTTTTCTTTTCTTTTCTTTTCTTTTGTTTTCTTTTTTCTTTTCTTTTCTTTTCTTTTCTTTCTCTTCTTTCTTTCTTTCTTTCTTTCTTTCTGTCTGTCTGTCTTTCTTTCTTCTTTTCTTTCTATCTTTCTTTCTTTCCTTCCTTCCTTCCTTCCTTCCTTCCTTCCTTCCTTCCTTCCTTCCTTCCTTCCTTCCTTCATTCTTTCTTTCCTTCTTCCCTTTTTTTTTGCTTTTTGGAGGGCAATTGGGGTTAAGTGACTTGCCCAAGGTAACATGGCTAGTTTTTTTTTTTTGTGTGTTAAGTGTCTGAGACTGGATTTGAACTCAGATCCTCCTGACTCCAGGGCTGGTGCTCTATTCACTGCACCACCTAGCCACTCCCCCATGATTTTTCTATGAGGTCTTAATATTGAGTATTAAAAAATCTGATATTTTAATTGGGGCAAAATATTTTTCATGCATTGATCCTCACAACTGGTCTGTGATATAAGAACTAAGTATTGATTATCCATTTAATGAATGAAGAAACAGACTCAGAGAATTTAAACAACATTGTTAGTCATTTCAGAGAACCCAGTTCTCTCCTGACTCCAAGACTATATGAATCTTGCTCTATCATTACATATGAGTGTGCTCTCTAAATAGAGAAAAGAGGAAAAACGGTGCCATAGAAAGAGAACAGCATTTGGGATTAGAAGACCTGACTTTGAATTCTATCTCTGCAACTTAATGTCAGTTTCACTTTGGACAAGTCATGAAGATTATCTGGGTTTCAGTTTCCTCAGTTGAAAAAATGAAGGGAGTAGTCTCTGAGATCTCTCCCACTTCTAAGTCTTTGGGGCTTTTCTCCAGTTGGGTCATTGTTCAGCTTGTCTCCACTCAATGGGATTCCAAGGTACTCACAACATTCTCAGGCCTGCAAAAGCTGACCGTTATGAGGAAGGCCCTGTGGGTGAATGTTATTGAAATTCCCTCTTCAGACAATCTGAGTAACAGCTGTTTCTGGGATGCTGGCCTGCAGTGCCCAATCAGCGGCCCTGTCATCACCTGGAATCCATCCATCAGGAGCCAGCTGTTGTGAGTGAGAAAAGAAAAGATGCCAGTCTTCTTTGTAGTGCTTCTAACCTATGGGCAGCAACAAGATTATCCCTTTGCCTTATTTTTCATACCCCTGCAGTTATTCTTTCTTGTTTTACTTTTGGGGGTTAGAGTTAAAGGCAACAAAGCTACCAGTCAAATTTGTCTGGCATGTCACATTTCTGGTGTGGAAAGAGGGGAGGTGTTTAAAAATAGATTTTTATTGATATCTTTTGTTTTTATAACATCCTAGATTTCTCTCTTTTTATTTCTCTCTCCTCATCCCAGAGAGCCATTCTTTATAACCAAGAATACAAAAAAACTTAAAAAAATAAGAAGAGGGAGAAAAATCAGCAAATCCAAATAATAAACCAAAAAAATCTGATATTATGTGCAATTTTACTCTTTTAGACCCAGAACAAGGAAATTTTGCTTCTGGCTAATTTGGGTCAATTTCTCCAATAAAAATATATCAACTTAGCTTTTTCATCAATGCCACAAGGATTGCCGTTTAACCAATCAGATTGGAAATGTGATGCCATTTTCAATTATCAATCACATAACTAGGGATTCATTACAATTCTGCAGCTTGGGTGAGTGAAAAGAATTCTAAGTTACAGTCAGAAACTAGGGTTTCAAACCTAGTGCTGATGTGCATTATATGACTTTCTAAGCCCCAGTTACACCATCTACAAAATGGGAATGATGTTATTTGCAGAGGCAGCATGGGATAGTGGATGTAGGACTGGTCTTGGAGTTAGAAAGAACTGAGTTCAGGTCCTGTCTCCAAAAGGTCCAGTACTGACTGTTTGGTCCTGAGCAAGTAAGATTTCTTCACATCTCAGCATTCCAGGCAGTTTTCTAAGATTATAAACTGCAGAGCATTTGTCAACCTTCTTGAATTAGGTAAATTTCGCACAGAGTTGTGAGAAAACTACTTTGCAATCTTAAAATGTGACATTGCTATATGAAAATAAAATACAAAAATTGAATCAATCTCAATCTACAGCATAAAACATTTATATGGTTTTGAAAGAAGTTATTTTGATTTAAAAACAGTTTAAAATTTAAATAAGGATGCTTTGTGGATGGATGGATGGATGGATGGATGGATGGATGGATGGATGGATGGATGGATAAAGAGGGATAGATAGGTAGATGTGATGATATAAAAGGAACACTAGATTCTCTGAATCATAAGACCTGAGCTTTATAAAAGGTTCTTGCCCCAAACTAGCCAAGTGAACAAATAAAGCACTTCTCCTTTCTGAACCGTAGTTTTCCGATTTCTGAAATAAAAGGGGTTGTACTAAGCTCTAGAATACCGTAAGATCAAATTCTAGGAGAATCTATCCTTTTCATGGGATATCTGTATCTTTCAAGGAAAATTCAAAGAAGAAGCAGTGTTTTATCCCAAAGAACAAATCTTTAGTGATGGAAGTGCATTCCAACAGTCTAGTGGGATTTTTTTTTTGGAGGAAGTAGGTGGGTAGAAAGGTTATAAACAGCATCTGTCATAGAGAGTTCCAACACCAGCAAAAATCATGGCCTCTTAAAGACATGAAGTAGCTGCCATGAGCTAAGTGTCAATTTCACTTCTCTGATCACTCATTTTTCAGCTAGTCATAGACTGGCTTACTCTTTAGTGATCTTTTCATTTTCATTGTAGTCATTGTGTATATTCTTCCTTTTGTTGGTTAGTAATTTTTTAGTCATGTCTGATTCTTTTGGGGGTTCTCTTGGTAAAAATACTGGAGTGGATTGCCAGCTCATTTTGCAGATGAGGAAACTGAAGCAAACAGGGTTAAGTGACCTGCCCAGGGTCACACAGCTAGTAAGTGTCTGAGGCCAGATTTTAACTCAGGAAGATGGATCTTCCTGACTCCAGATCCTATCCACTGTGCCACCTAGCTGCCCATTATTCCTTTGGTTCTGTTTATTTCATTCTTCATACAGTCAAATAATTTTTCCCCACACCTCTGAATTCTGCATCTTCATCATTTCTTACTATACAATAATATTCTGTTACATTCCTATGCCATAGTTGATTTTTTCTACTCTCCCCTCTTCCAAGCCATTCCTTAATAGATTAGCAAGCATTTTTTAAGCACCTGTGACACACAGGGCATTACCCTAGGTGCTGAAGATATAAAGACAAGAACAATACCATTCTTGCCCTCAGGGAGTTTAATTTCTGGGGAGCATGGAAGGGCACAGATAAGTAAATACAAAATACAGAGTACATAAATGCAACATGATTTTGACATGGGAGGATATACTAACAGTTGGGAAAATTAGACTGACAGAGGAAGGGACACTTAGGCTGAGTCTTGAAAAATGGTAGTAATTCCAAGAAATGAAAGTTATGAAATAGAAAGTTTCAGGCATGGGAGAAAACCTATTCAAATCTAGGGAGACAAGAGATAGAATGTCATGATTTCCCTAGCTCATCATTACATGGTTTTGGATATACTATGAGTCTTATCACACAGTTCCAATCAAACCTACATAATTAAAGTTGGTTGTAACAGACTCACTCCAAAAGGGGGTATTGGCGCTCATATGCTAAAGGAGAAAATGCTCTTGTCTAAAGCCAATCTCTCAAATAGCTTTCTTTTTATGCTTTGTAGCTAGACCTATCTCTAAGGTACAGGTTTTAGGGCAATGTGGGGTGGGGCAGATGGATGAACAGAGATTCAGGGAGCCAACAGGAGAGTGAGAGGCAGGTGGTACCACTGACTGATAATTAAAATAAAAATTAAAAACCACCAACCCTGAAGCTCATATGCATACATACTATTAGCCTGCAAGGACACCTGCTTACTCTCCCATCAAGCAAAGGTTTGGGACTGTCTTTTTCCAAACATAGACTCCATGTACATGCTGTCCTTCTGTGATACATTTGCTCCATGCAGCCATCTCAAGAACCGGGTGAACAATCAAATAGAGAGGTCTGAGGTTGTTCAGACCAGAGCTGGCCTTAGAGAAACATAGGCTGGACAATGAGCTTTGTCTAAAAGGAAAAAATGCTGGATTTGAAATCAAAAGGGGGCTCAATTCAAATCCCAGCACTGATTTGTATTAGTTGGATAACCATACTTCCTTTCTCAACTTCAGTTTCCTCATCTATAAAATGGGAATAATATTACCTATAATTACTTACTTCATAGGGTTCTTGTGTGGAACAAATGAAAGCATATATGAAAATATTTTGTGAACCTTAAAGGGCTCTCTCTTCCTCCCTCCCTCCCTCTCTGTCTCTCTCTCTGTCTCTCTCTCCCTCTCTCTCCCTCTCTCGCTCTCTCCCTCTCCTCTCTCTCTCCCTCTCTTTCTCTTTCTCTCTCTCATATAAATGTATATGTATCTATGTCTATATCTTTATCTATATATCTATATGTAGACATATGTGTATGTGCGTGTACTGCTGTTGTTATTGTTACACTGTGAAAAAAGCTGAGGAAAATCTTTATACAATTAGCTACTGAACTCAGGACTTTTGACATCCAAAATTTCACTATAGAAATAGCTTTCTTTGGTCTCTTTTCCCTTAACTATGTCCTAAAATGTTTGCCAGATGGTTCTAGAAAAGTTGCCAGGATTAAAATAATTCATTCTAAAGAGTTAGTGTCTTATCAGATAGAGAAGTAAGGAATTTTGAAATGGAAGGGGTCAGGACCAAAAGTAGCAAAAAGGACAAAGAAAAAGAGGTAGTCAGTGTTGAAGACAGACTTTACTGAGTTCCAGTCAAGGGTAAGAGTAGGCAGTGCAGTATTCAGGTAAATTAAAAAATATTTTAAAGTACCTACTATGTGTCAGGCACTGTGATAAACATAAAATAATAAAACCTACCACCCCTAATGCTTATATTCATATACATTGTTAAGTCCAAAGGCCTCCTGCCTCCCACCCTGCCTTCTACTCAGTCATCAAGGTAAAGGTTTGGAACAGCCCTTCCCATTTTCTATCCATAACTTCAATCTTTTTTTCCCACTGCATGTTACCATAAAAATGAAAGAGTCCCTGTACTCAAAGATCTTATATTCTACAGGAATGGCATATGGCTACATCATTAGATATGCAGTTAAAAAATTTCAACCACTGACTGCCACTAACTCTTTATATGACCTTGGGAAAACATAGTGTTTCTGGGCCTCACTTTTCCATATATCTATAAAATGAAGTGGAATAAGGGATATAGAAATTCCTTCCCAGCTCTAAGTTGTATGTGTCCTTTGCCTTCGATGCTGTAGTGTAGGGAGACAGATTCCCTTTTCTTATAAGACGCTACAGTTTACTCAAATCCTTTCCATCTTCAATACATTTCCAGTCAGGACAAAGGGATATTAAAGTGCAATGACATATTTGCCTGAACCTAAGGGACTTACTTTTTTGGTTTTTGGATACATTACAATGGTTACAGGTGTTTTGTCTTTAAAAAATGTCTGGTACAAAGAAAACATTTGATAACTTTCTCTCCATTTACTTATTCCTTGAGAGAATTCATCTGGGGATTTCCTGTTTTTTTGTTGTGTCCACTTCTAAACTAGAAGGACCAAGAATTAGAGCTTTCTGTACATTCATGTTGTGTGATGTTGCTGTTGGATGTTAAACAAGCCGGGCATGTTCTGCGGTGTTTTCTACACTAGGGGGCAGCAAAGCCGTGAAAATGAGTGGAGCCCCAAGATTGGGGCTCTGAAGTGTTGACATGTGACTTGGCCATTGAATAATTTTTGATACTGTCCTGACACATAAACACCTTGAGGCCGGTTTTCAAAGGTTATTTGCGCACTAAAAGAGGAATTAACAAAATGAACTTGCATGCCAAAAGTAATTTTCAATATTCTACCAAGAACTATGGAGCCATTATGAGATTGTTTTGAAAAAAGAACACTGGGGCCCATCGTTAAGCGAGTGTGTTAAACTTAACTGGAAAATGTACTTTCAAAATAAATCAGTCAGAATGGACCTGGGAAAGTGCATCCTGTGGCTAATAAAATTTTAAAAATCAAGATAGTATTTCTGTGGGGAGCTTGAGATGGGGGGAGGTGCCCTTATCAAAAAGCAGAATGTTTTGAAAGGTGATTTTTTTTCCTCTGAGTTCCTAAGACCCCAACTGTGGCTGAGCTAATATGGTTAACAATTGTACAAATAACGTGTTGTTATGTGTACATGTGTTCTCCTGCTAATTTATTTTTAAGCCAGGACTCTCTCTACCTTCCTCAGGCATAAAGAGTCAGCAAATTATCCAAGTTTATCCCATTGACATTCTCACACCTTGAGAAATAGCCCATTTGTATTATCACAGTTTGATATATTTCCCATTTGCTGAGCTTCTTGGCAAGCTAGCATTTTAATTTAATTATACTTTTTTTTTTTTTTTTTTTTGCTAATGGTCTTTATTTTTCAGTGTCTATGAGGAAAACGCCCCTAGGTTGGATTCTCAGCGCCACCCCTCGCCCCCTTTCTCTCGTTCCCACCGCCAAGTTGCAAATTTATAAACTGACAAAATTCAGTGCAAGATTTGGGGAAGTGAAATTCGGGAATTTACAAAGAAATATTGCTTAAACGATTAAGCATTTCCCTCATTCCCTCCATGCAGCTGCTTGCATATATTTTAGATGCATGGATTTACTTGGTTAACTAACTGGAAGTAAAAAGCCTGGGGAAAGAGCCACCCGTGGGTTTTGCGAAGGCAGGGAGGAGGATCCAAGAAATGTTGCTCATTCTACCTTGTTGGTTAACTCCCAAGCCCTAGAGCTTTTTCTGAAGTTAGGACCATGTATCTAGAACTTGAAGGACACTATGAAGTCTTTAGCTCTAACCTCCTAACTTGGCAAATGAGGAAACTGAGGCCCTGAGAAAATTTAATGATTGGCCCAAAGTCACAGAGATAGAATTATCCCATTGACATGGCAAACTCAGGATCTGAGCTCCAAGTCCTGTGATTCCAAATTTAGCAGTCTCTCTCTCTCTCTGCTCACTACTTCTTCGAGACCTCTGTTGCTCAAGCCTGGGAATTCTCCCTCTAGGATGGTGAATGAACTTTGAGCACTGTATCTCACCCAGACATCGGAAGGCTGACTGAAGGGGGGAGGCCAGACCCCTCTTTCCGAGCCCTGCCTTTCTGCATTCGTGCCTGGCTTCACACGCGGCAGGAGCTACTGGATTTTATTATTGTTGTTGCCACTGTTATTGATTGATTTTTAAGGTAAAGGTAACTTTGGAAAATAAGTCCCGGGATTTTCTAGCCCGCTAAAACATTATTTTGGCTGTCTGCCTCACACCACTCACTCTTCACCAGAGGAGCAAAGACACTGAAATATATTGTAAGTTAAATCAACGCAGGAAAAGCCCTTGCTGTCTGCCAGGCTGTGTAAAGCTTTGCCTGTTCCTAAGTGCTTCCAAGCCCACTGTCCTCTGCTCACCTAGCACCCATAACATTCTTTTTCCTTTCTTGGAAGGGGAAGGAAGGGTGGGAAGCTAAGAAGGGAGGAAGAAGACTGAGAATGCTATGATGCTGTATTTTTTTTCCCATTAAAAAACATTGCGCGCGCGTGTGTGTGTGTGTGTGTGTGTGTGTGTGTGTGTGTGTGTGTATTGTGGAGGGGTGCAGATTTTGGCAGACAGGAGCCCAGTGACAGCAGTTAGGGACCACACAAATCCATCTTCCACACACCCAGGAGTAAGTAGGGAAAGGCTCCCAGCCAAGGGGAAGGTGCTTTGTGTAAGAATGCCAACAGGAAGAGAAGAATGGAACACATAATTGAAGAACATAGCGTATTAATTACCTCACTCAAGGGATCCTATAAAACATGATGTATATGTAAATTGATACAATGAATATGATTACAGCAGGATTTAATTTTCTTGCAGAAAGGGGAGAGCCAAATGGGAGACTGAAAAGACTGCTGTTAGTTCAGCATATCCACCTTCTCTTCCCTCCCTTCTCCCTGCCCCAACTTCTTTGGAAGGGTGAATTTCCACCATGGCCTTCCTATATCTTTCCCAAATTGAAAGATTTTTGGTCTCTCTACATTACCCTTCATTACTCCTCTTTAGTCTCCTCTATTATAAGGCTTTCTTTTTCATTCTTCTGCTTCAAACATTTCCCTGTTGCTTACCTTTTTTTTGTTGCTGTTGTTCAATTGTTTCAATTGTGTCTGACTCCTCATGACCCCATTTGGGGTTTTTTGTGGCAGAGATTCTGGAGTGGTTTGCCATTTCCTTCTCCAGCTCATTTTACAGATGAGGCAACAGAGGCAAACAGGGATGCTAGGAAGTATCTGAAACCAGACTTTAATTCACAAAGATGAGTCTTCCTGACTTCAGGTCCAGTGCCTATTCATAGTGCCACCTAGCAGTCTTACTTTTTCCTCAGGGGCAGCTATTCCCAGAACCACAGACTCTCAGAGCTGGACAGGACCTCTGAGGCCATCTTGTCCAATCCTTACCAATGAAGGAGGCTACAATATCTCTGCAAAGTGATTTTCCAACTTCCTCTGCTTCTTAAGCCCAGTGATGGGAAATTCATTATTTTCAGAGGTATCCCACTCCAATTTGGGAGAGCTCTAAATGTTGCAAAATAAGTTATTTTGTTTCTTTCTTGTAAATGGAGTAGGATTCTGCGATTTCCTCCCTTGGGTTCCAATACTGGCCTACCTGAAGCAGGATTTTTCATCCCTGCTACCATTCCTTCTCACTCTTTTTCCATCTCACATGTTTGATGCTCATTGCACCTAGAGATGGACTGAGGGCAAGAAGAGGCTACATCACTCACTT
Source organism: Petaurus breviceps papuanus (assembly GCF_028583685.1). Lineage (NCBI taxonomy): Eukaryota > Metazoa > Chordata > Mammalia > Diprotodontia > Petauridae > Petaurus > Petaurus breviceps. The sequence goes on from NW_027185754.1 coordinate 5,480,115, forward strand.
GGGTTAGGAGATCCAGAAGAAAGACATGATTAATGATTATATTTATCCTACCAAAATTCCCACCCTCAAATTCAGTAAGTGTCATCAGAAAATACCCATTAAGCACTAAATATGTCTAAGATACTTTACTAGGTGCTAGGGATACAAAGACACAAATGAAATAGTCCTTGCCAATTCTCTAGTGGGGAGGGGGCCCATTCGTTTGGGAGTATCAGGTTTTTTCCCTGTGTACTGATGGCATGAGAATCCATATCTTTGTCCATTCTAATAAATAACCCTTTCCTGCCAGAGTAGGAAAGAATTCAGAGAAGTGATGTGTCTTTTCTGCTGGTCTGCCCACTTGTGCCAGTGGACAATGGATGATGAGATCTGCTCCAAAGTGAAAAATAGCTTGCTTTGCATTCTAGAATTGTAGTGCATGTATAGTCTGGCCTCTCTGTCATCTATTAAGAATTCAATAAATAAAATTATCATAGATTTTGGAACGAAAAGTGACATTAGAAGTTATCTAGGACAACCTTTTTGTTTTACAGATAAGGAAATTGAAGCTTCAAGAAGGAGGGAAAGGTGCTCAAGATCACCAGATACTAGACCTGGGAAATGAGCACATGGCATTTGCCTCCAAATCCAATACACTTTCCAGTATATCACACTGAAATTTTATTCTGAGTAAGCAAACCCTGTGGCACTCTGCCTTTGTACATTAACTGAAAGTTGTAAGGCAGAAACTGCCTTCAAATACAGCTGTAGAATTGTAACTGTTGGTGGCAGATTCTATTTCTAATCATAATATTCTGCAGGGAGATTCCTTCTGGTCATAAAGGTCTAGAATGGCAGCAACCTGGTTCCTGCCAAGCTCTGAAAAGCAAATTCTAGAAATGGAAAGCCTTGCCAGCTGAGGTGGAGCCAGCAGAGTCAAAAGGAAATCTGGGAGAACACAGGGACACCTTGGAAAAGACCCTTCAGACAAAGAAGCTTTATTTGACTCCAGGTTCTGGGGAAAGACTCAAAGGAACTAACTCCTATTATACTTAGTACTACACAGTTTAGCACTTAATTATTCTCTAACTGTTTCTGTGTGTTCATTTTGTGGTTTTAATGAGCCAGTGTGCTCCTTGAGGGCAGGGGCACATACTTATGTCACCTGCACCAGTAGACTGATGAAAGTTAAAAGCAAAGTAAACAAAACATCACTCCCATCCCTAAAAGGTTTTGGAGCTTCTAGTGTCTAAGAGCCTAACCTCAACTTCCTTATTTGTAAAATGAGGTTATCAATAGCACCTGTTTCACAGGGTTGCTGTGAAAATCAACCAAAACAATATATGTAAAACACTCTGCAATTATTTTTCAATTTAGGGGCCACATTTTATTTTTTTTAATTTCCTTTAACATTCCTTTGTTTTTAAATTTTGAATTATATATTCTCTCCCTCCCTCCTACACCTTCCCCACTCACTGAGACAGCAAGTAATATGATATCAATTATACATATGAAAACATATAAAACATTTCCATAGTAGCCATATTTCAAAAAAAGCAAGAGAAATAAAGTGAGAAAATTATGTTTCAATTTGCACTCAGAGTTCATCAGTTCTTTCTTTGGAGATATATTTTTTCATTATGAGTTCTTTGGAATTATCTTGGATAGTTGTATTGATTAAAGTATCCAAGTCTTTCACAGTTGATCATCATTACAACATTGCTGTTACTGTGCACGGTGATCTCCCAGTTCTCACTTCACTTTGTATCAATTAATATAGGTCTTGCCATGTTTTTCCCCCCAGAAACCACCTGCTTAGTCATTTACCACAGCACAATTGTATTTCAAACACAAAATAGTACAAGTTGATCACAACCTTACTTACAACAACCACAACTTGTTCAGTCATTCCCCAAATGATGAACATCCCTTCAATTTCCTATTCTTTACCACCCCAAAAAGAGCTACTATAAATATTTTTGTACATATAGGTCCTTTTCCTTTTCGTTTGGTCTCTTTGGGATACAAACCTAGTAGTAGAATCTTCCTTCTCTTTCTTTCTTTCTTTCTTTCTCTCTTTCTTTCTTTCTTTCTTTCTTTCTTTCTTTCTTTCTTTCTTTCTGCCTTTTGGAGGGCAATTGGGGTTAAATAACTTGCCAAAGGTTACACGGCTAGTTTTTTTGTGTGGGTGTTAAGTGTCTGAGCCCAGAACTGAACTCAGGTCCTCCTGACTCTGGGGCCGGCACTTTACTCACTGCACCCCCTAGCGGCCCCTCTAGTAGTAGAATTTTTGGGCCAAATGATACACACAGTTTTGTAGCCCTTGGGAACTAGTTCCAAATTTTCTCTAGAGTGGTGGAACCAGTTCATTACTCCACCAACAATTCATTAGTGTATCCATTTCCCTCATCACCTTTAGCATTTGTCATTTTAAGAAAGGTTTGAGATGGTACCTAGAGTCATTTTAATTTGCCTTTCTCTAATCAATAATGAGTTTGAGCATTTCAAATATGATTATAGATAGCTTTGATTTCTTCTTCTGAAAACTGCCTGTTTTTATCCTTTGATTATTTGGGAATGGCTCTTATTTTTATAAAATTGACACAGTTCTGTACTTAGTTTATATTTGAAAAACAAAGTCTTTGTCAGGGAAACTTGATGTAAATTTTTTTGACATTACTTTAACTTTTATAGTTCCTTTTTGTAAAATGTAGTTCCCCTGTTTGTCCCTTTTTCTGTTTTTGCTTTTGCTTTGTCTGAGATCATGATTGCTACTCCTGCCTTTATTTTGTTCAGTTGAAGAATAACTGAATCTATTCCAGCCCTTTATTTTAACTCTGAGTGTGTCTGTCTGTCTCAAATGTGTGTCTTTTAAACCACATATTGTTGGATTCTTGTTTCTAATCCCTTCCCCTTTCTGCTTCTGTTTTAGGGGTGAACTCCTCCCATTCATATTCACAGTAATGATTATTAACTGTGTATTACCCCACCATCCCCTTTTCTTTAGTTTATTCTTCCCTTTTATCCTATCCCTTGTCAAAAATCTATTTTGCTTCTATTGCTTCGCGTAATCTGTCCTCCCTTTTAGGATTCATACCTCCCCTTCCCTTCCTATTATTCTATTGAGTAAGTTATATTTTTATATAGGATGACATCTGTCCGTCAGGAATGCTCAAAAGTCCTCTATTTTATTAGCGTCCATTTCCCTCCCTGAAGGATTATATTGTTCTGCTGTGAAGGTTATTTTTGGTTGTAATCCTAACTTTTTTGCTTTCCTTGATATCCTATTTCAAGCCCTCTGCTCCTTTAATGTGGAAATTGCTAAATCTTGTGTGATCCTCTCTGTGGCTCCATGATATTTTAATTGTTTCTTTCTGGCTGCCTGAAGTATTTTCTCTTTGATCTGACAACTCTGGAATTTGGCTATAATATTCCTGGAATTTTTCATTTTGTTATCTCTTTCAGGAGATGATAGTGGATTCTTCTCATTTCTCTTTTACTCTACAAACCTAAGATATCAGGGCAGTTTTCCTTGATAATTTCTTGAAATATGATGTCTAAGCTCTTTCTTTGATAATGGTTTTAAGGTAGTCCAGTCATTCTTCAATTATCTCCACTTTATGTATTTTCCAAGTTGGATGTTTTTCCAATGAGATGTTTCACATTTCCTTCAAATTTTTTTTCAGCCTATTGACTTTGTTTTATTGTTTCTTGATGTCTCATGGAGTCATTAGCTTCCACTTGCCCAATTTTAATTTTTAAGGAATTTTCTTCAACAAGAAATTTTACCTCCTTTTCCATTTGGCCTATTATTCTTTTTAAGGAGTTCTTTTTTTTGGAGGGGGGAAGGCAAAGCAATTGGGGCTAAGTGATTTGCCCAAGGTCACACAGCTAGTAAGTGTGATCAAGTGTCTGAGGCTGGATTAGAACTCAGGTCCTTCTGACTCCAGGGCCAGTGCTCTATTCACTGTGACACCTACCTGCCCTTAGGAGTTCTTTTCTTGAGTGAATTTTTGTAGCTCTTTTATCATTAGGCCAATTCTATTTTTAAGGTTGTTTTTTTCCCCAGTACTTTTTGTGCCTCTTTGATCAAGCAGTTAATTCTTTTTTCATAAGTTTCTTGCCTTACTCACTTCTTTTCCCAAATTTTCCTCTACAACTCTTATCTCTGTCTTCAATTCTCCTAGGAATTTTTCTTGGGCTTTGGTCCAGTTGGCAATTTTCTTTCAGCCTTTGTGCCTGTTCTCAATTTATGTCTTGGTCTTCCCTGCCACTCCAGAAGCTTTTCATGGTCAATTTTTAAAATGTAATTTGCTCATTTTTCTGGCCCATTTCTTAACTTTGAACTTCATGTTGAAGTTGGTCATTTCTCTTCTCTGGGAGGGGAAGTAACATCTTAAGCTTGAGCCTTTTTCATGCTGCTGTTTTCAGAGATAGTTCTGGGGGTTTGCAAGTTTCTGAAGGTGCTGCTAAGATGGAGTGATTCTGGGAGAGGTATAGTCACTACTCTCTTGGTCTGCACTCTTGTCTTTTCCTAGGAAGGACCCCTTGTTCCCTGTAGCCGCAGGTGCTAGTACTCCCTTTGTTTTGGAACTGAACCAGAGCCTCTGCTCCCTTGGGACCAACCTCCAGATCTCCTCCCCACCCCCGAAGTGCAGCTGAGAACTGTGTATGGGCAACAGAGTTGCCAATCAGTGCCAGTTGCTTCCATACTAGCAAAGGGTTCTTTGTAATCTCTTCCTGACCGATTGTTTGACCCCTTTATCATCTCTACATTGAGAGTTCCCAAGGTTGCTGCTGTTGTAGACATTGTTGCTGCTGATGTGGGCTTCAGACAGGCTTCTACTCCATGTTATAAACTTCTCAAGCTAACCTCTTAAGTTTCCTTGGACCAGAAAAATGTTTTGCTTTAAACTTTTATTGGCTCTGCTGCTCCAAAATTTGATTTGGGGGCAATAGTTTAAAGTTGTTTGGAGGTGAATGTTGAAAGAGTTCATCTGGGTTGCCTCTAGTCTGCCATCTTTAATACTCTTCAAATCTTAAAGTACTATATAAATGTCAGTTTTTGCCACCACTATCATCATCATTGTGACCTTGTGAGGTCACAAGCTACTATACTGTCTATTAAAATGGGACTTCTCACCAGAAAGAAGATAGTGAGAGAACATTTAATAGAAGAAAACACAAAATAGTACAAGTTGATTACTTGAATTCTCTGGTCTTTGCAATCAACTTGATTCCCCCCTTTTCCATCCTACCCCCAACAGTTTTGTATAGGGACACCTGGAACTCCCGTTTCTACTGTGACAATTTAAACCTGAAAAAAAATATAGGATACAGTAGTGAAATAAAATTTTAATCCGTCATCAGGGACATTGTATGATCTAGACTGAAACAAGATTGCAATTGGGAATAGAAATATGTCTCAGACAATAGGTGTTTGTCAAATTCCTTCATTGGGGGCTAGTGAATCTTTGAATGTCCAGATCTGACTAAAGAGTAACATGGAGATAGTCCCTGAGGTTAAATGGAATAGCAGGTCGGGGAATGACCTGTGAGACAGGAACATCAGCAACACTCTCATTTGGCCACATGACTCCCCCACTTTTTTAATAGAAAGGAAGTTGAACTTGGAGTCATGTGGTTTTGATTAGAATTTTCCACTTGCTACCTGTGTGACTTTGGGTAAGTCATTCAACTTAATTGTCGCTTAAATTTCTCATCTGTAAAATGAGGGAATTGAACTTAATGGCCCCTCAGTTTCCTTACACATCTTTGCCTATGATCCAATTATTAATTTTGACCCAAGGTGAAATTCTATCTCTGGCCAACCCATTAAGGAGCTAGGTGTTGGAGAAAGAAAGGAAGGAGTCATATCTCTCATGTTCTGGGAAGAGTCTATTTTCCAAACACCAGGCTACAAACACAATATCCTGATTCATTTTATAGAATGAGGACTGAGGACCTGAGCTAGAGAGAGAGGAATTTTGTTTTCAGTCAGTGCATCCCTGGCTTCCCATCTCTTTGCAGCTACATTCTGGTACATTGTAGGTTTGCTTGATAATCTCTGTTCATATTCAACCATCATGCAGTAACCCCCCTAAGGGGACAGAGACTAGTGTGTCTTGATGCTATTCAAAATCATGTTCTTCAGATATGACATGTCCATAAATATCTGATTAACAGATTCAGTTTTGGATGCTATGCCTGTACAATTAAAAAAGTTATATTACCATGTGTCTGTTTTCTTTGCTGAAGATGGTTTATTGCTATTAAATCAACAGTGGGTGACTGAACTGGAAACTAGGCCTGGGGACCATTTTTTTTTTCTTTTTTCGAGGGCAATTTGGTTTAAGTAACTTGCCCAAGGTTACACGACTAGTTTTTTTTTGTGTGGGTGTTAAGTGTCTGAGGCCTAAATTGAACTCAGGTTCTCCTGACTCCGGGGCCGGCACTTTACTCACTGTGCCACCTAGCTGCCACAGCCCCCCGCCCCCATTTTTTGTTTTATTTGGCCATGTAAGAATTCCCAAACAAAAGTGAATTGAAGAAATAGAAACATACTAAGGAAAATGAATGAGAGGTAGGGAAGGAAAATCACTGGTGCAAATGGTGAGCAGTTAAAAGCTTCTGAGTCAAGATGCAAAGTTAATAGACTGAAAGAAACCTGCCTGGGCCAGTCAGCTTTGTCTTCTGTGGTATGAGTAATATTATTTTTTCTTAGACTGTGAACTTCTTGAGGGCAGGACCCATGACCGCTTCATTCTTTGAGTGAAACTCATTAGACAAAAGTTATTAGTGTTTTTTTTTTTTCACAAGGACTTTGGAGTAATAGTGCCTTTTCATCTGTTTAACCCTTTGCTTTTGACCCATGATCTCAGAAAGTAAGAAAATCTGGATTTGGGTCCTGTCTCTGCTACTTATTAACCATTACCTTGGGCAAGTCATTTCCTGTTTTTACCCTTAATTTGCTCACTTATAAAATGGGCATAATTACATTTGGGCCATAATAACATACTACCTTATCTGGTTCTTGAGAAGATCAAATGAGATGATGAATATAAAATACTTTGTACTTGTAAAGCACTATTTGAAAGGATGCTGCTATCATGACCCCAAATGTCATTATGATCAAGTCATTTAGTCATTCAATAAACACTGGTTAAGCACTGTATATTACTTGAATGTTTGCTAAAAGAAAGAATAATCTTTTTAATGCTGCTTTTATTTCATTATATCCATTTGCTATAGTATAACTATATTCAGTATATCTACTGAAATTCAGCATATATTCTGAAATCCTCATTTTTAAATCACCAGGATCATAGGATTTCCAGTTGGAAGGGACTATGGAGATGATCTAATCCATCTCCAACTTTCTATATAAGTAAACAGAGACCTTCTATTTGAGTAAACAGACACTTCCCTCAGAAGGGGGAAGTATCTAGCCAAAGGTCATAAAGGATGTGAGCAACAGAGAGAATGAATAGGTAGAATAGTTATTTTCCTTAAAAAAAAGTATATCACAGATTTGTAATTTTGCATTGTAGAGTCAACTAGATGGCACAGTTACTAGGGTAATGGACTTGGAGTGGGGAAGGGCTAAATGAAAATTCTGCCTCATACAATATCTGTGTAAGCACAGACGAGTCCCTTAGAATTTCTAAGTCTCAGTTTCTTCATGTGTGGGATGAGGAAAATAAGTGTACCTACCACACAAGCTTATAGTGAGGATCAAATGGCTTAGCTTATTGAAAGGACTTTCCAAACTTAAAGTGACATATATATGTATATACACACATATACATATATATGCCTATATTATTATTATTATTTTCCATAACCCAAATATTCATTTAGGTGAATAACATTTCCTGTTTAATTGAAACTTCTATGTCATTCAGACAATGATTAGTAGCTCTTTCTTCAATGACTTTACACAGGTCCAAAATGTAGATTAGATATACTCCCTGACACAGAAGAGATTACAGATAAGTAGGTAGATAATACTCCAACACAGATAATTATCATACATACAATTAGAAGAAAATGCACTAGGGAGTTGTAAAACAAACTAGGTGAGTTTGGGGTTGGGGTTGGTGGTGAAGTGGAGATCATTACTTAGAGGTAGTATCAGGGAAGGCTTCATGGAATAAGTACATTTGCCTTGGACATCAAAGGATGGATAGTGGTTCAATGGCTGATGATATGGATGAAGGGCATTTCCAACATAGAGAAGAACCCTGCACAATTCATAGAGGTCTTGGAACTCAAGCCATATTCAATGGGCAGAGGGTAGTTAAATATGATTGAAATAAAGAGTGAGTAGAAGGGAGTAATTAGGAGATCTTTCAAAATGTTTTGGATGACATTTCATTTCAAGCTATTAAACTGAGTCACTGAGATGCACAATGGACAGAAAACTGTCTTCGGAGTGAAGAAGATCTGAGTTCCAGCTCTGCGTTTAGCACTAGCTGGTACAGATGCAGATCAGCATTGATCAAGGAAGTTCTTCACTGGGAACACCCTACATTGCTGATGATGATAATCAAAATAATATTAATTATAATAATAAATAACCATTATGTAGCATTTTAAGGTTTGCAAAACACTTTACAAATGTTATCTAATTTGAGTCTCAGAACCCTCTTGTAGGTACCTGTGGTTACTATCCTCTTTTACATATGAGGCTGAAAGGTTAAGTGACTTGCCCAGGACCACAAAGCTAGTAAATGTCTGAGGCAGGGATTTGAATTTGGATCCAACACAATCACAGATTCTGTTCTTCTTCTGGTTGTTGTCCTTGTTCTCTTTCTTATCCTTGTTCTCATTCTTGTTCTTGTTTGTCTTGATCTCATTCTTTTTGCTCTTGTTACTCTTGTTCTTTTCACTATTGTTCTGTTTTTGTTTTTATTTTTATTGTTTGTGGTTCTCTCTCTTTTTCCTCCTCCTCTTCTTCTTGTTATTCTTCTTGTTTTTCTTGTTCTTTTTGTCCTTCTTGTTCTTGTTGTTGTTCTCCTCCTCTTCCTCCTTCTCCTCCTCCTCTTCTTCTTCTCCTCCTCCTCCTCTTTCTTCTTCTTCTTCTTCTTCTTCTTCTTCTTCTTCTTCTTCTTCTTCTTCTTCTTCTTCTTCTTCTTCTTCTTCTTCTTCTTCTTCTTCTTCTTCTTCTTCTTCTTCTTCTTCTTCTTCTTCTTCTTCTTCCAGAACATCAAGATTATATCCTTGATGGATCCTTAAATCCTTGATTTCTATGACATGAACCCATCTATGTAATGACTTTCTTGCCCCATACCCTGATCTACTCTTTCTTTGCCTTCATTGACTTCAGTTCTTAAAGATTTTATCTTATGGTTTTTCTCACTGATACATGGCTAGAAAGAAAGCATAATATACCTCAGGAAGTTTAATGAGAAAAAAACCCTCTTTTTCTAAAAGTTGAGGCAAGGAAAAAAGGTTTTAAAAGTTCAAATTCTCTTCCTTTGATATTATTACTTCCTTTGTATTTCACTTAGTCCTATATCTGGGAAAAGCAATATGGGATAGTGGAGAGAGTTGCTAGATTCCAAAGAGAAAGGTAAGGATTCATATCTTATGTCTTCTACTTCTTTGTGACCCTGAGTGAGATGCTTAACTTATCTGAGCCTCAGTCTCCTCATTTATAAAATGGGGATGATGATACCTTTAATATATACCTCATTGGGTTGTTGTAAGGTTTAACTGAGATATATATGTATAACACTGTGACAATTTGAAGGTGTTACATAATCGTCATTTATTATTTCTACTTCCTATAGCAATACCTTTGAGAGTGCATTCACATTTTCTCACATCTTCCTCTACATACATTTAATCTGTTATGTCACATTGCCTCTCACAGGATGAGAAATGAGATCAGAGGCACATAGAGGTTGTGATATCTCTGGTCCTATGACCAAACTATTGTTAGAAATGAAATTAGAGCCATAGCAAATCCCCTATGCTTGTTCTACTGCTCACCTCATCCTATCTTATCCTGCACCATTGTTCTAGGAAAAGTACACATGTTTGAATGGTTGGAACTACTTTGGCTAGAATGTTGAAGATATTGTTGTAAAGCTTCACTGAATTTCAACATGACTCTAGCTTTACTTTCAGGTTCATAATGGAAATGAGTGGTATGCTGAACCTCTGTATTCAATAAAACATCCCTTGTTCCAGTGAATATTGATATTGGCTACAAGCTTTGAAATCAATAGAAGGGGCATTGACCTCAGTCTTGCCATGAAGCCACCATCATCTACTTTGACTCTTTTTAAAAAACCACTATATTGTTCAGCTCAGAACAGACCAGAAGCAAAATCTTTACCCATCCTGCAATAAGTCAGGCTAAGGAACTATGTTCACATAAGCTAAAGAGTAGTTTAAATGCTAAATTTGTTCATTTGGTTATGTTAACAAAAATTCCAATGCTATTCAGAAACAGTTGACTCTTTAGCTAGTTTTCTGGATATTTTTAGTGGTATTCCATCTTATTAATTCAAGAACAGATAATTTTCCTCTGCTCAATCAGAATAAATGACTTGCAAAAAGAAAACAGTGGCTCCATTTATACCAAAGGTGGAGCACCTAGTAAAATATATTTGACAGTTGGTTCAATCCTGTCTTTTGATTGCCAGATAATTTTGTTCCAGACTTTTGCATTCAAGAATGTTGGCTGTACTATCAGCATTAGCGACATCACATTCCAACTTGTTTTCCATTTCCATCATTTGTCCTTTCTTTAGTTTAATGGTCAAGCTCTGGTTGCTTGTGTCAGGACAACTTCTCATGGAACCTAAGTCCTATAGTTTGGTCTAATGATTTGTGCTTTCATGAGCTGGATGTGTTGATGAGAGAAGCCAAAGATTCCTTCCCCTTTGAATAAAGATGACAAATTGTTGCTGATATGGAAAGAGGACAGACATAAAAGTTGGAATCTCTTGGCTAGCCTTTCCTCCTGTTAAACATTTTTCCTATGTCTTTTTTGGAAAACATGAACACATGATGTTTCAATCCCATCCCAAAATGTGGCACCAGATAGAGTTTTTTGTCAGCTTAAGATGAATCCCTCCCTGAAAACATCTCTACTTGAAAAGTAAAAAGAAACATGCCCAGGCCTTCATCCATATCTGGTGCATTTTGTGAACTGTATATATGTGACTTTGGACTGGTTGAGAGAAGGCTGAGTTTGACATGACATGTAAAGGGCAGAGTTGATGTGAAAGCATTGAAGAGGGGAGAATTTTTTTTTCTTGAAAAGAATCAAATGTAGTTACATATTCTCTTTGGATTGACTCTAGATGAGGAGAGGAGGGATAGAGAAAGAGAGAGAGAAGGGAAGGGAAGGGGAGGAGAGGGGAAGGGAAGGGAGGGGAGGGGGGGGAGGAGGGGGGGAGGGAGGGGGGGGGAGGGGAGGAGAGGAGAGGAGAGGAGAGGAGGGGAAGGGACATCTCTGTCCCTTTGGGAACTTTGGAACACTTTGGGAACTGCAGACACATTGGAATGCCTGAGCCTGAGCAGGAATCATCTTTCCCTATACATTTGCAGTTTCCAAAGTTTTTCTGTCTCTCTCAATGGGTTTGTGGTTGTTTCCTAAGAGAATGGAAGCACAGGTGACTCTCCTGAAGAAAAATTTATCTCTGTTCTCGAATATTTTTATGCCAACTCTACCACTTACTTACATGTCACATTATGTTCAGCATTCTCTCCACCAATCCAGAATCGTGCATACATAGCATGAAAAAAAAAATCAGGTTTGGGTGAAAGCCCAGTTACATAAATAAGTAAGTATAAGCTTTTTCTTCTGTTATGTCTGCACTTAGATGACTTAAACTGGAATAAAAATAGCTTACATCTGGATAACTCTCTTAGGTTTACAAGGAATTTGCATATATAATTTCATTTGATTTTCACATCAACTTTGTAAAATGGGTGCTATTATTATCTCCATTTTACGGATGAAGAAACTAATATTCAGAGAGGATGAGTGACTTGCTAAGCATCATACAACTAGTAAGTACTTGAAGCAGATATGAATCTAGGTCTTCCCAATTCCACGTCCATTGTTCTAGACCACTGCCATGCCATACTATCTCTTGAGGAAGAAATGGATAATGAAACAAAGCAAAATGCATAGACTTTTTAGCCAAAGTGATACATAGGCTAAAGGAAATAAAGAATTTTACTTTTTAAATATACTATATCACAATATGTGAGATGTAACATTGGCATGATGGATGGACTTCTGGACTTGGATTCATAAAGACATGGGTTTAAATCTGGCCTTTTGACAATTACTAAATATATAACTCATGGCAGATCATTCTGTGTGTCTTGGGCAACTCCCTAGGTCATAAATATCAAGTCATAGATGTATTGAGATCTGCTTCTTTGTGCTTCTTTCCTAAAACACCTGGTTTCAGATAAAGTTTCTTTAAGTAACTTTTAAAATACAATATAGACATCTGTCCACAAAGAAAAGCTGCATTGCTGATCATTTGATTTAGTTAGTGTAGATGACCCACCTAAACCACTTGACTCTGGTGCTAAGTCAATGTCGTCTCAAACCCTTATGGACAATTTTGCTCAATGGCAGCATTTGGTGGTTCTGGTTTACCCATATCATTTATTTTATCCTCTTGTAAGCCCAATCATAGGGGAAAATGGTTATTTGCCAACCTCTAGTTAGTCACTTAGAAAATACAAAACTCCAAGCTAAGTAAATATCATCTTCTGAAAAATATATAGATATAAATCATAAGATCAAAATTTAAAACTAGGTCACCAACTTTATAGAATTTGTTCAATCTATTTTACAAGTGAAGAAACTTCCTTCTACCCTCTCCTATCCTTCTTTTCTTCCTTCTTTCTGTCCTTTGTTGTCCCTCCCTTCTTTCTTTCCTCTCTCCCTTCTGTTTTCCCTTTCTCCAACTTACCAAAAACATACCACATCCCTATACATTTCCTTTAAGCCCCCACTGCCAGGGCTCTTCTGCTATCTTCTGGATTTTCCACTTCAACCTGTGTCCCATAAATTCATTATTTTCCAGGCAGGGTGTTGCAATGGAAAACATACCGGATTTGGATTCAGAGTGCTTAGATTTGGATACAAAATGATGTTACTACTTGTTTTCTGTGTGATTTTGGTCAAGTCATTTAACTTCTCTGGGCTTCTGATTCCTTTTCTTTGTTGGTTCAGTTCATGGTATCCATGCTGGGTACATCAGGTAAGAGTCTCAAAGAAGAGTGTGGCTGAAAAGGCGGTGGAAAAAAAGCTACCTGTTTGGTGTCACCAATTTTAAAGATGCAAGAAGTCAGTTAAAGTAGACTACCCACCCACATGGTAGGGAACAGTGTGGTCTCCGTTTTTGACAAACTGGGCATTCTCAAAGGAGCTCAGGTTACATTTCAAATGAAAGGTTAGGATAAATAACCTCTAGTTCTATTTAGTTCTAACTGCACTGATCCATCCTCACACCCCATCAAAGCTTTAGTTTGCCTGTCATTCCCTTCAGCTATGTTTTGCCCTCAGCTGAAGTGACACTGAATCAAAAGGGGTTAAATGAATACACAAATCCCAGTTAAAATGTACATGAATCCTTAAGGATTGGGCATAGTTGAAATAGTAGAAAGAACACTTACTATGTCCAGGAGTTTTTCTTCAAGGATGTAGAGCAGGAAACTTGGAAAGGGTATTCAGTGAATCTATTTAAAATATCCTGAAGAGTGGACAAGTACAAAACAGGAAGAAAGGAGAAAATGGAGTTTTCCGCTTGGCCTTTTCCTTAGGGAAAATTTTTAATGTGAGTTCTTTTGCATTATTTATAAGTTGGTCTCTTCTCTCACACTGAGTGACTTTTCCCTATGCCATGGCTATCACTGCCCCTGCCAAGACTATAGCTTGTGACATGATCCTTATATCCAGACACCCATCCATGTCTGTGGGGGTTTTCTTTTGTTTCTTTTCCCTTTTTTTTTTTTTTTTGCATATCTTCTCTAAGAGAGAGTCCGGGGGATTCCAGGTCCCCAGTGTCCTGCTCAGATCGGATATTTCTTGGGACTGGTGGGGGATAAGGGGGGTGAAAGAGAAGTTATTTAACTTTCAGGAACACTAAAAACACAAACTGTGTCACATAAAATTACAAATCAGTTCATAAAATAGTAATAACTGACCTGCACAATGTAAATTTCCTGAAATGTGTACTAGGGTTGGGAGCAAGTAACAGCTAATGAAGCGAGTTTACAGAGCTGATTAACAAGGCCCTCGACTTTTTATTAGACTCATTTTGCTAATCCCTAAAATTAAGGAATTCCAGGTGTATGGAGCCAAGTATGCAAATGATTTCCTTCCGTCTAGCTGCTGATTTCATAAAAGGTTCTCAAACAGAGAAATAAAACATGCAGAACGGGGAAAGCTTTACGGTGCAGTAGAGAATATTGTGCCTTTAAATAGTGGAGACAAGCAGAGTGTGTTGTAAATTTGCCACAGAGACAAATTTGAGCATAGCTGTAAAAGGAGCAAAAATGAACTGAAAAGAGAAGGGGGATGGAAGATGGAGGGTGGAGAAAGGAGGGAAGCCATTAAAGACCATCAGTGACCAATGCTTTGTTGATGCAACTGAAAGTGATCAGAGAAGTTTTGCCCCATGGTGGAGCTGGCAGCACCAGTATGAAGCTAACTGAGCCCATTTGAAACAGAAACAGATATAGAGGGATAAGTGCAAGCAATCTTAATCCAGTAGGGATATAAATATGTGTTTCCTTGGTATTCTCTAGTAACTCAGTAGCTAGATCAGTGGAGGGTTTTTGTTGTTGCTGTTGTTGAGACCCATGGTTTCATGGGGATTGGTGTGTGTGTGTGTGTGTGTGTGTGTGTGTGTGAGAGAGAGAGAAAGAGAGAGACAGAGATGTAGAGAACTCCCAGTGTTGAAATTCCATCCACCAAGGCAGATCAACAACTGCTTTGTAATTTATAGCTTGAGAGAGTATCCTGAGGAGTTGAAAGTTTAAGTGATTTAGGATCATAGGGTGATACGATTATAAATTTAGAGTTAGAAACCACCTTAGATATCAGAGAATCTGACTCCTCATGTTACAAATAAGAAACATAGACCCAGAGACATTAGTAATTTGCTAAGAGTCACAGAGTTAATGAGTGTCTGATTCAGGGTTTGAACTGAATACTTCCCAACTCCAAGGTCAGTCTTTTTATCCACTATGTTCCACTAGATGTAAGGTTTGTAGGATATTTGGTGTTAAATTATTATTCTAATATGAATGCAGTACTTACCCACAAGAATCACAGAACTATAAGCTTGAGATAGGGACACTCCCACTCTGGTGCTTAGTAGCCTCTGTAGAGGATGCTACAGAAATATCATGACTTTCGTGAAGATGAGGAGTCTTGTGGGAGCACCAGAAGAGTGAGGAGGGGAAAGAGGACTGGGTTAGGAATTTGGGAAACATGGTACTAAGTTTATTCTGGCCACTGTGTGACCTTGGATACTTTGTTCTCCCATCCCCTAGCCTCAGTTTCCTCCTCTAAAAAATAAGGAAGGTAGACTAGATGATATCAAAAGTCCCTTTTTGCACCATTCTATTGTAATTTCCTTACCCTTAAAAAAAGGGACGGTTCTCATGAATCCTCTCTGCTAACCAATCTACCTCTGGCCTTTAGTCACATGACTAGCTTTATCGAGTTAATCATTTTGCAAAATGAAGGGAAATATGCTGATTCTTTGGGAAAATGCCCGGTTATTCCAAGTATTTATATGTGTAGAGCACAGAATATTCTATTGTGAAAATATTGAGATAACAGCTGCTTGGGGAGTATTTTCAGTGAAATATACACTATGTAGAATGGGAAACATGTCTAACGATAAAAAGTGTATGTGCATCTGGGTGAACATTATTTAGCTGTGAGTATTTGCCTGGATATTTTTAATACATGTTTATACACTTTAAATATATTTTATTTGATGGAATAAGGACATTGGGGAGAAGAGCTGGGGCGTATATTTTTTAAATGTTCTGGGTAAATGAATTCAGCCTCTGGTACACTTGGGAACTCACAGCTGCTTTTGTTTGACAAATTGTCCTGATGTCCTTCATTTTATTGTGGTGCTAAAGGGATGGGTCTGCCTAGTCCCCTGATGGATGAATCTGAGGATGCCTTTGAAAGCCGCAGAATTTAAAGGTGGATGTATGTAGCAATTTCCCTGTGTTTCCACTTGCTTCCTATAGGTAGGGGACAAGAGTGTAGATTAAAGTGTAATATTGCTAATTTTTATTTTCAAAGAAAGATGTCATCCATAGTTTTACAGAGACTAGGGCAGGTAAATGAAGATACACACAGACACAGACACACACTCCCACACACACCACCACCACCACTACCACCACCACCACCACCAACAACAACAACAGCAACAACAATAGCTAGCATTATATAGTGCTTTAAGGTTTGCAAAACACTTACACAAATATTATCTCATTTTATTCTCACAACAACCCTAGAAGGTGGGTACTATTATTATCTTCATTTAGCAGATGAGGAAAAACTGAGGCACACAGGGTAAGTGACTTACCCAGGGTCACATAGCTAGTCAGTGTCTAAATTCCTATTTGAATTTGGGTCTTCCCAACTCCGGGTCCATCAGTATGTCCATTGCATTATCAAAATCCATTGAAGCTACTGGTGACTTTCATCTCTTTCAGACTAAAGCATCACATCAGTCAGATATCTCACCTTGGGATCTTAGACCTAGGATATTTGCATGGTACAACTCAGGAAAAAGATTGACAATGGAATCTACTATATGTCTGTGCTTTAAAATATAATGTTGTTTGAAGAACAGAAATCTCTGAAATGAATGGAATTCATTTGATTTTTAATACCCCTTTTTTAATGTTTTAAGTATGAAAATTTGTTGGCCAGTGCAAGAAAATAGTTTAAATTCTTCTTAACCATTATTCCCATTACCACTGTTATTTGGTGAGGTTTTCTTCCTGCTGAGAACATCTGTATAAAAATCTATGTGTTACTGCACAGACTAATGCCACTGAGAAGCCCGTTGGAAGTTTTTCAATCCCAGGTATAGTGAGCTAAATTCAACACTAAGCTTGTGTAGGCTTATTAGCTCTGTGTATCATTTGTCACTAATCATGTTAAAATAATGGAAGGAGAAAGAAGAGGTGGAGCCAAGGCAACGGTCTGTGCAATGACTTGACAAATTTGTCAAGAAAGGGGAATAGTCAGGAGGCTGATTGCTGGTAAAGGAGCATGCTGAGTTATCTCCTCAGGCCGCCATTTGTAGTCAGCCTCACAAGTAACTTTGTGAAAGGGGTGGACAGAGGGGATGTTTTTCTCTGACTCACTAAGGAATGATGTTAGGAACAAGGGATGACTGAGAGCTATGAATGAGCACCCAGGGACAAAGGTCAGAAGCAATTGTAAGCACTATGGCCTTTTCCCAAGAGAGCCGAACATAATCTAGGCCAGGCAATCTGACCAAGTCATAGTAATGACCAGTTCTGGGCAAAAATTGAGCAATAGATGAATGAGCTTTCTCATTGGCAGCTTCCTCAAGTCTCTATTTTTGTTTCTTTTGATTTTTTTTCCTCCTTTTGAGCACATCCTCCAAACTCAGGGACAATGTTCTTACTTTTTAAAAAGTCATTTGATGAATCAATTTATATTTATTTTGCCACAAAATTTCAGAGCCAGAAGGGACCTCAGGAATCATTAATTTGAGTTTGATGCAACTTTACAGCATCTTTGGCAGAATTCATCTAGTCCCTGCATGAATACGTCCAATAATGAGGAGTTTGTAACTTCAAAAGGATGCTTATTCCAGTTTTTATTCCCTTCACCCAATTAATAAAAAGGTTACCTTAATGGATTTGCCCTCCAGACATAATTTCTATTTAAAAATAGGACCATAGGGAATGGACACCGAAAACAAACAAGCCAACAATAACAACAACAACATGGTAGATTTTTAGAATCTTATTTTAGTTTGGTGCAGGGAACATTTTTTTACTACGTATAATTTCTTTTAAAGTATATACATTTCAACAATGTAGTTCCAATTCTGCCCTTCTTATCTGTATCCTCTTCTGAACTTTGCTCTTCCTCGTACAGTTTCATGACCACACTTTTCTTTCTTTTCTTTAATGAAGAATTTCTTAAAAGAATTATCAAAGAACTCTTATAAGCTTTTCAAACCCCCTAAATTTTAGAGAAGGAAAAACTGAAGTCAGAGGCGATAACTAGCTAGTTTATAGAGATTAAGGCTCAGAGATGAATTTGAATCCAGTTCTCCTTCTCCAAGCCCAGGGCTTATTGCATCTATCACACTGCCTCATCAGTTATATCTTGTAGTCAATGACCTCCTTGGACTGTCAATAAGTGACAATGACACACCACGTTGGCATCAACCTGAGCTCTCCCTCCAGACACATAGAGACAAGGCAGTCACAGGAGGAGGACAGGCCCCAAAGATGCCTTTCCACCCAAACTAGAGAGGCTCCCTATTAAAGCATCTCTTGAACATGAAGGGGTAGCTCTTTGCAGTCTCCATCATAAATTCATCACCAACCTAGGATAGAAAACCTTTCATAGCGGCACTAACTACGTCAGCACTGACCCCAGCGGTAACAAGAGTAAATACTTTCAGCTCAGAATCTTATTATCCAAACCAATGTGGGAAACAAAGAGTTCTTTCACAGGCTAATCTAATTAGAGCAGGCAACTTCCATGTTTAGAACTGAAGTATTAGCAATAGATGTCAGTATGATTACCTGTCCCTACTATGGAGGAGAGGAATTCATTTTGTAGAAGAGGCAAGAAAGGAACTGGCATTCTAGAGACATACACTTCTCTGTTGAAGCTGGAATGCAAGATGAAATTAAGGAAAAATAGTAAGTCATCCTTACAAATTATGCATACTAGAGGTAGTGGCTAGGAGGTTTCTGAGACATTTGTTTTTATTTGTTATAAAACATGAAGGAAAGGAAGAGTCATTTTTTTTCCTGTACATGTCCCTCATGGTCATGAATTGATATGATTTATGGCTAGCAAATGTGAAGCAGTGGGCACCCTGAGGGAAAGATAGGAGGCAATGTGTCCCAAGCAGATCAAACTACCACCACCACCTTGACCACCATGTCCCCTCAGTCTGTGATGGAGATAGGCCAAGACCTTGAACCCTAGACACTAGGGAATAGCAGTTCCTTGGATTCATCCTGGGAAGCAGTCACTGTGGCAAAGCAGCCTAGGAACTACTTTTGCAGGTGTGTAGTCCCAGCTACTGAAGAGCCAGAGGAAAGTTTTTGCTACTAGAATCTTTGGCATTGTCAAGCAGTTCAACATTCGAAAACTGATATAATGTTTTTAGTGAACATGACACTAAAGAAGAAGCATTATCATCTGCTTTACGGCTATACTCGAGGGGCCACAGAATTTTTCAATCTGACTTGCTGAGCCTTCTATATATGTTGTCTCCCCCATTATAATGTGTACTCCTTGAAAGCAGGGACTGTCTTGCTTTTCTATTTATATCCCCAGTGCTCAGCACAAAGTAAGTGCCTAATAAATGCTTTATGCATTCATTCATTTATTTATTTACTCACACCAAGTCTACCCTCAGTGTCTCTGAGGACTTCACATGTTTGTTTAATTACAGCTTTCCAAAGAACTGGAAAGAAAGGAAATGCCCATCTAATGAAGAATGGACAAACAAGCAATGGTACATGCATGTATGAATGAATGAGTGAAAAAAAAATACTGAGTTATTTGTGCCAAGCATTTTGCTAAGCCCTGGGGACACAAATACAAGGAAGCAGCATAGTCTCTACCTATAAGAAGCTTATGTTATAATAGAGAAAAACAGTATATAGTGGGGTAGAAACCAGGAAGAAGTGTTTTGGAAAGCGAAGTCAACTGGGTGGTGCCTGGAGTCATAAGGCAATTACTTGACCAGTCCTTTTGAGGAATGGTAGTATTGATGGATTACTGTTCTTAGAGCTAGAATTATAAAAGGAAAGGGGAAAAGGGAGAGGGGAAAAGGCAGCATGGCAGAAGACTGGCTAATGATAACGTGGGTTTGGGTCCAGGCAGGATGGCAGGACTAGATGAATGTTCACCAGTCAGAAGCCTAGAGTCCCAGAAAGGGAGCTTCAGTTCCTAATCAGAGGTGGAATGTAGCATACAGGACTGCTCTGTGAGAAATGGCAAATATGATGACTACATAGATGCCTGGGAAGACATATGAACCTAGTAAAGCAGGAAGAAACAGGATAACATTTTAGTCATATATATATGTATATATATATATATATATATATATATATATATATAGTACACTATAACAATATAAATGTAAAGAAAAGCCAAAAGGAAGAATCAATATGATGTAAAATTATAATCACCAATCTTGATCCCTCAAAGAGCTACCTGAATAATCGCCCTTACTTCCTTATACAGGTAGGTGAAGATGGACATGGTATACTGCATATAATGTCAGACTTGACTGATACATTGATTAGTTTTGATGGACTATTTCTCCCTCTCTTTTTTATTCTTTGTCCTAAGGAATGGTTTTCTTTTAGAGGGAGGGAAGAGATATGCTGGGAACTATAAGTGATATAAAAATAAAAGATATCTATATATTTTTAAATTTAAAGATACAAAACATATGGGCTTAGGGAAGATATACATATAGTTGGCAGAATTTTCCACTTCCATCATGGATGGCAATGTATAGAAATAGCCATAATATGTTTCCAGTGAGACATTGGGGAATAATAGAATGTTGGAAGACCTATGTTCAAATATTACCTCAGATATTTGCTGGGTGACATTGGGGAAGTCACTTAACTTTTCTTTGCTTCAGTTTCCTCATCTATAAAACAGTGGTACAGATGAATCAGTATATACAAAGCACTTCTTAAACCATAAAACATTATGCAAATGTCAATCATTATTATGTATAATCATAAATACACATACAAGGTGAACATATTATGCCAAAATTTTGGCCAAAAATGTGTCTAGAACATAGAAGGACAATTAAAGTCATTAATAAGGGTTCTCTTTATTTGTGTACCATTAAATGTGGTAATTTGTTTCAAAGTAGATAGACTTCACCAAAGTCATTGTAATCCCATTGTAAACAATATTTCATAGAAACTCATAGAATCTCAGAGTTAGAAGGATCTTTGGGCAACATCTTGTCTGATTTAAACCTGAACAAGATAAGACATTTGATAAGTAGTCATCCAGTCTGTGCTTGAAGGCTTATGATTGGATATTTATGTTTTAAATTTGTCACATAACTCTAATTAAGGATTTAGACCAAGTCAGTGATTCCTTTGTAGTGAACATGAAACTAAATGATACCCTCAGAAGGATACCTTCCCTCATCCCTTGATTGCTACAGCCTTTCTCTCAAAGCTTATCTTCTATCTACTCCATAGGTATCTTGTGTGCACCTTGCTACATAGGGAGAGGCAGTGAGGTGTACCATCTAGAGAGCTGATCTCATATCCAAGAATAATAGAACTTAAGTTCCTCCTCTGACATATAGTGACTCTATGACCCTGGGAAAATCACCTAACCTCTCAATACTCTGGGCAACTCTCTAAGACCTTCAATTACTTGTCTATTGATTAGTTACTCAGTAAAAAATGATTATCTTTTATTATAGAAATAAAGAATCAATTTTAATCCATGAATTTTATTACTTTTCCTTCCTGTGGATTTGAGCTACTATTGGACCTTCAATCTAAAATATATCATGTGTATATTATTTGTAAGAAACAAACTTAATTGTCTTTTAATCATGATTTCATGGAGAATGATCATTATCTCTGTGTTTGGGGATGACTAGAAAGATTCTGTGTGACCAAAAGACCTCCCCTTTCCCTGACCTTAAGTGTCTTCAAGTGTGTGTGTGTATGTGTGTGTGTGTGTGTGTGTGTGTGTGTGTGTGCACGTGAATGGGCATGCACTCCTGTGTGCTCCTTGTATTCCAGGTAGCTATGGGCCAAATGAAGCATTTTGACCCCTGGAAAGCTACTACCACTTCATTAGGGGGTTTCAGAATGAACGAGTGAGAATTGTGCCATTGGAATACCCTGTTTGACTTCCAGCCAAGAATCAAGACCAATTGTAGACTTCAAATTCCTTAATTCTTACAATGCATGAACTGGAAAGAGCTCTCACCACCAGCTGTGCTACATGGCCTGGCAACTATATGGCATTCAATAGATGACAAGGGGAGTGTAATAAGTACACAGCTGCTTCTCCTGAGGTGACTTTGCTGATTTACAGCACTGAATCCTGGGTTTTCCCCAAGCAAGAAGTTTTTATTTGCATAATATCATTTATATTTTACTAAATCTTTATCAGAAGCTTTCTAACATCTCTCTAATGCAACCCTAGTTTTGAAAAGCATCACCCTTTCAGGTCTGAAACACATAATGGAGGGAGTTAAGAATTCTCATATCTAGAA
The DNA here is from genome assembly GCF_028583685.1 of Petaurus breviceps papuanus. Taxonomy (NCBI): domain Eukaryota; kingdom Metazoa; phylum Chordata; class Mammalia; order Diprotodontia; family Petauridae; genus Petaurus; species Petaurus breviceps. Next base: position 5,502,626 of record NW_027185754.1, read on the forward strand.
AATACTGTTCATCCAGTTTTTAAGTAGGGCTCTCCACAATATGTACTTCTGACCAACTCAAAGGGCTTTGGGCTCTTCTGTATCACATGAGCAATAAGACAGAGGATTAGACATTTTCTCTGATCCCCATGATCTCTCAAACCTCTCCAAAACAGAAATTATGTACCAAAGATAAAGAAATTTCAGTTATCTCCATGGTCAAAGACACCCAGAATAAAAAAAAGTTAAAAAAAACATGAAATGATATTTTCTGACCCTGAGCTCACTCACTATTCCTCCCCACCTCTCATGCTGCTACAACAAGGCTGCATCAACAGACATAACAGAACATAACATAGGCTTACAACAAAATCCACCCCAACACTATGGTCACCTCTCCCTCTTTCCAGTGCCTTGGAGACCCCAGCCCCAAGCTGTGGAATTTTGCTCATGCCTCAATGGCTAGTCTTGCCACAGCCCTTAAGAGCAGAAGCCTACTAGAGGCTGCAACCCAGAAGCCCCAGAGATACAAAGATCTGAACTACTGGTGCCAGGATAAGCAGCCTCTAAACCGCCAATACCAGGCCAGATAACTAAGGAAAAGAAGTGAGAAAAGTCACCAGGACAAGACATTATTGGCGGGGGGTGGAAAGGGAGAGGGAGAAGACTATGCAGCATTCCTCCAACCCTGATGAAGAAAGCACAGCATCCAGTTAGGACCATATCTGACCACCCAAAATTCAGGTGGGGCAGAAACTGAGACTGTTAAACCATAAATTGCCCAGTGTGGGAGAAGGTTAAGACACTTTGAGATCTAGCCCTAAGGAAACTACAATCAGAAGGAAGGGACTCAGAAAGTGATTGATAAGGAAAATAAGGGCAATGGGGTAGAGAATGAATTGGCCAAAGATTTCAGGAAGAAGAAAACTAAAAGACGTTGAACATAGGTAGATATATCAGCAGGAAAAACAGTAACAACAGAAGAAAATATGGCCACCAGATCTAGTAAACAAATTCAGGCATCTCTCACTAAATGCTGTAAAAGAAAGGAAAATGACCCAATTCTTGAGGAGACAGAGGAAATTGTGGAATTTGAGAACACTGAACTACAATATACTCTTATGAGTGATTTAAAAGAGAAACGAGAATTATAAGAACAGAATGTGTATTCTTCACAGCAAAAATAATTAGCAGAATAGGGAAAAAATACTGTTATCTGCAATAGTAAGCCTCACCAAAGAAACAAAAGGGAGAATAGTAGAGAGAATGCAAATAAATGGAAATGAAGGACAATCTAAAAGACAAAAAGCAAAAAATCCCCCAACCCCTAGTAACATTAAAAGAAAATATTCTCAGCATGCAGACAAAACATACTGATATGGAAGAAAGGATGCATAGAGACAACCAAGGATTATAGGTCTCCCAAAAGGACAAAAATTGTTAACAGCATTAATGAAGAAAATATTAGAAGAGAATCATCTAGAACTTCTGAACATAGACAATGAAATTCCTATCGAAAGAATTCACAAATTATCTCCAGAAAAACTCCAAAGCTGCAAACTCCAAATTACTTAGTGGCTAAATTTAAAATTTTGATTCAGAAATGACATTCAAATATCACAAACCTGTATTGCACCCACTATAAAACATAAATGCAATAATATGTTCTGAAGAGCAATGGAGCTCAAGGTGCAACCCAGGATAACTTATCCTTCAAATCTGGTCTTAACAATAAAGGACAGAAGATGAATCTTTAAATAAAGAGTCTAAAATACTTTTGAAAGAAAACCAGAACTCAAGAGAAATTTTGCTTCTCAAAACCTCCCAACACAGAAATGAAGTGGTGAATAAATGCAGCAGTTAAGGACAGCAATAGCAATAGAGTAACACAAAGAGACCAGTGAGAGACTTCTTTCTAAATGTACACAAGGAGGTGGGGGAGGGGAGGCATAAATCTAGTATAGGCAGCAATGAAGAGGTAGATAGGTGGCATTATGGCCAGAAGCTGATGATATCCTGCCTACAGTCAATCAATGCTTTTTTGGGGGGAGGAGGGATGGGATTAAGTCATGACATTGGAGAGTATGTAAAAGGTTGGTAGAGGAGGAAGGGAATAGGTATGATATTCTGGGGTAAAATAAAGGGCTAACAGGGAGGGGAAGGTTAGAGAATGAGGAGAAGAAAGGACTAAAAAGGGAGGGAAAGGAAGGAGACCTTTTTGGAGTTGGGAGGGGATCCAAAAGATGAATACTTCTATGGGTGAAAAGAGATGATTGGGAAGAGGAGATGAGAACCTTTCAGTGGATGAGCCCTGGGGGATTTGGTGCTTGAAAAATCTGCTTGTCCTACATTGGGAGGTGTAGGGAGAGAATTGGCACCACTGGCACCTCGAAGAATAGGAGAGCATGGACACATATTTCCAAGGGAAAAAGGTCAATACGTGGGCTACATAATCAGGGATGTGTGAGTGTGTGTGTGTGTGTGTGTGTGTGTAAATATCCCTACCAAAGGGCAGTGTTGTCTCTGATACCTGCAATAATTGACATTGTTCTTGGAGTGAGGCAAAATGGAAAAGGGGAATAGATGGGATGGTCCTTATAAGGTAGTGCTGTTGTTTGTCCTTCCTTCTCAAAGAGGACCATGAAATCAGGAAGGTAATGCCTTGACTTGCAAGTGGATTGGATTTAAGTGAGGAGGACTATGCAAAGTCACCAGTATCATTTTCTCCCCCAGATCCATTTTGGTCCTTTGACAAGATATAGATCAAGATGACTGGTGATGACTACAGATACAGTGGGGGGACCTCTGCCTTTTTAAGCTAAGGTCTTTCCCAGGTATTAGTTTGACTGAGGCAACTCCCATGTAAAGATTAAGGCTGGGTAAGAAATGAGACAAATAATGGCCTCTTTTACCTAGTCAAAAAAGATATCTGGGAGGGAAAGACTCTCAGGGTTTCTGGCCAAAACAGAAACAATTGCTATTTACATTTACTCTGAGCTGATCTAGGCCCAAACAATGACCACTAAGTGGGGCTTGGACTAGGGACCTATTGTTGGCCAATAAATGGGAGCCAAAGTGAATTAGGTTTAAGGCATGGTCCTTAAGAAAGAAATCTAGCTGGTAAACCCCAAGACACCTTGCCGGGTTTCAGCAGTTAAAGTTTATATTCCTTTGGGCAGAGCACTTACAGGTAAAACTGTATGATATCCTATGTGGACAGAGGGATATGAAGGAGGAAAGGGAGGGGAAGGGAAAGGGGAAGGGGAAGAGAAAGAGGAAAGGGAAGAGAAAGGAAGGGAGGAGCTGCATTGCCCAACTGGAACTGGCCAGTTGGGTTCCCAGTGGGCTAACCTGTATTACTTACAGGTTGTTGTTTGTCCTACATTCTTTTTTTTTTTTTTAAAGCAATTGGGGTTAAGTAACTTGCTCAAGGTTACATGGCCAGTTATTTTATGTGGGTGTTAAGTATCTGAGGGCAGAACCGATCCCAGATCCTTCCGACTCCGGGGCCGGCACTCTTATTCACTGTGTCACTTAGCTGCCCCTAAAATCATTGACATCATCATTTCTTTTTTTTCTTTTTTTGCTTTTTGGAGGGCAATTGGGGTTAAGTGACTTGCCCGAGGTCACATGGCTAGGTTTTTTTTGTGTGTGTGTTAAGTGTCCAAGGCCAGATCTGAACCCCAGGTCCTCCTGACTCCAGGGCCAGGGCTCTATTCACTGCACCACCTAGCCACCCATCATCCTTCATTCTTGAAGAGGACCATGACATCATGAGGGTGATGCCATGGCTTGAAAATGGATTGGATTTAAGTGAGGGAGGGCTGTGCAAAGTCATCAGCCTCACTTTCCCCTCAGGAGCCATTTGGGTGGCAAGATATAAATGAGGATGAATGGAGATGGCTCCCCAAGGCAGTGCTAGAAATGACTTAGAGAAGAGAGCCTAGAATGGATGCCTTGGAAACTTGGATTGCATGAGAAATACAGAGAACAGAGAAAGACCAAATAATTATAGGGGCCATGAGTTAGAGAATGGGGGGCCTAGAGTAGACTGAAAGAGAAAATGGATAATGAAGAGAATGAGAAAAATCTCTTTGAAAGGGATGCAACAAATTAAAAATTAATGAATTGGACTAACTGAAGGGGAGGACAGCAAGGTGGAATCAATTTGGCTAGCTGAGAGGAAAAAAGAATGGAAAGAAACATGTAACCAGAGGAAAAGGGAACTAATAAACAAAATCCTAAAAAAAAGGCCAACAAATGAGAAAAGGGGAACCAGTGTGAGGGAAAAACAGTCACTAGGAACATGGTAACCTTGAAAAAAAGATTAAAATAAAGTAACTAAGGGAACATAATACTGTGTTTTCAGCAGAAGAGGGAAGAATCATATGAAAAAAGTAAAAAATATGAACAATTTTAGAGATGAGATGGATAAAAATATAAACCTAACTCTCATAACTTTAAATGTGAATGGATTCAACAATCCACTAAAATGAAAAAGAATGACAGATTGGATAAGAAAACAGAACTCTGAAATCTATTGCTTAGAAGAAACACATTTGAAAAATGAAGATATACACAAAATAAATCAGAGGATTGAAAAAAATTCTATGCATTAAGTGAATAAAAAAAGAGAAAAAAAGCTGGAGTTTCATGACACCATCAAACAAAGCAAAAATTCAAAGAATTTTAAAAAGGGATAAACAAGGAAACTATATCATTCTGAAAGAGACCATAGGAAACAAACCAATACCAGTAATACACTTAGGCACTCCAAATGCATAGTATCCAAATTCATAAAGAAAACTGAGCTTCTAGAAGACATAGATAGTAAAACAGTAGTGACAAGAGACTTCAATATCTTTCTATCAGTTTTGGATAAGCCTTAACAGAAAGATAAACAAAAGAGAAAATATGAAACTCAACAAATTTCTAGAGACACTAGAATTAAAAGACTTAAGGCATCTTCTAAATGGGACAGCAAAATGATATAATACATCTCTGTACTACATGGAACTTTTACAAAAATGCACTATGTCCTAGGGCACAGAGATATTGCTAACACATGTAAAAAGGCAGAAATAGTTAATGCATCATTTATTGACCATAACACACACACACACAGACATGCAGAAATTGGTTCAGGGACCACAGACAAAAGATATAGACCCAAATGGAGACTTAACAATGAAATCTTAAATAATGAATGGTACAAAGAATAAATTATAGAAGCAATGAATAATTATGTAAAAAGAAAATATCAATCAAACAGTATACAAACATTTCTGGTATGTAGTTAAAGCAGTCCCATGGGGGGGGGAAGTCATATCTCTATGATAATGCATTTATAGAATATGAGAGAGGATTAATGAACTAAGTATAGTTAAAAAAAAATAGAAAATGAAAGGGCTTGGGGCTTTATTTTTTTTAATCTAATAGTTAAAGAACTGAGATTCTTGGTCCTAACAAGTTTCCCTGGTGACAAAGTTTGATGTAGTGGACAGTCCTAGAGTCTAGATGGCCTGGATTCAAGTTCTCCTCTGCCACATGCTAAGTGATTAAATTTAGCGAGTCAGTTGCCCTTCTCAGTGTCCCAGGCAACTGTCTAAGAACTTCTCTGATAGAGAGGGGGCTGATCTGCACAGGTAGCATGAGTTTCCACATTTGCAGTTCCCTAGACCAGTTCTGATTTTACAAACCAACAATTCCATAAGAGCACCAGAGTGGTCTCTAGGTAGCTGGTAGCACTTTCTGCTCTGTGTTCTGACTCCAAAAGGAGAGAGCACTCTGAATCATGGGCCACAAGAAACTATAAAAGCCAAGACTCAAATAATTTTTCACTGCCTAAGGCAATGATTTCTCAGACCTAGTTTTGTTATACAGAGTTCCTCCTTTAATCTAAAAGACTATTATGAAAAATCTAAAATATATCTGTAAACAAAATTAATTTATATTCACATTGATTTAAAAAATAAGCATATGGCCTACAGAACTTTTGGAATAGGAGTTATTGCCAAATCAAACAATTCCCAAAAGAAAGCTGATAGTCACTACCTAGAGTGTTTTCTGTCACTAGATTTCAATCCAGATTGGGGTGAAATAGGGAGAGGGGAGACAGAAACAGAGACAGAGACAAAGATAGAGACAGAGGGAAAATGCTGTTGATTCTGTTGGCCAGCATTGATGCCATGCATAATAATATTCTGTACAAACATGCATGTTGTCTGTGTAATTATGAAACTTGATATGAATCTGGGGAAACCTACTTTAAATTCCTATCCCCCTCCCAACAAAAAGAATAAATGAAATATTTTAGCTTCTGAGATTTTGTATAAATCTTGATCAGCAATTTTAGAAAAGTCAGTGCTGCCTCTGTGCATGTCTAGCCTCACGTTTAAGTGAACTAAAAGGACAGTATCGTCTAGTAGAATGGGTACTGTATTGGGAGTTAGAAGATCTTAGACGAAATTCCAGATCTGCCTCTTTCTCCCTGTATGACTTTGCACAGTCACTTAATTTCTTTGATATTATTTTCTCACTTATAAAGCAGTCAGAGTATATGACCCTTCCATATAAAAAAATTATGATCCTATGAACTTCTTAGCTACTGGATTCTTGGAGATGGTTGTTGTCATGATAGTAGGGGTGGCAAAGGACTCTTCCAATATTCCATTACAGTATAGCTCTCCCAAATATCTCTCATGGAAGTAACATTTTCTAAGTCATGAGTAAGTACTTCTGGGTTGGAAAAGGTTATAGCTCTTAGAACCATCTACTGACAATTCTAGAAAAGGTAACACATATTACTAGCTTTTTTCTATTAAGCTTATGTTGTTCCAACTCAATCTTACATAAAACTCACCACTAAGGGAAAGAAATAAGAATTTTTATAGAGCCTACTACATGCCAGGCTAAGGGTTTTTACAAATATTTTCTCATTTGATTCTTATAACAAGGCTGAGAGGTAGATGTTGTTATTATTCCCATTTTACATACAGTTTAGGAAGCTGAAGCAAACAGAGGTTAAGTGACTAGCCTAGGGCCACACAGTTAACAAGTATCTAAAGCTGGGTTTTAACTCAAGTCTTCCTGATTCCAGGTACTGTGTGCCCTATCCATTGTACTGCCTAGTGGTCATTAGACCTATTCACAGGATAGGAAACCAGATGCTAAATCTAAATGTTCAAACATACTTTCTTCAGGAATTAAGTATTCCATGACTGACCCTAGACAAAATGTGATTCCTTTGATTCTTATAGGTCACTCAACATTGAAATTAGGGGATTTCATCAAATTGATTCTATTTTGCCACCTAGTTCATGGATTATGTGTTGTCCTGTGTTTTTCTACTAATGTAAGTTCCAGTAGAGCAACTGATACAAAAAAAAAAAATTAACTCTCCCTACCCCACCAAACCAGATCTACATCCATTTTATTTCACAGCCTCTCATTCTGATGGCAGAAAGAACTTATTATAAAACATTATTCTTCTGCCCCCTGTATTCTTATTAATATTCTTCATTCAGAAGATGAACAATAAATGTAACTGATTAACTGTTGTAAATTATAAAAATAATAATGTATAGTTGTAGGATATGGAAAATACCACTAAAATCACAACTAAATAATTAAGAAAAGTTTAATTGGATATCAGTGAAATCAAGATTCAGTTAATTTTCACTTCTGCCAAATAGATAGGGAATGGTATATTCTGGTGAATTGTTTATTCCACTTGATTGAAGTACCTAGAGGCCATATAAGTACTATTAAACTTCAAAGCATTTTAGTAAAATGAAGTGCACAGTACTTAGAGGAAACAAAAGCAATATGGCTTATGGACTTAGTGGGGGTTGGTGGGTGGGGTTTAAATGTGTTTTCTTTTAGACAACTTAACATGACATGTTTTTTTTTAAAAACAACCTTTACTCCAAATAAATCAAGGTCAAATATAAATGAATAAGGCTCAAGATGACAGTCCAAATTTGTTCATATTTTGGTGATGTATAGATGACAAAAAGCAGCAGCCACTTATGATGACAGGTGATCCAAATTAATCAGAAAATTTGTTAACATTTCTCCATTTCTAAATAAATTTTCTAAAATCATTCATTTTAAAGAAATTCTCCATTCTCCTTAAAGAACTTCATAAATTGGGTCACATCTTTCTCACAGAAGTCCAAGAGAGCAACCATGCCTTCCGTATTCATGTTTTTGCCTATGAAGAACTGATGGTTTTTAAAATTAGCAAGGATATGTTTGATTTGTTCTGTAGCTACCATCACAAAATGTTTCACTCTATCTGGCTTCTGTTCGTCAAGTCTGCCTTTGATTGATTTCATGTAGTCTTTGATGTACTTTTTGTAAGATTCTTTTGCGAAGCTAGTTTGTTACGCACATATGGACTAGCGGACTTCTGGCAAGATGGCAAAGTAAGATGCTGTGTCTAAGCCTCAAAACAGCAACATATGACACTTAAAATTAAAGTAATAAATAACATAATAAGAAAGGAGAAAAAAGGAAATTATTTCACCACATTGAAATTTCTATAGGGGAAAAAACACTATCAAGAGAAAGCAATATTACTTTTAGATGTGCCCAGCACTTTCTCCTTATTCCCTGTCTTACTGGGCTCCAAACTCTGATCTCTGCAAGGCTGCAGTGACATTTGTCCTTGCTTTGTGGAGTGTGACCATGACAGCGATTCAGTCAGATGACTCCCCATTTTCTATCTAGTGGAGGCTTATGAATTCTCCTAGCCCCAGTGTTCTGGCCAAGAGAGAATAGGCAGGGATAGATGACAGAGGAATCTAGCAATGAAATTTGGAGCATAAAGGAAGGGAATTCCCATAAGAAAACTGAGTGAAAGGAAAAGAAATCAGCAAAAAGAAAGGAAAAGATGAGGACTTATGACAGATGGCTGAATAAAAGGTCATTCTAAGCAACAGCTCCCTTCTGTTATCTCAAAGCATCAAAAAAAAAATCACCAAATAGGGGTGGCCAGGTGGTTCAATGAGTAAAAGCGCCGGCCCCAGAATCGGCAGACCTGGGATTGGTTCCGGTCTCAGATACTTAACACCCACACAAAATAACTGGCCATGTAACCTTAAGCAAGTTACTTAACCCCAATTGCTTTAAAAAATTCACCAAATATAATGATAATAATGATAGCTAGCATTTATATAGTACCTACCATGTGCCAGGCACTGTGCTAAATTCTTTACAAAGATTGTCTCATTTGATCCTCACAACAATCCTGGTAGGTAGGTGATATTATTATCCTCATTTGGCAGATGAGGAAACTGAGGCAAACAGAGGTTTAAATTTACTTACCCAAGGTCACACAACAGGTAAGTATCTTGAGATGGGATTTGAACTCAAGCCTTCCTGACTCCAGGCCCAGCACTCTCTAATATGCCATTACACTGCATCAAATATAATAAAAGAATAACAAGAAGCAGCCAAGAGAGAATAGGAAAATTCTCATCACATAAAACTCATCACAGCAAAATGAGCACAGAATCTAATCAAGAATGGGAAATGAAGAAATATTTTTTAAAAAGAATACAATAGAGTGATTAAATATCATGGAATAAAGGAAATCAACTTGAGAATCCCCAATTAAAGGGAAATTGTTTAGATAAATACCATGATATCTTTAAACATTTTATTCTATCAAGTTATAGAATGTTTCATATATTCTCAGATTTGATTCAGGTATTGGTTAATTTATTAAAAGTTTTCTTGGTCTTTTTTAATAATTTAGTATAAGCATGACTCTCTGATTGGAGAGAAAGGAGATATACTGGGAAATGAAAATGATGTAAACACAAAAGATATCAACAAAAACTTTTTAGAAAATAAATGTTTACCAAAGAAAATCATATAGGCATAGATCTAAAGATAGAAGAGATTTCATAGATCATCTAGTCTAACCCCTATTGTTTTATAGAAGAGAAAACTGAGGCTTGGGGTGGGGTAAGTGATTTGCCCAAGGTAATATTGTAGCTCACATTAATGGTATTTGAACTCAGGTTATCTGATTCCAGTTTCAGTATTCTTCATTCTGAACTTTCATGATGGTTCAGAAGAACAACAAATTAAAAGAAAAAATTAAGATGGGAATTAGAGTGGAAAGCAGAGCTCTCAAAAAGTATAAGAGACAAGAACACTTAAAGCATACACTGGAAATTCTTTTCATAACAGACTTCTTAGAAAGAAAAATGATCTATTAGGGACTGAATATGCTGAGTTAGAATGACAATTGACTGAATAAAATCAAAAGACAATGAGATTGGGAGAAGGCATAAAATTTCTATAAACTTGAAGTTGGAAAATGAAGAGACAATCTGAAGAGTATAGGTCTTCTTTTAAGTGCCATATGTTGCTCTTTTGACAAAGAAAAACATATTATGAGGCAAAAAAGTCTAAATACTATATTTGGTGAAATCACAAAATAAAATTGAAAATTACCTATTGGCAGTGGAAACAGAGAACTAAATCCAGACAGTTGGAATCCACAGGATGCTAGCAAAAAGAAAACTTGGCTTTAAATCATCAAGAAATGGCTTGGTCAATCTTTAGAAGTTTTAGAATCAATGAATATTTTAGGGAGCTGAAAGAAAGCATTTTGGAGAACAAGGCTAAATTTGCATAAACTGTTCAAGATTACTTGTTTATTCTATAAGACTTCAAATGAAAATTTGGAATCTGATAGTTGCAAAAGCAAAGCAATTGCTGAATTTTAGAGTTAGAAGGCATCTCGGGGGCAATCTAGTCCAAACCAGACTCCTGCCTCACCCCAACCCCGATTAAAGTAACTACAGCATATCTGAGAAATTTTTAATCCATCCTCTGCTTGAAGGCCTGCCAAAGAGGAAAGGAACTATTTCCTGATATGCCCCAATCCACTTATTGGTAGCTCTAATTCAAAGGACATTTTTTTCCCTACTGTTATCATTCTTAAATTGCCATCTTGGCAACTTCTACCCTCTGATTCCAAATATAATATGCCTATTTCTTCTTCCAGGTGCAGTCTGATCATAGCAAAAATACACATCCTTATTTCTGGAAACTACACCTTTCTTAATGCAACCCAAGACTGCTTTAGTTTTTGAGAATGCCACATCATACAGCTGGCTTGCTATCCACTAAAACCCACAGAGTTTTTAAAGACAAACTATTATCTAACCATGTCTCCACAACCATGTACCTATAAAGTCTATTGTTTGAACTCTAGTATAATGTGATTGACATTTATCTCTATTAAATTCCATTTTATTAGATTCAGTCTGTTATATATTGGTGTGTGCATATGCACATGTGTGCATATGTATATATCTGTACCTACATGTACATACATATATATGACAGGACACAACTCTTTGTGTATGTAGTTGTAAATATACATACACAGCCTGTCAAGATCTTTTTGGATCCTGATTCTGTCATCTAATGCATTAGCTATTCCTACCACTCTTAATGTCATTTGGAAATGTCATAAGCATGATACCATCCAAGTAACTGATAAAAAAAATATTAAATAGCACAGGACCAAATATTGATTCCTGGGGCACTTCAATGGAGATCTCCTTCCAAACAGACATCAAACCATTAAGGACTCCTCTTTAATTTTAGCAATGCAGTAAGAACTGTATCCATTTAATTGGACCATTTTTAGCCCAAATCCCCTGCCTTTCCCACAGAACAATATGATATTCTTTATGAAAATTTTACCTATATTCTAGGTAAACTATATTGAGTTCCCCTGGACTAAATATTTCAGAAATTGATGATGAAAATCACTTAGTAGCCTCTGTATTGTCTATAGACCTGACATAATCAACACCTTGTCATCTATAAATGAAAGTATCTAAATGATTTCAGTGTCTAGGAAATGTCTCTTTGGTTTGGACTCTTACGTAAATTTTTCCATGACTTGGTAAATCCTTTGTTTGGGTACATTTCTCCCAGCCTTATGCCTCGCTTGCTATTAAAATGGCCATTGAAAAAATTCCTTGTTATAACTTTTAAGGGATGTCGAATACAGAAGATATACTGTTGAGTAAGGGAGATATCTTGTTGAAAAACAGGCTAACGCAAGTAAAAGGTAAGTTATTGATAACATTTGCTAAAGATACAAGCTATTGATAACATTTGCTTTACCAAATAAAATTCATTTTAATGACCAATAAACAATAATCACAGTGATACAGTATTGGAGGCTCATCTGAAGCCCATGTGGATAAAATGCCAGGGGTGGGACTGGTGGGGACAGAATCAGCAGAAGCTTCAGGAGCTCTCAAACAGAGAGAGAAGATATAGAAACTGAATAGAAAAGGATTACAAGGGAATCCTATGCTAGCACTGGATGCAAGACCAGATACTGCTTGGTACATCTATTACCTATACCCATTTTTGGGTTATAGTTCAAGGGTAAAAGGAAAAGTTTAACTATCTTTGCTCTTCCTTAAAGTCTTCTCATCTTCAAGCTAAACACTCACAATTCTTTCATAACGCCTGGATCCTCATAAGACCTGGCCTCATGTCCTCTCAGCACCCTGGTCAAACCTTCTTCTGGATTGTTTTCCAGCTTATTAATAAATATGCTGATATATTTTCCTATATTACAGATAGGGTGTCTAGGAGGGGCAGCAGAAAAAGCACCAGGCCTGTAGTTCAGAAGACTCATCTTTCTCAGTTCAAGTCTTGTCTCAGATACTTACTAGTTGTGTGACCCTGGGCAGATCACTTAGCCCTGTATGTCTTAGTTTCCTCATCTGTAAAATGAGCTGAAGAAGGAAATGACAAACCGCACCAGTATCTTTGCCAAGAAAACTCCAAATAGGGTCACAAAGAGTTGGACATGAATGAAAAAAAATCTTACAAATAGGTTAAGGAATAAAAATAAAGTAAATAGAGAAATTAAAAAATAAATGATTACATGAGATCACAAAAGGGATGAATTATAAAACTGGGACTAAAGCCAATATCCCCTGATACCAGCCTACAGTTCGTTCCATTCAACCACCTCACTTGATGTCTGAATTTCTCTATGCCAAAGAGAATTTTTCATTAGCAAGTATGAAAATCACCTGAGTGACCCCAGCTGAATCTACTTAATGGCTATTGAGTCTGCTTCAGCTGCAGGTGCAAAGTCTTCCAGTCTAGTGAAATTGGGGTATCTTTAGGGAAAGAAGCTATTGATATAGAAACAGAAGAGATGTGGTGTTTATTACATTCCAAATGACAAAACCTTCTGGGTGGTGGGATACAGACCATCTAAAAGAAAGCATGGAAAACAGCTAGTGCCCCCAGCTGCTTCAAAGGACCAGACCTGGACGCTCTTGCATGTGTTTTATTTCACTTGGGTGATCCTGCATTCTTTCCCATTGATTTCTCATGGATGGCTTTCCCACCTTGCCCCAGATTCACAATGGCTGTTTGGAAGTCTTATTTTCCAGGACCACGGACCTTTTTACAGAGAGGCATGTGAAGTTTCAGGCAAGATTCCAGCAAAGGAAGAGGCCTAGGTGCTAGACCTGTGATTTCATTGACAGGGATTTCTAGGGTAAAGGATCTCCCCCCTCGCAATGAAGGTCAGTTCCTTTTCTGCAACTTAGTGAGTTGTCTAGAGGGGTGGTGCCAAATTAAAATAGAAAGGGGAAAGGAACTCTGAATCAGATAAAAGAACCCTACAGGCTGCATATTAACTTAGAAAACCACAATAGACATTATCTATTATTCTATTGTATTTTTATTTATTTTCTTAAATATTTCCCAATTATGTTTTTAATATGTTCCAATATATTTGATACCTCTATCCTAGAACATCTAAAATTTAAGTGATTTTCTCAGGGTCACACAGTCAGTATGTGTCATAGTTGTTGTTCAGTCATGTCCTACTTTTCATGACCCATTTGAGGTTTTTTTTTGGCAAAAATACCAAAGTGGTTTGCCATTTCCTTCTTTAGCTCATTTTACAGATGAAGTAAACAGGGTTAACTGATTTATGTAGGCTCACATAGCTAATAAGTGTCTGAGACTGGATTTGAACTGACAAAGATAAGTCTTCCTGACTTCAGGCACAATGCTCTATCCACTCTGTCACATAACTGTCTCATGTGTCAGAGGTAGCACCCAAATCAAGGCCTTCTTGGCTCTAGGGTGAGCCATGTATTCACCAAGTCATACTACTTCTAAAAAAATTTTAAAGGGTACAGTTTCTTGATTGCTCATACCTTTGGAAGAAAAAAATGGGGTTTGCCAGCCATGTTGGATGAATGTCTTGACAGAATGCTAAAAGTCTTCATTATGGCCATGAGTTACAGATTCAAATTTTATATGATTTTCTTTCCTCTAGGAGAGAAAAGGACTTGAGTGAAATATAGCGCCATCTGTGGCTCTGCCCACAGAGGGTAAGGATTCAGGAGCCTTGAGGGACTTGGAGGTCTGTACTGTTAAATGAATGGATTGGGTCCACTCCTGACACTGATCTGGAGGCTGTTGGGGGGACAGTGCAGAGGAGTCACTATAAAAGAAAGAGACAAAAAGCCAAGGAAGAGAAAAGGAAAACTATTGCAGGCTGAAATACCCATGCAAGCAGTCATGGGGAGCAGCTGCTGAGGGATAAACCATGGGAACCTGCAGAATGGGCTGCCAGACCCTTTGGCAAATTGCCATAGTTTCTCTCCCAGCAGCTGCTCCCCATGGTTTCATACAGGGGTCTCTCAGCCTATAAGGACTTTTATGTCCCTATTCTCTTGCTTGGATTGCTGCCTGTCTCCTTAATGTTTCTCTGGCATTTCTTCCTTCCATATCATGTTAAGCAACATATCCCAGCCCTTGAGACTCTAGATAAGCTCACCCTATGTAGTAGAACACATACCCAAGTTCCATAAGCATCTTGAATCCTTGAACCTGTAGGTAGGACTACAAATATGATAGGTACCCCTCAATAATATTGCTAATTTGGGAGTGAAACAAGGTTGGGATATGAGATTTCCTTCAGTCTGTGGTAGTATTCTAAGTTCTATCACACTGCAATAATAGTCAAAAACATTTTTCTGGTTTTCCATGTTTAGCTTTTCTCCTAAATTACCCCATTTCCTCCTGTCTGGAATAAATCAATTGATCAATCAACAAGTACTTATTGAGCACCTACTATGTGCCAATCAGTGTACTAAAAGTGCAAAGACAAGAAAGAAACAGTTCTTGACCTAAAGAGTTTTATATTCCTCTCAGGAAATGCAACAAATTGGAGAGGGGGACTAGTAGTAGGTGGAAGCAGGGAATTCCTTCCTGCGTAATTTCTGTTTTCCAGTTTATTGAATATTAGATTGTTGAGTTCCAATGTTTGTATTTTTCCCCATTAAGTCTGTTCCATTGATATACCTCTTATTTTGAAAAATAAATGCCATATTACTTTCATTAACTGCTGCTTTGTAAAATAGTTTGAAATCTGGAAGTTCTATTTATGCTTTGTCTCTACCTTTTTTCATTTTCCCATTAATATTTTACGCATTTAATTTTTTCAAAGGAAATATTTTTACTATTTTATTGAATTTTATAAGGTATCCCTAGAATAATTTGATTTGGAATAGAATTAGAATTGTAAATAAATAAATTTTAGTAGTATTGTCATTTTATTATATTGGCATGGCCCAGCCATTAGCACTGAATAAGTAATTCTTTATTTCTTTAACGTGCACTTTATAACTGAATCTGTGTGAGTATGGTGAGTGCTTTGATAGACTTATCCTCAAATATTTTATGCATTTTAGTTATTGCAATGAATTTCCCCTATTATTGCCTCTTAGATTTTGACATTATAGAAATGTTGTTGATTTTTGAGGGTTTATTTTGTAGTCTACAACTTTGCTGAAGCTACTGTTCAGTATATTTGCAGATTCCCTGGGATTTTCTAAGTATATCATTATATTTTCCGGAAATAAGGATGGTTTTCTTACCTCTTTATCCCCTCTCTACCTTTATGTCTTTAATTTCTTTCTAGTGTCTTAAAGCTATTGCTAGCATTAATAGAATTATGTGGGCAGCTAGGCAGTATAGTATACAGAATGCTGGTCCTGAAATCAAGAAAACTCTTCCTAAGTTCAACTCTGGCATCAGACACTTAGTAGCTGTGTGACACTGGGCAAGTCACTTAACCCTCTTTGCCTCAGTTTGCTCATCTGTAAAATTACCTGAAGATGAAAATGATGAACTACACCAGTATCTTTGCAAAGGAAACCCCAAATGCCATAACTGAGAATCAGACATGACCGAAAAATGACTGAAAACCAGATAGAATGATATCAAATAATGGTGCAGAGAGTGAGAATCTTTGTTTTACCCCTATGGTTAGGGTAAGTTTCCAGTATATCACCATGGCATATGATGTTACTTTTGGTTTTAGATTGTTACTTTTATGATATTTAAAAGAATCCTCATCTATGCCTATACTTTATAGAGGTGGTTTCTCTTCCTCCTCCTTCTCCTTCCTCTTCTCATAAATGAATGTTTTACTTTGAAAAAGTCTTTGTCGAAGACTTTTTCTTCTTCTATTGAGATAAGCATGTGGTTTTGAATTTTTTTAATATTTAATGTTGTTGATCATTTCTCTAATGTTGCACTATCCTAGCATCACTATTATAAATCCAGCTTGGTTTTGAGGAATAATTTTTTGCATGAATTGTTGAAGTCTATTTGATAGGACTATATTTAAATTTTGAATTAATATTCACAAATTATATTGGTCTCCCAAAAACGTTAATTCCAAGATAGTGGAGTAGAAGCCACAATCCAGCTGAATATTCCTCTCCAAAAACTTAAAAACAATTTTGGAACAGCAGAGCCTACAAAAGGTCAGAGTGAAATATTTTTCCAGCCTAAGAAAATGTAAAGGTTGAATAGGAGACATCTGTGACCGTGAGGTGGAGGCCAGATAGGAGTACATCAGTTGTACCATCAGTGGGTGTTAGAGGTAAAGGAGGGAGCAATAGCAACAGCAGCTTTAGGAACCCTCAGTCCAGGGACATCTTGGAGATGTTCCAGAGTGGAGAGGAACACTTGTAGTCAGTCACAAGGGAACAGGGGATCTGGTAATAGTTCAGGGCCAAAAAGGGCACACTAGCCCTTATGGCTCCAGGGAAGCAGGGGCATAGAACAGGAAAGCAGTGATCACATTTCTCTCCAGATCACACCATATTAGAAACATCGAAAATTTGCAAACCCCAGAACTTGCTCTGAAAATTGCAGCAAGAAAAGGTCAGAAGCTTGGAAAAGTGCTTCCCCATTCCCAGTGATCCAAGATAATTCCAAAGGATTTATAATGAAAAAATATGGTATTCACCTCCAGAGAGAGAACTGCTGAACTCTGAATGCTAATTGAAGTATACTTTTCTCACTTTATTTTTTTTCTTTTTAAAAAATATGGCTAATGTGGAAATATGTTTTGTATGATGTCACGTTTTCATTGATATCATATTGCTCGCCTTCTTAATGGATGGGGAATGAGTAGAAGGGAGGGAGAGAATCTGGAACTCAAATTTAAAAAGAAAGAATGCTAAAAAACAAAAATTTAAAAATAAAAATAAAACATTTGTGGGAAAAAATTAAAAAGAAAAATGACCAATTAAAAACCAACAAACCTGTAGGGTATTGTAAGTTTTAGTCTATGGTATTTTGAGTTTGTTTCTTCACTATCACTTTTTGATTTCTCTTTTTCTTGGTATTCTAGACCAGTGCTAGTTGTTCAGTCGTTTCAGTCATTATTGGCTCTTCATGATCCCATTTTGGATTTTCGTGAGAGATAATGAAGTGGTTTGCCATTTCCTTTTCCAGCTCATTTTACAGATAAAGAAACAGAAGCAAACAGGGTTAAGTGACTTGCCCAGGGTCAAAGAGCTAGTTAAGTGTCTGAAGTCAAATTCAAATCCAGATCTTTTTTACTCTAGGCCTAGTACTCTGTTCACTATGTCACCTAGCTGCCACAGACTGGTGGTATTCAACAAATAGAAATGGATCCCTGTGGAACACATATTGACTTAGAAAACCACAAATTAACATTATATATGTTGTACTATATCTTTATTTTGTTAAATGTTTCTTTTTTTTTTTTTTTAAGCAATCGGGGTTAAGTAACTTGCTCAAGGTTACATGGCCAGTTATTATTTCTGGGTGTGGTGCTGAGTATCTGAGCCCAGATTTGATCCAGGTCATCCCAACACTGGAGCCGGTGCTCTTACTCGCTGAGCCACCTGGCCGCCCCTGAAATGTTTCTTAATTACATTTTAATCTTTTTTTCAGCTGGAGTTTCACAGACCACATATGGCCCATGGGCCACAAATTTGACACCTCTGTTCTAGACCATGTAGGGCAGAGGAAACTAATTTATCTCCTATAATATGACCTATTTTGGAAAGGTATAAGAGGTAGGAGGATCAGAGAAAATAGGTAGTCTTCATTTTTGTTGGTTACCGCTCCCTGCCTGAACAACCTGATTTAAATCCACTCTAATTAATTGCACTTAACAAACAGGGTACAGGGGGCTTACCATGGTTTCTCCATATATTTTTGATTGTAGGCTGGAGGGAGTCATTCCACTTGTACCTTTCTGTACAAATACTAATTCAATTTTAAGTCTTAAGTCACTTTTTAAACATATATGCATTTCAGCTATTCCTACCCCTCCCCTCTCATTCTTTTCTAGCAGTAGCTGCATGTCCCAATTCTTCTTCTTACCCATGTATTTTTTAGGAGTGGGGGAATAGGGAAGTAGTTACCACTGCTATCTTTTTTGCTGCTTGAGAGAAATGTTGATAACACTTTAGTTTCATTATATTCTCACTTACCACCATGAAGTGGGTTTCATTTATCTTGGGACTGAAAGAAAGCCCTGAATGAACTAGGAAGATTTTTCCTCAGTTGGTTCTTACTGGGGCCACCCTTTCCCTTTGCCCCACCCCAACAACTAACAGCTCAGAGAGAAACAGCATCATTGTGTCAGTCAAAAGCTCTTTACCTAAATCTATGGCTTCCAAATGGACCTCTGGGTCTGGGCTCTATTTTGACCAAAGTATAATGATGAATATTTGGGGGTGAGGAGAGAAGGATATGGAACCAACTTTTTCTGCATTTTTATTGTGTTTTTTTCTTCAACATGTAACCAACCAGTATGTTGTCAATATGGTACACTGATCAACAATAAAGTAGAAAAATTAAAACAAATCTCCCCTTTCTGATTTTCACCATCTAGCTTGGGACCTTCCAGCTACAATCTTAGATTGGGCGAACGGAATCCCATTATCCTTCCCTAGTTTCCTTTCTTCCTCCTCATTCCCAGCACTGACCATCTCCAGTTAGAGAGACATATAACTTCCCTTAAATGTGCCAGTTTACTTTTGGGATTTAGATTTAGTGGTCTAATTCTTCTGAAGCTCTCTCTGATTCCCAAAGGACTAGAACAATCATACTGGCTTACAGAAAGGATTTAAGAAAACTTGTTCCAAATCACAGTCCATTTCCACAAGACAGAGGATCTACTTAAAAAAGAAATTAAAAAGCCCCCAAACTAGCAAAAACAAAGAAAATTGCCAAATTATGGGAGAAAGGCAGCATGATATCATGAGAAGCATGTTGGATATGGAGTCAGAGGACATGTCTAATCTTAGCTCTGCCACATACTACCTGTATAGCTTTGTGAAAGTTATTTAACCGCTCTGGCCTTCAGGATCTTCTGCTGTAAAATTAGTAGACTGGACTATCTGATCTTTCAGGTCTAAATCTATGATTCTAGCTTTGCATTGATATTAATTTACTAATTTAATCTTGGTCGAATCATGTAACCTCACTTCTTTTTAGTTGCCTTGTCTAGAAAGACATAGAAATACTTGCTCTCTTTACTTCATCAAAAATTGAGCAAATGAGGTGATATTTGTTATAACAATGTTGGAGGTTTTGGCCTTCATGTACATTGTATATATTTTTTTTTAATTTTTTGTTTGTTTATTTGTTTTGCTCTTTTGGAGGGCAATTGGGGTTAAGTAACTTGCCCAAGGTTACACAGCTAGTTTTTTTTTTTTTTCTGTTAGGTGTCTGAGGCCAGATCCAAACTCAGGTCCTCCAGATTCCAGGGCCAGTGTGCCACCTAGCTGCCCTGAAGCAATTGGGGTTAAGTAACTTGCTCAAGGTTACACGGCCAGGTGTTTCTGGGTGTGGTGCTATGTATCTGAGCCTGGATTCTATCCCCAGGTCATCCCAACACTGGGGCCAGGGCCGGTGCTCTTACTTGCTGAGCCACCTGGCCGCCACGTGTACATTGTATATTACAAAAGGAACAATGACCTTCATACATTCATTATTTGGGAATCTGCAAAGCAAAATGTTTGGTTACCTACAGTCATAGAACCACAGAATTGGAGAATTGGAGGGGCTCTTAATGATCATCTACTCCAACGCACTCACAAAAAAACTTTCAACAGCATTTACCCAAGACATGGTCATTCAGCCTCGACCTGAAAACCTCTGAGGAGGGGGGCGGGCCATCAGCTCTTGAGGTAGCTCATTCTAGTTTTGAACAACTCTAATTTTTAGGAAGTTTTGTTGTTGTTTTCCTGACATCAATTTGCCTTTTTGACACTTCTACCAGTTACTTCTATTTCTGCCTTGTTGGGGTTAACAGAATAAATCTCATCTGTCCTCCACATGACAGCCCTTTACATACTTTAAGACAGCTATTGAGTCCCCTGTGTGTCTAGTTTCCTAAAGGCTAAACATGTCTAGTTCTTTCAAGTGATCCTCATCTCCAATGGATTAAGGGTCCTTCACCATCCTGGTTGCTCTCATGTTTGGAGCAGTGAATATATCAATGTCTTTTTAACCTATGACCTCTAGAACTGAACAAAACACTCCAGATAAGGTCTGCCCATCCCTAGAAGTTATGCTTCTGCTAATGCAGCTAAAATTCACATTAGCTTTTTTGCCTTTCAATGTCCTCTGAACCTCATTTATAATATGGTCCTCCAAGAGCATAAGTTGCAGAGGAATTATTACTCTGCATCAGTTGAGGGATTTTCCTCACCAGGAATTCTGCATACAAACAAAACCACATATTCAGGCTCAACCCTCTTATTCCCATTGTTCCAGTAACAAAGGAAAGGTAGCCATATTTAGTCCCTACAATTCATATAGTGGCCTGAGTTGGATGAGATGATCTTCCAGTTCTAAATCTATGATCCCATGCTTCTAGCTTTGCCCTATCAATTTACTAATGTAATCTCACCTCTTTACTGAACTCAGCAAACCAAGGTTGTGATTGATGGTTTCTTTGCTTTTGTCATTTATCAGCCTTTTCTTCCTTCTTCTCTCAATAATGCCACCGAGGAGGCTTTTGTGAGATCATTTTGTCTCACTTAATTTCTAGAATCTTATTGCTCTTGGTTTTTTGGTCATACTTTGTTATGCTACAAAATCTTTTCAAGGGCAAGAAGTATTATATTATTTTAAAGCAATGTTCTTTCTTGAGAGAGCCTTCACAGATGAACTTCATATCTCAGGGGTGCAGTTCTATTAATTACTGCAAATGTGGTTTAATCTTTCTAAGGTCCTGGATCCCCTTACCTCATATAAGAGCTCAGGAGTTCAATTCCATTCCTGAAAACCCTCATATTTTAGGTGTAGAGGAGCGAGTCACACTTTCTTTCCTGCAGCAAACCAGAATTTTGCTCGAGACAATAAGTGGCAATTGACCACCCAATAGAGAAATGGAGGTGACAGATATGTTTGCTGTCTTACTGACTGGAACCATATTGTGTTCTCCATCTCTGCCAAATGCTATTCATTGTGAGATCTAGCCCATAATGAAACCTGATTGATTGCTCCTTTGGCTTGAGAATAACTTAACCTTTGACTGCCTGCTAGAGGTATGTTTTCAATGAAAAGGTGGTTAATGACCTATTCTACTGAACAGTAATACCAGAGACATATAAAGTGCCAAAAATCCTATTACTTTCAGAAACTCTGTGAAAATGAATTCCTTCTAATATATTATGTATCTCATTCCCTGTCTGGGTTGTAGGGAGTAGTCTTGTTATTGTATAGGCTAATTTAAAATCTGGAGCTGTGTTCTTTAAAAGAAACTTCTTTTGTTGTTGCTGTTCTTCTGTGTGAATTCTATGTCGGTTTTAATTTTGTTTTCCCCATAAGGATCCCGTTTCATCTTCAGAGCTTTAATGTCTTTACAATAAATGAGGCTTAAATAGAGGGGCTTTGCTGCTACTGTATTCACATTTAATCTCTGCATTTTCAGAGAGCATCACAATATGACTTCTGTCTTAACTTTGGAGGAAAAACCAAGAAATTTGATAAATCATTGCATTGTGAAGTTCTTGACAGGGTGTGAAGCCTGGAATGCTATGTTTGGTCCTTGAACCAAACACAAGAATATGAACAGGGGATGGAGTTTACAGAATGTCACCCAGATTGTCAATTTGAACCTTTTTCTTCTGTGAGATGAGATGGAGAGGGAAAATTGAGCTCTGTTCTACCCTTAAAAATTAACTTTCCACTTCCTAGGAAAGAAGTATTTTTGTGCATGGAGTTCCTTTACCAGTGTAATGGGGATATCAGGAAGTAGATGCTCAGTATGGTTCCTTTCTAGCTCTGACTTGCTATGATTCTACTCCATGTTTCATTTATATAATAGAAAAAAGCTGTTGAGGTTTTACCTGTTTCCTATTGGTTTTGGAGACAGACTACTTGATCCATAGGCACGTGCATGGTCTCTCATTGTCTGTGAGCAGAAGGCAAAGAGTAAAAGGAGAAAATTACAATTCTAAAAGATGCAGAGGTGGCATTATTGCCAGTTTATCTTGAATATAGTGTTGATTATATAAAATTCATTCATCTGCCCTCCTGCCTTGGCTCCACTCTAGATTTAAAAAAAATGAAATACACACACACACACACACACACACACACATATATATATATATATATGTGTGTGTGTGTGTGTGTGTGTGTGTATGGATATAGATATATATATACACATAAACAATATATATATATTATACACATACATGCACACATTTATAGTTGAATCATTGGTGTTAAAGTAGCTGTGTTACCTTGGACAAGTCTCTTCATCTTCTCTCTTTTTCATTTTTTAGGGAAGGGAGCAAATTATATCCCAGATAAGCAACTGTTGAGTCATCCATTAGCTGTGATAGCATTCCTGTGATTTAACTGCAAAAACAATTCCCCTGTATGTTATATCTCAAGTAAAGACAGAAATATTTCCATTAATAACATAACCCTTGCCCCTTCAAAACAAACACACACATGCACACACACATTCACACACACACATATACACTCAAACCCCATAAACATATGGTGACATTTTTGCTTACTTATACTTTTAAATTTTGTAATGGCCTTCCCTACTCCATCCCTACCACACTATAGAACCATATATTTTTATGAGATAATGAATACTTACAAAGACATATAGGAGCAGATCCCATATGTATCCTGCATATGATTGTTTGAAATGTTAATTGCAATCCAAATTGGGCCCCTGTTTAGTCCTCTCAACCAATTTTGATGCCCAAAGTTTACAAAGTACAGATCTTCAGGTGGAGGGATAAAAATAATACTTCAGAATTGAGGTCAACCAGGGAACAAAACTTCAGAGATCATAATAGCCTGAATGTTTCTATTTTTACAATTCTCTTATCTGTTACTTTCTTCCTACTCTTACAGCCACCACCTTAATTGAGGCCCATGTCACCTCCTTCCTATAATATTCTAATTGGTCTTGTTGTCTTAAGCCTCCTTTCATCCAATCCATCTTCAACACAATGAAGTAATTTTCTTAAAGTGTTCTGACCATATCACCACATTCATTACCTGAATAAACTCCACTGGCTTCTCTTTACCTCTAGGATCAAATACCTCTGATTGTCACTAAAACTTCATAACTTGATCGCTTCCTATCTTTTTGATTTCTTACATATTAATCAATGTTAATCAATCAATAAGCACTTATTCAGTGCCCACTAAGTACCAGGCATTGTGCTATACACTAGAGATAAATAAATGCAGACTCAAAAGCAATCCCTACCCTCTCCTCTCCACAAACACAATGGTCTAGTCATACTTACTTACCTACTGTTCTTTACACATCAACCTCTGACTCCAATTTCCATGTATTTTCACCAGCTGTCTTCCATTCCAAGAAAGTTTTAACTATTCACTTTTGCCTCTCAATGTATAGCTTGCCCCAAATTTAGCTGAATCATTGTGTTCTTCAGGAAACCTTTCCTTAAAAGCAGAGATTCAGTTAAAATATTACTGATATCCCAAAGTGGCATTGTCTTTAAAAAAATAATAAAAGAAAAAATGTTGTCAACTAAGTACTTTGGGTAAGTCATTGAATTTTCTCTCCTTATTCCCAGTTTCTTTCTACCTAATGTAGGAATTGTGAAACTGCACTATCTGCCTTACAAGTTTACAGTGAGCAGAGACTGTATCAATCAATGACAAGCATTTAAGTGTCTACTAACTACAGTATTAGACAAGCATTTGCCTAAGCCCTGGAGATGTAAAAACCAACCAACAAAAAAGAAATAACTCCTCATCAATTTTTTGTTAAATTTTTCTGTGTCTGAAAAGGGTGCATTGATGTTCCCAATTAGTATACCTTTGCTAATCTATTTCTCTTAATAATAATTCGATTGTTTTTTAAGTACTCTTAGATGTTATGCTATTCAATGCATCTGTATATATGTACATATACATACAGTGTTGCTATTATTTCATTATCTACTTGCCATTGAGAGTAATGTAATTTCACTGATTATCTCTTTTAACTTTGCATATTTTTAATTGTTGCTTTGTCTGAGTTTATGATGCTGCTCTTGCTTTTCTGAATTCTCTTAAGGCACAATAAATTCTGTTTCAACCCCTAATCTTAACTCTGTGTGAACATTTTACCCTTCAAGTGTTTCTTTTTATTTTCTGGAAAAGTGTCTTTTTTAAAAATTTTAAAATTTTTAAAAATTAATTTGTTTGTTTCCTTTTAGTTTACAGGATTCAATTCCACAATTCCTTGAGTTTCACATTTTGTCCACCTCCCCTCCCCCTCCCCCATGGTGGCATATAGTCAAGTATAGGATCTGCAAATACTTTCACATTATATATTAGTCAGGTCATAAAGATGGATTGTATCAGATGGAATGAAAAATGGTAAAGAGGACATAAAACTAAACAAGAGAAGGAAAAAAAATCAGGTATTTTGCTTCCACCTGGATATAGACTCAGTTCTTTCTAGTTCTTTCTCTGGATGCACATATTTCTCTCCATCATGAGTCTTTTGGGATTGACTTATATCACTATATTGTTGAGAAGAGTCCAGTCTATCAAAGTTGGTCATCACATGTACGTTGTGTCTGTAATTGTGTACAAATTTCTCCTGGTTCTACTCTTCTCACTCAGCATCAGTTTGTATAAGCCTCTCTGGGTAAATATGAAGACCATCTGCTAGTCGTTTCTTATAGCACAATAGTATTCCATAACATGCATATACCACAATTTGTTCAGCCATTCCTCAATTGATGGGCACCCCCTTAATTTCCAATTCTTTGCCACCACAAAAAGAGCTGCTATAAACATTTTTGTACATATGGGTCTTCCTCCCATTTCCATGATCTCTTTGGGATATAACCCTAGGAGTGGTATTGCTGGGTCAAAGGATATGAATTTATAACCCTTTGGGCATAATTCCACATTGCCCTCCAGAAAGGCTGGATCAGTTCACAACTCCACCAGCAATGCATTTGTGTTCCAATTTGCCCACATCCTTTCCAGCATTTGTCATTTTCCTGTTTTGTCATCTTAGCCAATCTGACTGGTGAGATGTTGTAATGTAATGCCAAAAGAAGGCAACTTCCCAGGTTCAAAATACCAGCATAGGTGCTCTCTATTTTATTCAGTAACAAACCCAGAGCAGAGAAGATCAAAAGATGACATCATTCAAAATACAGCATTTACTAAGTGTGATTAAATAATCTCCAAGGACTACCCCACCCCAGGACCTTCCAATCATTCAATCAATTACAAAGTCTCTGTTCTAAATACTTCTCCATCCCTAGGCTATACCTTCATTTGGTCCACCACAAAGCCCCTCTTCTCAAATGGAGATTAGTTTCCAAACATAAGTAAACTACCTTCATTTGTCAATCACAGAGCACAATAAGGTCAAAAGTTTCCCACCCCCAGGATCACAATTGAATCTACCCCAGAGTTACATCAAGTTTAAACACAGCACTTAATACCCAAATGGAGCTCTTTTCTTCATCTTGACACGAGGCAAGTTCTCAGCAATCTTAGTTCCTGGGGAGACAAGGCTTAGCAAGGCCATAAGATACATTGCCAGTCCCTTCATGAATTTATCCTCTGTCTGTAGAACAGTCCTAGAACCCCTGAACACATTAGCAAAGCCCTCTCCCAGGATTTCTGTAAACATACAACAAGAAAATCCTTCTTCAGGGCTTCTGAACCAACAGAAAGGCTCCCAGACCCCTGCAACAACAGCACTGTCCCTCACCAGTGGACAGTATTCACTCTGTCTGCAGGACAGTCTCCAGACCCCTGCAACAACAGTACTGTCCCTCACCAGTGGACAGTATTCACTCTGTCTGCAGGACAGTCTCCAGACCCCTGCAACAACAGTACTGTCCCTCACCAGGGGACAGTATTCACTCTCTGTCTGCAGGACAGTCGCAGGCCTTCTTAGCGAACAGCCAGGTTCCAGGACTTCTTCAACAAAAGGACAGTCTTTCACCAGTGGACAAATCTGGCAAAATAACATCAAAACAGACAGACAAAGTACCAGCAAAACAGCCATGTCTCCTCAGTCCTTGGCAGCTCAGGGGGCAGGTCTCAAAAGTCCAGGGCAATTCAAAGCGGCCACCAGCAATTCTCTTAGTCTCTCTCTCTCCACGAGGTGCTGCTTCCAAAAAGATCTTCCGCCTCTCTCTAGTGTCTCTCCAAATCTACCTCACCAGCTCCTCCCAATTCAGGACTTTCTTTTCACATCAACAAGCCCATCCCACAGGTGGGATTAACAAACTCTGGGTTTTAACACAATCAATTTGAAAACCAAGCCAATACAGGGGAATCTTTAATTGCCATTACTATCACAGATGTGGTACCTCAGAGTTGTTTTGATTTGCATTTCTCTAATCAATAGTGATTTAGAACATTTCTTCATGTGCTTATAGATATCTTTAATTTCTTTCTCTGAAAATTGCCTGTTCATATCCTTTGACCATTTATCAATTGGAGAATGACTTGTATTCTTATAAATTTTACTCAGTTCTCTGTATACTTTAGAAATGAGTCCTTTGTCAGAGACATAGGTTGTAAAGATTCTTTCCCAATTTCCCACCTCCCTCTTAATCTTGGTTACATTGGCTTTGTTTGTACAAAAACTTTTCAATTTCATGTAGTCAAAATTATCCATTTTACATTTTATAATGTTCTCTAATTCTTGTTTAGTCATAAAGTCTTTCCCTCTCCACAGGTCTGACAGGTTTTACGAGACTGCTTACAGTATCAACCTTTATACCTAGATCATGCACCCATTTAGACTTGATTTTGGTATATGGTGTTAGATAATGGTCTATGCCCAGTTTCTGCCATACTATATTCCAGTTTTCCCAGAAGTTTTTGTCAAATAGTGAGTTCTTATCCCCAAAACCAGGGTCTGGGGGTTTATCAAATAATAGATTACTATAGTCATTGACTTCTGAATCTCATGTGCCCAATCTATTCCATTGATCCACTCCTCTATTCCTCAGCCAGTACCAAGTAGTTTTGATGACTGCTGCTTTATAATGCAGATTGAAATCTGGTATAGCTAGTCCACCTTCCCTAGCATTTCTTTTCATTAATTCCCTTGATATTCTGGACCATTTATTCTTCCAAATGAATTTTTTTTACTATTTTTTTCTAGCTCTATAAAGTAGTTTTTTGGTAAATTAATTGGTATGGCACTAAATACATAATTTAATTTAGGTAAAATTGTCATTTTTATTATATTAGCTCAACCCAGCCACAAGCAATTGATATTTTTCCAATTAGTTAGATCTGACTTTATTTGTGTGAAAAGTGTTTTGTAGTTGTGGTCATATAGGTCCTGGGTTTGTTTTGGCAGGTAGATTCCCAAATATTTTATAATGTCTACAGTAACTTTAAATGGGATTTCCCTTTCTATCTCTTGCTGTTGAATTTCATTGGAAATATATAGGAATGCCAAGGATTTGTGTGGGTTTATTTTATATCCTGCAAGTTTGCCAAATTTATTTATTGTCTCAAGTAGTTTTTTACTTGATTCTCTAGGATTCTCTAAGTATATCATCATGTCATCTGCAAAGAGTGATAGCTTGGTCTCTTCTTTGCCTAATTTGATTCCTTTGATTTCTTTTTCTTCTCTAATTGCTACTGCTAACATTTCTAGTACCAGATTGAATAAGAGGGGTGATAGTGGACACCCTTGTTTCACCCCTCATCTTATTGGAAATACTTCTAGCTTCTCCCCATTACGTATAATACTTGCTGATGGCTTTAAATAGGTGCTACCTATTATTTTAAGGAAGGCTCCATTTATTCCTATACTTTCTAATGTTTTTAATAGGAATGGATGTTGTATTTTGTCAAAAGCCTTTTCTGCATCTATTGAGATGATCATGTGGTTTCTGCTAGTTTTATTGTTGATATGATCGATTATACTGATGGTTTTCCTAATATTAAACCATCCTTGCATTCCTGGAATAAATCCTACCTGATCAAAATGTATTATTTTTGAGATAAGTTGCTGTAATCTTTTTGCTAGTATTTTATTTAGAATTTTTGCATCTATATTCATGAGGGAGATTGGTCTATAATTTTCTTTCTCTGTTTTATCTCTTCCTTATTTATGTATCAGTACCATATTTGTATCATAAAAAGAATTTGGTAGGACTCCTTCACTAATTTTCACAAATAGTTTGTAGAGTATTGGAATAAATTGTTCTTTAAATGTTTGATAGAATTCACTAGTGAATCTGTCTGGCCCTGGATATTTTTTCCTAGGGAGCTGACTGATGGCTTGTTCAATTTCTTTTTCTGAGATGGGGTTAAGTAATTTACTTCCTCTTCAGTTAATCTGGGCAACTTGAATTTTTGTAAATATTCATCCATTTCCCTAAGATTGTCAAATTTATGTGATACAATTGGGAAAAATAATTCGTAATTATTGTTTTGATTTCCTCTTCATTGGAGGTAGATTCACCCTTTTCATTTTTGATACTCAAAAATTGGTTTTCCTCTTTCTTTTTTTTATCATGTTGACTAAGGGTCTATCACTTTTGTTGTTTTTTTTTTCATAAAACTAGCTCTTATTTTATTTATTAATTCAATAGTTTTTTTAATTTCAATTTTATTAATCTCTCCTTTGTCTTCAATATTTCTAATTTAGTATTTAATTGGGGATTTTGAATTTGTTCTTTTTCTAGGTTTTTCAATTGCATGCCCAATTTGTTGATCTCCCTTTTCTCTAATTTAATCACCTATGCCCTCAGGGATATAAAACTTCCCCTAAGAACTGCCTTTAATGCATCCCACAAATTTTGGTATGTTGTCTTTCAGGTGTTTCTTGCAAACATACTGCTGAAGTCTGCTTTCTCTACATAATGCTACTTTTTTTGGATGAGTCCATTTTGTTCATATTCTTACTTATGATTATTAATAATTGTTGTCCTTCCATCATATCCTTCCATACTTTCCCCTCTTCCTCCCTATTTACATCAAAAGGTGGTGAAAGGAAAGAAATGTACTTGCTACTAATAATCTAGAAATGTAGCCATCTAATTTTACACAGTTGCAATCATTATTACTTCTTGGATTCTTTCTTCTTGCTGCCTCTTTATTTCATACTGACTGAAATGTGTTTGCTTACCTCTTTGCTTCTGCTCTCACTTTTAACCTTCTCCTACTATCCCTCTTCTGCATATTTTCCTGTTGAATCTAATTAAATATGTTTACTCATCCTTTGTCCAGTTTAAATAACAGTGAGATTTATGTTATGCCCTCCTCCATGTTTGTATATTCTTCTCTAGTGCATCCCAATCATGAAATATAGTTTCTAAGTTGCATAAAATGTGCTGTTTGCATTGGCTATATGAGCTTGTAACCAAGGGGTCCTCACATGGATGAAGACACAGAACTATTTTTTAAATGTACTAAGCACTGGGGATCTAAATTAAAATGTAAGACAATAAATTGTACCCCCAAGAAATTTACATCCCAGTGGGGGAAATAGAACACGTAAGAAAGGAGTGGATATGGTGTTTCGTTCTAGGAAGCCACGAGGATAGCAAATAGGGGAATTGTTTGGACATACTGCATGTAGTAGAAATGGAAGTATTGATTAATTTAAGATTTCCAGACAAATATCCAGAATTGGAGGAGAGAGTGGCATGCTACTTTACCTATCCGGGGCTCAGTTTCCTCATCTGTAAAATGAAATCATGTACTAGATAATGATAAACTGTAAGGTCATTTTATTTTGTTTATTTTTTTTTAAAACTATTGGGGTTAAGTAACTTGTTCAAGGTTACATGGCCAGGTGTTTCTGGGTGGGTGCTAAGTGTCTGAGCCTGAATTCTATCCCCAGGTCATCCGGACCCTGGGGCCGGTGCTCTTACTCGCTTTGCTACTTGGCCGCCCCCTGTAAGGTCATTTTAGATGCTAAGTCTATGTGTACATGTATGTAGGCACTTTCTTTTTGATTTGAGGGATGATAGGGAGACATTTCCACATAATAAAAAAAAATCTTCACTGACTTATGCTGCTTGAAATTCCATCATTCCAATTTTTTATTGGTTGCATTAAAATGTAATTACCCATGGGGAAGTTGCTGATTAAACCTTTATCAGGCATACCTCAGTATGGATTAGTTTACCAGATAATTCCTACAGTGGCAGCTCACTGAGAATATTTCCTTCTAGTATGAGAATAGCAATATTAATGAAGACAATAAAAGAAGAGTTCATCATTGTATAGTTCACTTTACAAATATTATCTCCTTTGATCCTTGTACCATCCCCAAAATATAGCCAGCAAAAGCATCATTATTGCCATTTTACAGATGAGGATACTTCCAAAAAAATTTTGTGGTTTGTTTACCTTGAAGTCAATTACATAGCAAGTGAAAAAAAAAAAGGCATAATTCAAATTCAGTTCTTCTGACTCCAAACCAAGAGTTCTTCTACATCACTTTGTAATTCTCTACTAACAAATTTGATTATATGAATTGAAGGTACATAGAGAGAGCCAAAGTAAGGACCCTTCCTCAAGAGTATAGGGCAGGATAGAGTACCAAAGCACCTAGGGGAAAAGATTGTTAAATAGCAAAAGAAAGGAACTTAAAAAAAGGGGAGTACCAAAGTGAAACTTAACCAACTCGAATATGTTTTACAATTTTAAATACAGGATAAAAATGATCACAAAAGACAAAATGGATAATATTGATTACATAGGCTGAAAGTTTTTGCTTGAAAGAAATTGATGCAATTAGAATTTAATCCTTTTTTTGCAAGAGAAAAAATCCTTATGGTAAGGTAAATATCTGATAAAAATCTGATAGCCAAGATCTTCAAAGTATTAATAGAATAACAAGAGCTATTCACCAAGTAGACAGAGGATGTGAGCCAGCAGCTTTCAGGATGTTATTGCTTTTTAAGTTTCAGGTCAGTTTATTAGGGGTCCTGATGACGTGGGGAAGGAGAGGAGGCAAGCAGATGATCACATATGAGGACCTCCAGATGAGTCACCCCTGTCCCCGGGGACTGGCCTGGGGTGAGAAACAGAGACAGACACAAGCTGGAAAGACAGAGAGACCCAAAACCCAGAGATGATACAGGGGATATTCCCAAGTTGGGAGGAAGCCCATTCCTTGTGGGAAGAATGGGAGTGGTAGGTATGGGGAAAGGGGGAAGACAGTGGGGTTATGAACCAGTCCACATTCTTTGTAAAGGATAAACTGGGTTAATTCATTCTGAGCCGGTAAGGGAGACAGAATCTAGACTGGTCCATGGGGGAGGCGGGAATGAGGTGAAAGCCTTATCCGGATTGGTTCTGTCCATTTAGAGCAGTCCACCTTGGGGTAAGAGGGGTGCAGCAGGGTCAGTCTAGTCCACCTTGCATCGGGGGAATGTCAGAGAGTACAATCCACTAACTCTGGGGGCGTAAGGGGTGGGCAGGTAGGGGCATCAGGCTCAGACCGTTCTCTGGGCTTCCTGTCCCATCCTCCCTCCTTGGGGGTTGGGTTGGGTTGGAGGGCCCTTCCTGGAGACTGAAGAAGGCTAGGATTTGCTCCAGGGCTCTCTCAGGACCCAAGGCTCTGCCTGGGGCCAGGGGCCTTGGGGTCTTCCCTGACTCGGGGCTGGGTCAGAAGGCTTCCCCAGCTCTCAATTTCCCTATCCCAGCCCGATGTCCCTGTCTTCAGTGCTGGGGCTGTACCTTCAGGCTCGGTTGTCTCAGGGACCCCAACCTCCATCTTTGGAGTCCCTCCAGACCAGGAGCCCCCTCTCCCTTCAGTTCCAAGGTTCCATTGGTTCCACTGAGTCCAGGAGGTTTTCCAGGACAGGGGACTGTTCAGTCCATCCCTCGGTGTAGCTTCAGGTGACTGGGGAAGGGTCGCTCGTCAGCAGCAGGTGATGCTTGAGGCAGCACTCATGCCCGAAGAACTTACCACACACTCCAGGCACGAGAAGGGCTTCTCTCGGATGTGGACCAGCACATGCTCCTCCAGGTCCTTCCCGGAACGGAAGAGCTTCTCACACTCCAAGGAGCTTAACACCTTCTCGGCAGCCGCAACCGCTGGAGCCAGCTGGCCCTCCCCCCTGCCCCGGCCCTCCCTCCCTCTCCCCCCTCCCCCCAGCCCAAAAGGCCCAGCCTAGTAACTCCTGTGGTGGTGCTCCTCCAGAACCGTCACCACCTCAAAGACAGACACACCCCGCAGACTCAGGAAGCTGGGCCCGAGTGAGCATCCAGGTGGGCATCCAGGGCTGCCACTGAGGTAAAGAAGATCCCACAGTCGCACTGGTACTGTGTCTCCTCCGAAGCCTCACCTAGCTCAGCGGCCACGGGGAACGAGACCTTCACGTTTGGATCAGGGGGCCTCTCCTGGACTCCTCCTCAGGTACCTGCATTGGTAACTCTAAGCGTACCTCTTTGGGCACCTCCTCAGGTAATTCCTGGGATACTTCCTTCAGTATCTCCACAGGGACCTCCTGGGGATACCTCTGGGAGTACCTCCAGAGGGAATTCCTGGGACCCCCCAGGGCGGAACTCATTGGGCTCCTCTTCCGGGTACTCTTGGGGCTCCCCAGAGGGAAACTCCTGAGGCCCCTCTTTGGGAAGCTCCTGCAAATCCTCAAAGGGGAGCTCCTGGGATCCCTCATCCTCAGACCCAGGTGAGGAGCCCTGGAGATCGTGGGTGAACTTGTGGCGCTCCAACAGGGCCGGGGCATTGAAATCGCGCTCACAACGGGGGCACTTGAAGGGTTTCACATCTGTGTGGGGAGCTCAAATGGGCTGCCAGCTCGCCCCCTGCCGGGAAGCAGGGGCCACAGACCCCACAGACAAAGGGGCCTGTCTCGCTGGTCCCCCAGTCGCCCGCCCAGGATCGGGGTGCTTTGGGCCGCCCCCACAGGCTTTGCAGGGGCCCTCATCAGAGCCAGCGCTACCGTATGGGTTTGGGATTGAGAGGCTACCAGGGGGCCCCAGGGTAGGAAGGAGGCCTGGGAACAAGCCAAATGGGCCCAAGTCAGTAGGTGTCTGCAGGGCCATCCCAAGTGCTGCCGTTTTGGGTGACCTCCCAGGCTGGAGCTGGAGAAGCAGAGCTCACAGATCAGGCAGCAATAAGGCTTTACACCTGCTGATGGAGGAGGCCAGTGGAGTTGCAGAAGCCCTTGGGGCAGGCAGAGCAGGTCAGGGAGCAGGTGGTTGGTCAGGTTGAAGCTGTGCTTGGAGCCCTTGCTGCACACGTGAAACTTGAAAGCCGTGTACCGTGCAAAGTGGCACCGCAGGTCCCAGCTGTAGAGGAAGCTCTCCCCTCACTCTCTGCAGTGGAAACGGGATGGGGGGGGCACCCTAGGGACCTGCGTAGGGGTCAGACAGGCCGCAGGGACGGGACCGTTCACATCGCTGCCCTCCAAGACTGGGGGTTCACACTTGCCCTGCCCCGGGCATCTACCTCCCCCTGGGCACCGACATTTGGGCCGAGGGTCAAGCCAGCAGCTTTCAAAAGAAGCAATGTGAGGCGGCTAGGTGGAGCAGTGAATAGAGCACTGGCCCTGGAGTCAGGAGAACCTGAGTTCAAGGCCAGCCTCAGACACTTAACACAACTAGCCATGTGACCTTGGGCAAGTCACTTAACCCCAATTGCCCTGCCTTCCACCCTCCAAAAAAAAAACAACAAATAAATAAAATAAACAAAAGAAGAAATGTAAGGTACCAACAGCTATGTTAAGAAAGCGCTCAAATCATTAAAAATAAGAGAAATGCAAATTAAAACAATTGAGGTTTCACCTCATCCAGATGAGACTGGCAAGGGTGACCATAAAAGAAAAAAAAATGATAAAAGTTGGAGTGTCCGTGGAAAAATAGGAGTAGATAACTGTGTGAGGAACTGTGAATTGGTCCAAACTTTGGAAACTACTATACATACTACCTGTGACACAGTGATACTTAGATATAGTAGGTATATATCCCAAGCTAGTCAAAGACAGAGAGAAATACCGTGATATATGTAGATATCTATATGTCAGTACTTTGGGTATATATATATAGTTAGTTAGATGTATTTGTGTAATGAATGAGAAATGAAATATGTAGATGTTCATTGAGAAATATCTAAAAGAATTATGGTATATAAATGTAACTAAATATTATTGTCATAAGAAATGAAGAATATGAAGAATTCAGAAAAACCTGGAAATGATGCAGTGCAAGAACAATGTATATCATTACAACAATATAAAAGAAAACAACATTAAATGATTTCAGACTGATCAATGCAGGAACAAATTCTGATTTGACAACCATTACTCCCACCTATCAGTAAAGAGATGGTAGACAATAGATGTAAAATGAGACAGACAGTTTCAGTCAGGGCCACCAGTTTGATTTGTTTTGCTTTGCCATACTTACATGCTATAATGGAGGATTCCATGAGGGGGTGAGAGGGTGGAGATTGCACTGGGAAATGAGAGTGATGTAAGAAAACCAAAGAACATTAATGAGCTATTTTTTTTTTTAATGACCTGCCTTGTGTATCAGTCTAAGCCATGGAAAGAAGGCCAATTGGTACAGAGCTCTCTGTACTCTAGGGAGCAACATATTGTAATAAAAAAAAACAAACCCTAGAACTAGGGTCACAAGATGTGAGCTCAAATCTTGACTTTATTCTCAATGGTTGCTGTTGGTATTCAATTGTTTTAGTCCCATCCAACTCTTCATGACCCCATTTGGTGTTTTCTTGGCAAAGATACTGGAGTATTTGCCCTTTTCTTCTCCAGATCATTTTACAGATGACGAAAATAAGACAAACAAGGTTAAGTGATTTCCCCAGTATCACACAGCTAGTAAGTGTCTGAGGCTGGATTTGAACTCATGTCTTCCTGACTCCATGTCTGGTGCTTTATTCATTGTACCATTATTCATAGTTGCCTTTGAATATACATACATCTCAGTATTGTCTCCCATTTTTTTCCTCCTTTGCTCTAGACTTTGATCTTTCTCCTTGCCAAGGCAAAACTCTATTTGTAACCTCAATCCCATTCTCTCCTGTCTCCTCTGTGAGTTTGCCCCTTAAAATATTTTTTTCTCTAATTCTCAACCTTTCTTTTCCCTTCGCCTGAAATGTGCCCAGACTTTCCCATCCTCAAGAAAGAAACAACCTTACTTGATTCTTGTATTCCTTCATTTTATATTTATATACTAAATTAATCCAATATCTATCTTCACTTTCAAAGATAAATTCTCAGGGGGGAAATATTGTCTATACCTGTGGTATCTTCCATCTCACTTTCCATTAACTTATCAAGTTCTTGCAATTTTGTTTCTGACTCCATCATTTAACTGAAATTTCTTTCCCTGTGATAACTGGTGACCTCTTCTCAAATTCAATGGCCTTTTCTCAGTACTAATTCTTTTTGACATTTTTGCAGTGTTTGACACTGTTGACCTTCTCCTCTTCCTGCAAAGTTTTTCCTTCCTGGATTTTCATGGCATGGCTTGTTCTCCTTCTACATGCATGAACAAGCCTTTTGCAAAATCATCCTCTATCCTTTTGCCATCCCCTGTGCTTGGATGTTTGCCAGGGTTCTGACCTTGACCCTCTTCTTTTCTCCATCTATGTTGTCTTTCATGGTGATCTGATCAGGTGCCATATGTTCAACTTTTACCTCTATGTAGATAACTTGCAAATATCCAGCCCTTTACACCTGGGCTATAGCTTATGTTTGCAAGCTGACACATTAATCCTTAGGATGAGCTAAGGACCTTATTACTCCTCATGTAGGATATTCAATCTCCTGTCTCCTTGCTCCACCTACTCCATCATTTCCCCTCCCCAGATTGATCTATCTTAGTCTGAGTCTTGGATACTCAAACTCCATTTAAGACTGAGATCCAACTAACTTAAAAGAATCAGTTCCAGATTTCTCCAGCTGGTAATTCTCCCCTGCACGTCTTTGTTCTTATGTTGTATATATGCACTTATTAAATTATATATATTGTTTTACTCTAGTAAAATGTCAGTTCTTTGAGAGCAGGTGTTTTGCAGGTGATAGAGGGCTTGACTTGCAATGAGGAAGATGAATTCAAATTCATCCTCAGGTACTCGCCAACTGTGTGACCCTGGAGAAGTTAACTTTGGCATGCCTCAGTTCCCTCATCTCTAAAATGGAGATAATAAAAACACTTAACTCCTAGGGTTGTTGTGGGGATCAAATGAGATAATATTTGTAAAACACTTTGCAAATATTAAAGCTGCATACAAATACTGTTGTTATTATTATTATTATCATTAATTTACTTTTTTATCTTTGCATCCACAACAATTGCTATCATACCTGGTACCCAGTAGGCAATCAGTGATGCTTACTGAATTGAACTGAACTGAATTGAATTGAATTGTATGTCCTTGGGAAACTTACTTTCCTCCCTCTGCTAAATTCCCTTATTTGTAATGTGGGAAGATTAAATCAATCAATCTCTGAGGTTCCTTATAGCTTTAAATTCTATGGATGCCAAAGATATAGAAACCATAGCCCCTTCACCATAGCAATAATTCTCTTTTCCCTGATTGTGGAGACAGTATTGTTTCTAAGGCTTAAAACGGGCAACTTGTGTGTGAGAGCACATTGACCAGGCTTTATTGGGGGGACTATAACTAGCTTAGTTGATATCAGTGCCAATCAGGGCATAACAGGCCACACTTCAGAGGCGTGGATTAACATTGTATTTAATGATTCCCTCTCTTTCTGGATTCTGTTAATCTTTGTCCTTTGTATTTCAGGTAGGGATTAACAGAAAGGGAATTGGTTCTGTGGGTTATCTTCACTTAAAGGAGACACTTCCAGGGCTTGCTTCCAGGTTTGAAATAAATTCCCTCTTCCTTTAGACTTCTGACCTAGACTGTTTAACTGTCTTCTAGACTTAGCTCAAGAATCGCATCCTGTGCAAATACTTTTGTGATCTCTATTCCCTCTCCTCCCTCAGTGGTGAACTCTCTGCTTTACCTTTTACCATTATTGACTGATTTACATATAGTAGGAGAGTTGTCTCCTTGGTAGAGGAGGCCTGTCCTAGAGTTAGAAAGATCTGGGTTGAAAGTTCTACACGTGTCTCTTCCTGAGTAAGTAACTGAGCTCTTCAGTGCCTTGACAGCCCTCTAAGTCTATAATTTATAGTTGTTGTTTAGTCATTTCAGCCATGTCTGACTAGTAGTGACCTCATTTGAGGTTTTCTTGGCAAAGGTACTGTAATGTTTTGTTATTTCCTTCTCTAACTCATCTTACAGATGAGGAAACTGAGGTAAAGAGGATTAAGTGACTTGATCAGGGTCACACAGCTAGTAGGTTTCTGAGGCCAGACTTGAACTTGGAGAGATAAGTCTTCCTGACTTTGGCCTGGCATTCTCTCCATTGCACCACTTAGCTTCCCTAACTCATAGCTAATTTGCACTGGTACAGGGAGTTTCCACCCAAGGAATTCTCTACATGGATTGAAAAAAAACCAGAGCTAGAACATGTTCCCTCTTCGTCCTCAAAGAAAAATTATATACCGTGGAATATAATCTATTTGAAAGCAGGGATTGGTTTATCTTTGTCTATGCTACACCTAGCATAATAGCTTGCTTAATAAATGCTTAACACATTTTATTCAATGAACTGAGTCACTGTCACACATAGTAAGTTGCTTCATAAATACTTTCATTTGCCTGTCCATCATATATCAACTTCTCCATCTATCTATGTCCAGCTCTAGCATGTCATCCTACAATTTAAATTGTAACTTGAGTTTGAATCTCATTTCCATTATCTTTGGCCAAATTGTTTAATCTCTTAGAAACTGCATTGTGAAAGTAGGACGAAGACACATTTCATGTTTGTTCATTTGAATGGAACCACCACAACCACCTTGCCTCATATGCTGCTTTCGTATGATCTTGTGTTTTTGAAACATTGAGGTATGTACAGAGTGGGGGAAAGGGGCACCACCTCCATTTGAGCCAGGAGAAAGTGATTACTAACATGTATGTTTTAGGACAGGTGACTCAGTGGATAGTGTCAGACCCGGAGTCTAGAAGACTTGAGTTCAAATTTGACCCCAGATGCTTTCTGGCTGTGTGACCCTGGGCAAGTCACTTAACTCTGTTTGCCTCAGTTTCTTCATCTGTTAAATAAGCTGGGGACAGAAAAATGCAAACCACTCCAATATCTTTGCCAAGAAAACCTCCAGTGGGGT
Organism: Petaurus breviceps papuanus; assembly: GCF_028583685.1. NCBI lineage: Eukaryota > Metazoa > Chordata > Mammalia > Diprotodontia > Petauridae > Petaurus > Petaurus breviceps. Next base: position 5,541,680 of record NW_027185754.1, read on the forward strand.
CACAGACAGTCAGAGATGACTCAACAACAGCATATGGTGCTTTATATAAATGTGCTAACATAATCTCCAGAACAATCTTACAAGGCAAACGCTACAGGTATTGTTATACCCCTCTTACAGGTGAGGAAACTGAGGGGGGAGAGGTTAAACAACTGGAGCATAATCTGACAGTAAGAATGATCAGAACTAGGATTTGAACCAAGGTCTGCTTTTAATGTGCATGAGTTCACTACTACCTAATGCTGCCTCTCTGGAGAATAAACTTCCCTGCAAGGCCCACATCCACATTAAGCAATTTACTTGTGATCATGGTTTTAAGAACAAACAGTAACATATGTATGGATGGGACACATTTTAGTCCCCTCCTCCTCCTCACCCCCCTTCTCCTTCCCACGCATACCACTCAAATGGAAAATTGCTATTGAACAGGACTAGGCCAGCTATGATCCTGGCCAGACCTCTGCTTTCCCCTAAGTAAGGCTAAGAGTTTCCAATAAGCCAGAGCATTTTGAATTTCCTGAATGCAAAATCAGAGCAAGGCCTCACACCTGCCAATGTCAGCAACTTTGAATGCAACATTTGCAGGGTGTGGGTTGGTTAAATGCAGACTGACAGGCAGAATTTAAAGGCCCTCCTTCCTCTCTTCCCCTCCCTAGGCTGCCTCTGGCATAGGAGGACCGCAGAATGTGGAGATGTTTCCTGAAAGATGCTGGCAGCTTTGAACTTGGCTCTTTAGAAATCCTGTGCCACCCAACATATGAAATCTGACACCAACCACAAAGTTGCAGACTTTTGTTGGAAAATTTTGGCTTTAAAGCCTTGGTTTCCAGGAACAAAAAAGGAATCTTACTTCCAAAGTTCAGGGAGGACTATGAGGATGCTGGTCATACTAAAAAAGTAAATTTTTCTCAATATAAAGGAGCCTTGGAAATTTTATTCTCAGCACAGATGAACCACACCTATGGGGCAGGCACATGTAGTAGAAGGAGCTCTGGGGTAAGAGGAAGAAGGTTCAGGTTCTAGAATGGACTCTGCCTTTAATTTGCTATGAATGACACCATGATTATCTCTACCCTAAGTTTACTCTTTTGTATTATGAAGGGGTTGGACTTCATGGCCTTTTAAGCAAGGGGGTGGAGGAATTGTTAATATTTAATAACCGTCTCTCTAAAAAAAAATACAACCCCCATTTACTTTTAATCTGCATTAGTAGCATTTTCTCCATCATTTTCTTATGTCTAGAATCAACAAAACAACAAATCAAGTTCTGATTTATAACATTGCCATTCCAAGTGGGCTCCAGTACACTTCTCCTAAGGCTCTTTCCAGCTCTAATATCTTTGGTTTCTATGTCTTTCTCAGACTAACCCAATCACTGATTTTCACTGATGTGCTTTGAAAAATATAGTTTCTTTTTCATTGTGAATGTGGCATATGTCAGCAGCTTAAACATTTTAACATTAGAAAGAGAAAAAGAAGATTGTATAAGAAACTGTGATTTTTCTGTTACATAGTTTGTTCTAAAATAAATGTGTATATTAGCTAGTCAGTCATTAACATTTATTACACACCTACTATGTTCCAGACAGTGTGCTAAGTGCTGGGAAAAGGAAGGTAAAGGATAGTTCCTGTCCTCAAGTAGCTTAGAGTGTAACAGGGGTCAGATACCACACAAAAGGATGTTAACTGCTGTAGCGGCAAGCACCCCAGTGTCCCCAGGGTTGCTTCCACCACAAGTTCTTAGATCTGCTTTGATAAAGGAAAGCAACTCAAAATGGGTTAACAAGCTTACTTTAATCAGTCAAACATGTATCGTATACCTCGTTCAGGGGAAAAAAGGTCAGCACCCCGAACTTCAGAGTATACAGACAGAATTATCAAGACAGAAACAGATCAAGTAGTCAGATTTCCAAACTGTCCAACCATTACATCCATACCAAACAACATCTGGGTTTCAAAGCTGGGGGACTCTGGACAACGGCTTCCCAGAGTTTCATCTGATCAAATCACAGAACACTTCTCAAAGTGAGCCCCAAAACAAAGCTACACATCAGGGCTTATTACTCAGAGAATGTAACAACCTTATTGACTCACTGGCCAATCAAGAAGTATCAACTGAAAAACAAGCCTCCCACCCCAGGCTCCAGGTGCACTTTAGCCTAGGGGCAGGGAAGATCTTAAAAATTTACATTCCCATTACAACTGCTAAGTGTGAGGAAAGAGAAGTTACCCCACAGAGAGGCATTATGAAGTCCAGAGGAGAATTGTTAAGTGGAAAATGAAGAGATGACTGGTCAATGGGTGCCCACCTTAAATAAAGTATTAGTCTGGGAGGAGGTCTCCAATCTCCAATCTGAGGAACAGGCCCAGGGGCAGAGGATGACGTTATATAAATATATATTTTTATATATTACATAGATACTTCTGGCAGGGCAGTAACAAATTGTTCTTTTTGTGTTCCCTTTTGTACTTTTGTTTCCCCTTGGTTAATTTTGGTATTCTAATGGTGCTTTAAAATTTTTTTTATAACTAACAGACATATACAATTGCCCAAACCTACACCCTAGTGGAAAATCGTCCTTGTAACAAATAAGTATAGGCAAGCAAAATAAATGAAGATGTTGTCCGTGACTAAAAATGCAGATCTTATGCTGCACCTCTTTTCAAACTGATATTTATTAGCAATACCTTGAGTGGGCATCTTGGGTGATGCCTAAAACATTCTTTCAAGCTATGTATGTCTGGGTTGTTTTCAAAGACAAGCTTAGACTTTCCCTATTTCTCTTCTCAAAGAATCCCTCTCCACCTATATAAACCATTATTTCTGATAACATCAGCTCAGAGGAAAAATGGATAAGAATGAGCAATGCTCACAGGGCTAGGTACAAATGTGATAACAGAGATTCAATTCTTAATCGTAAAATCATTCCCTCCCAGCTGTGTTCCTGATTTTCTTAATTTCAAAATCATTCCTCCATGGCTATCTCAACCTGGAATTTGCCTCAGCACCTGGGGCTCCTTGTCCAGCAATATCCTATTATCCTATCAGTCTCCTTCTCCCCCCTCAAGGCTCATATCCTTCTCACATCAATGAGTTCCTCCTGGAGCCTCCATTTTGTGAAGGAATCTACTCAAGTCTGCCTGCTTTTATTCATTTTCTGACTTTGTTCCTGACTTTCTGGACTCCAAAATCATGGCACCACTCCTGGTACCTTCACCCTCTCTCAACTCTTACTTTTTAGTTCCCTTCTGTGTGTTGTCTTCCCTTATTAGAATGTAAGTTTCTTGAGGACAATGACTATCTTTCTTTTTGCTTGTAATTGTATCACCCAGCATTTAGCACACTGCCTGTCAGTTAATAAATATCCCATTAATACTTTCTTCCTTCTTTTCCATCCATAGAGTGTTAGAGTTGGAAAGGACCAAAGAGATGCAAGCACAAAGCCAGGTAAGTTTGGCTTTTTATTTAAGGGGGAGGGAGACCAAACAAGTTGTGGTATGTGATTATGATGGAATATTATTGTGCTATAAGAAATGATGAGCAGCATGCTCTCGGAGAAACCTGGAAAGACTTATGTAAACTGATGTAAAGCAAAATGTATTGTGTACAAAGTAACAGCAATATTGTAAGATGTCAAGTGTGAATGACTTATTCTCAGCAAAACAATGATCCAAGACAACTCTGAAGGATATGTGACAAAAATGCTATCTATCCCCAGAGAAAGAACTGATGGTGTCTGAATATAGATAAAGCATAGTTTTTCTTTAATTTCTTTGTTGGGGTTTTTTTTGAGATTTTTTTCTTTCTTTTTTGGTCTGTTTCCTTTCACAATATGTCTAATATGGAAATGTTTTGCATGACTACACATCTATGACCTATTTTGAATTGCTTGTCTTCTCAATTAGGGGGGATGGGGAGGGAGGAAGAGAATTAGGACCTCAAAGTTTTAAAAATGAATGTTTAAAATTGTTCTTACATGTAACTGGAGAAAAATAAAATACTAAACAAATTCTAAAAGAAAGGGTGAGGGAGTGACTTTCAGTCAGCCCTAAGAGAGTTCCATGGGATCTGGAAAGACCTACAGGTATGAATTTTCCTTCTAAGATAGGAAGCCAATTTTCTTTGCCTGTTCTTTTCCTACCTTTGGGTTGTGAAAGGACATTTTGAACACCTAAAAAGACCTTTGTTGATCCAGTACTTAGCAAGCAGTAATCTTTGATAAACTTTGTAAAGTTTTGTTTGATGAACCTCCATAAATTATTTTTGGGGACAATTGTGATTTTTATCTGTGTTTATGAGACTGTATATGATCTTGCCAGATTGACTTTTTTTTTTTAAAACGATTGGGGTTAAGTAACTTGCTCAAGGTTACATTTTTTGTGGGTGTTAAGTATCTGAGGCCAGAACCGATCCACGTCTCCCAACTCCAGGGCCAGAACTCTTATTCACTGCACCACCTGGACACCCCCACATTGACTTTTAAAACTATTTCTTGTATTTCAATTGAGAAACAAGTAAAAGGACCATACTTGTGATTCTCAGGGGTCCCAGATGACATTTCAGGATTAAAGATGTGGACAGTGTCTTCAAAACACAATCTGACGCATTTACCAAGGACAGCAATTTTTCTTAACTGGGATACAGTTTGAGGAGAGTGCAATGGAGACTGGTCACTGATCTCATTCTTTATGAGCATGAACAGAGTGTCTCTGATTCATTTCTCATGTGGAATTTAGAAAAGTACAAACTATGGATAACTGGTTATGTCTTCTCATTATGGGCCAGAAGGGTTTTTCTGATTGTTTGTGGAGCCAGAATTGGGGGCATTCAAAAGACATTAGTTTTCTAGAGTCTGGTACTTCTTTTTTTGGTGAGCCTTTAAGTTACCTAATTCGAGAAGGGAGATGATGACCTATGGGAAGAAACCTGGGGCCCTCCCCATAGAAGACTAACATGTGATCCATAAATATAGGCCTTAATTCTTTTCCTCAACGTTTGTGATTTCATTTTAAGTGAAAGAGATTCGAGGCTATACCTTTGTGAGTTAGAATGAACCATGAGGAAGTCTAGGAGTGGAGTGTATGTTAGAATTTGTAGCCAGGCAGTCAAGGTTGGATAACCCAATCATGCCTAGTCATAACTGAGATGGGATTACCAGCAGCAGTGCTGAATTTAGATATGACCTTGGAATTAATGCTTTGCAGAAAATTCATTAAATCTGAGCCCACATTCCCCAGGGACTGATATGGTAAAGGGGAAAGTGTGCTGTGAGATACATTTTTACTTCCATTCTTGCTATATCTTCAAAGTAAATATCTTTTCACATAAGCTAACTGATATTAGATGGTACAGTAGGGGAATCACCATTCAAGAATGGGCACATGAGTTCATTGCATTAGAGAAGAGATACACCTAACTTTCAAGTGCAGCCCTAGAAATCTGAGGATGCAATATAGCCAGTCTCCCTATATTCTTGACATTTGCATTGCTATATTAATTGCATATGTTGTTTCCACCAAAAGTGCTGCTGTGAATATTTTAGTCTATATTCTATAGTTGACCTCCTTAGAGCATATGCCTAACACTGAAATTCTGGGATAATGTCAAATTGCTTTCTAGAAAAACTGGGCTAAGATACAAATCTAAAAATAGTGTGTTTAGTATTTTTGTCTTCCCATAACCCTTCCAACAATGATTATTTCCACTTTGGTATATATTTTTGCCAATTTACTACTTGTTAGGTGAAACCTCAGTTATTTTAATATACATTTATCTTCCTATGACTCATGTACAGTAATTTCACTGTAAATGAATTTGTTAGTATTTTGCAACTATTCTTTAAAGAAGTACTTGTTTATATCTTTTGATCCTGAATCTGATGGAAAATTATTCTTGGATTTAGATTTGTGTTTTCCCCCTTTGTGTCTTAGATATCAGACCGTTATCAGAGATGGTTGATACAAAGATTTTTTTCACAAGCAACAGTTCTGTTTGTCCTATCTGTGTTGATTTTGTTTGTACAAAATCCTTCCATTTCATGTAATCAAATATATCTTTTGTGATCTCCTTTATCCCTTGTTTGGTTAAGAATTCCTCTAGTCATAGTTGGGAAATATGACTCAGTTCACTTTGCTCCAATTAAAAAAAAATACTTTTTTGTTTTTGTATTTAAGTGGAGTATTGTGGTAGATGGTGTAAGAAGCTGGCTCAAGCCAAATTTTATCAAAATACTTTTCTGTTTTCCCAGGGTTATTGTAAAATAGGGAATATTCCCCCAACTAGTTTATGTTTCAGGGTTTACTTAAGCAAACTATTGAATTTGATTGTTTCTCTTTTTTGCATTCTTAGTTTGTTCCACCCATGCACTTCTCATTTTGTTGGAAGGATCAGAAGAGACAATATTTGTAAAGCACTTATTAGCACAGGGCCTAGCACATACATAAATGCTAGTTATTATTATTACTAAAACAAGTACAAAATAATTTGTTGGTTATTGTGGTATGAAAGTGCCATTTCTTCTTTATTCCTACTTTTAAAAACATTTTCCTTGAGATTTTAGAACTTTTGTTCCTCGAAATTAATTTAATTATTTTTCCTGTCTGTAAATTAATCCACTGGTAATTTAATTGATGCAGCACTAAGTCTGTAAATTAATTGGAGTAGCATCAAAAAAAGCAGGAGTAGTAATCATGATCTCAGACAAGGTTAAAACTAGTATAGATTTAATCAAAAGAAAATAATAGGGAAACTACACTATATGTCAGTCATATTAATCAATATTGTTTTAGACTATTTAAAATAACTAGACAGTATAAGATTGGAATATTGCTGTGGTAGGAAACTATGATTTGTTAGACTTATAAAAATATGGAAAGTCTTAGACCTATGAAGGAAGATGTTATCTACCCTCAGAGAAACAGGCATCATACAGATTTACATGGATATATATGAATGTTTATGTCTACCTAAGAGTATGATTATAGATATCTAAGTATATGTGTGTATATATGTGTATGCATGTATGTGTATATATATACACATACTCTCACATAAACACACAAACACACACACATATGTGTGTGTGTATGTATCCATTTATGCTTAATTGTAGCCTTCTTGGGGAAGAGGGGTAAGGGGGAAAAAACAAAGTAAATAGTGCATAGCAGAGAACAAAAAATTAATGAGCAAGCAAAGATGGAGAGTTCAGAACATAATGTGTAGTATTTGTTATGTAGGTTTTCTTGAAATGGAAATTTATTGCTGTATATTATACATTCTGCTGTGCACATGGCAATGCTTTTTCTTTTTTTATTTTGTATTTAAGTTTATAATATGTTTGTTTTTATTTTCTTATTGCATATTTAAGTTTAAATTAAAAAAAAATGGTTGAATACTAGGACCAAGATGGGCAATGTGCAGTTTTTCAGATGCTAATGCTTTGTGGTGCAAATGTCTTCCTTTACATATAAACTTTTCTTATTCTGGATTGGCAAAGAGATTAGCTAACATTAATTTCTGTAGTAGCAGCAAGCACCCCAATATTCCCAGAGTGGCTGCCAACACAGGTTCTTGCATCTGCTTTGACAAAGGAATGCAACTCAAAATGGGCTAACAAGCTTACTTTAATCAGTCAAACATATATCGTTTACCTAGTTCAGGGGGAAAAGGTCAGCACCCCAAACTTCAGAGTATACAGACAGAAGTTACAAGATCAAGTATACAGGCTTCCAAACTGTCCAACCATTACATCCATACCAAATCACAGTTACCAGAGAGGGAAGCATCAACATCCGGGTTTTCTAATTCGGGGGGCTCTCAACAACGGCTGCCTAGAGTATCATCTGGTCAAATCACACAACTCTTCTCAAAGTGAGTCCCAAAGCAAAGCCTCACAATCAAGGATTATATAGCCTTCTCCTGGCTTAGAGAATGTAACAACCCTCTTGACCCACTGCCCAATCACAAAGCATCAAGGTGTGGGTGTTCCTGAGAAACAAGCCTCCCACCACAGGCTCCAGGTGCACTTAACCTAGGGGAAGGGAAGATCTTAAAAATTTACATTCCTATAACAATTTCTTGCAAGACTTTGTTTTAATGATTGACATTCCTGCCAAATTTTCTTTGCTTTTAACAGTTTAACAGTCAAAATTACCTAATGTTCAGAAAATGTATAAATTGATCAAACATATAAGATTATTGGAAAATTTAATAATTGGTACTGGAAATCATGAATCTTTAGTTGAAGATCAGGTTAATTCAGATAAGTTTAAATACATTCCATTTAATAAAAATAGTAAATTTAGTGACCTTCATAGGAATATATTACTAGAAGATATAATTCAACACCTTATGTATTTTATTCAGAAATAATGGTGCAATCATTTTTAATTATACTGATTTATTAGAATCACCTATTTGACCTTATAAAGAACTAGCTTCAACATGGCTACCTGGTGAAAAAATGTATTATTTTTTAAGTAAAAAAAATTAACATTTAATTTTACTTTTATTTTTTCTCAATTACATGTAAAAAAAATTTTTTAGCATTCTTTAAAAAAAATCGAGTTCCATATTCTCTCTTTCCCCTCTGCTTGAGAAGGTAAGCAATTGATGTGTAGATTATACATATTCAGTCATACAAAATATATTTCCATATTAATTATTTTGTGAAAGAAAACACAGGCCAAAAAACAAAAAAGAAAAATAAAGAAATTTTTAAAAGTTATCCTCCAATCTGCACTGAGAATTGATCAGCTCTTCTTCTGGAGAGGGATAGCATTTTTCAACCTAAGTCCAACAGAATTGTCTTGGATCATTGTATTTCTGCGAAATTCACCATTGTTGCTATTACTGTGTTCTCCTGATTCTCCTCACTTCACTTTGAATCAGTTCATGTAAATCTTTCTAGGTTTTTCTGAAATCATCCCACTTGTCAGTTCTTACAGCACAATAGTATTCCATTACAATCATATATCACAACTTGTTCATCCATTCCTCAATTGATGAACATTTTCTCAGTTTCCAATTCTTTGCCACCACAAAAATGGTTTCTATAAATATTTTTGTACATATAGATCCTTTCCCTTTTTCTTTTATCTTTTCAGAGTACAGACATAGTTTTGCCAGGACAAAGGGTATGCACAGTTTTAAAACCCTTTGGGAATAGTTCCAATTTGCTCTCTAGAATGGTTTGATCAGTTCACAACTCTACCAACAGTACATCAATGTCCTTATTTTTCCAAATCCCTTCCAACATTTGTCATTTTCCTTTTCAGTCATATTATATTAACCAATATGATAAGTATGCAGTGGTACTTCAGAGTTGTTTTAATTTCTCTAATCAATAGTGATTTAGAGCATTCTTTTTCATATGGCCACAGATAGCTTTGACTTCTTAAAACTGCCTGTTCATATTCTTTGACCATTTACCAATAGGGAAATGACTCATAGTCTTATAAATTTGACTCATCTATCCAGAGCTTCTTAAATTTTTTTTCCACTGGTCACCCCATGCTTCTTAGCTTGTGAGTTGTGACCCCTTATTGACCCACAATTTAATGCATTTGAGAAATTAGGTCTTTGTCAGAGATATTTGCTGTATTTTTCCCCCCAATTAGCTGTTTTCTTTCTAATCTTGACTGGGTTGTTGTTGTTGTTGTTGTTGTTGTTGTTGTGTGTGTGTGTATGTGCATGCATGTACATGTGAAACCTTTTTAATTTCATGTAATCAAATTTATTCACTTTACATTCTGTAATATTATCTACCTCTTGTTTTATCATGAATTCTTCCCTCATCCAAAAAAATCTGACAAGTATAAGTGAAATTTTAAAACACGAAATTGATGTGAAAATTTTGGGACTTTTTGTAGATAATAATGTAGAATAAGACAGTGTTCCAATCCTACATAAACACAAAAAGTCCAAAAGAGAATTAGCACCATTTCCATCAATAGAACTAAACCAAAAAGAGGTTTCAGTGATGAATATAATTTGTCTGAAGGTTAGAAATAGTTTAACAGTAGATCATATATTAGATTTAATGTCAGTATATTTGTTGGGAAAGGTTAGTGGAGTGAAATACAAACCCATTTACTGAATCATGGTTGAATTGCAACTATAGGTTGGCTATGTATGTGAGAGCTTAGCAAAAATCAATGACAGCATTCTATGAAAATCAATTAGTTATGTGGAATTTATAATAGAGGTCACTGGATATTTTATTTTTATTTTTAAATTGCTACACATCTTTGAGATCAATAGAATTTATAACCTCATTTATATATATGTGTATATATATATCATGTACATACACATATGTATTTATATATATATGCATACATTTTCCCCTAGAGGCCTGGTTTTTAAACAGTTTCTAGAATATCCCTGGGTATATTCTAACAATAGCGATTATCTCTTCAATTGTCTTGAGAATATGTCTGTGTGTATATAATTCTATTTGCATAAGCCCTGATTTTCTCTTGTTATATAATATATTTATTCATGTAATTAATTTTGTTGTTTATTTAATTATTTTATTTAATGCACTTTGTTTTTATTTATATGTTTATTTAATTTCATTCTGTTATTAGTTGGAATGTTATGCTATTTTTAGTTATTTTTCTCCTGCCTTTTAAAATTAAAATATGGAAATGCTGTTTATTTTTAATGGTTTTATTTTGTGTCCTACTATTTTACTGAAACATTTTCTTCACTATTTCTCTGCTGATTCTTTAGGGTGTTCTAAGTAATTCATCAAGTCAGAAATTAGGGATGATCAGTATCTTTTTCTTGCCTTATTTATTATCAGTATCTTATTTCTGACCTACAATGGAAGGGGTGGCATCCTTCTTTTGACCATACATTTATGGGTAGTTTCTATTATTTCACTTACTACAAATAATATTAGCATTTGGTGCCATATATATATACATATATATATATATATATATATATATATATATATAGCACACACACACACTTTTAAATCATAAAACAGCATGTCTAATCTATAGCTATATGTTTTAGAGGCTTTAGGATAAATAATGTATTTTGTAAAAGAAATTTAATATATGCATAGAAATAACCATGTAGTTTGGTTTTTAATATGATTTAAAATTTTTTTTTAATATGATTCTTTTTGGTAATTACCTTCCCATTAATGAAATGCCTTTGTTTCCTTTGTATAGATCTTACTTGGTCAGGGAGCAAAAATATTTGGATACAACATTGTTATTATTTTTTAAGATTATGCTTTAATTTTTATTTATGTTCATTAATAATATTGGTCTATAGTTCTTCCTTGCTTTGTCACTTTTTGGGGTGTAGGTAGTAGGACCATATTTGTCTCATGTAAGGAATTTGGCAGAATGTTTTCTTTCTCAGTTTTAAAGAATAATTTGTGAAGCCTAAGTACTAATTGTTATTTAATCCTTTGGTAGAATTCATATGTAAATATGTCTTGGCCAAGGTTTCTTTTTCTTCCTTTAATAGTTCCTTTATAGTTTCTTCAGTTTTATTTTCTCAGCTTTCCTTATTTAATAGATAAGTGTGAATATTTTGTATTATAGGTTATTAATTTCCTTAAAAGTCTTGATTTAGGGTAGAACTAGGATGGTGGAGTAGTAGGAAAAAGTGTAGCAAGATCCTTCCCACAAAACTCTTCCAAACAGAGCTATAAAGCATACCAGAATGAATATTGATTGGAAAATCAAAGAAAAGGTCATAGTGTATCATTTGTCTAGCCCAGGTTGACAAAGGACGACAAAAAGAAATGTCTGTGGACATTGGGGAGAAAGGAACCTTTGCCTAGGTCTGGCATTCTAGGAGTGAAGAGCATTTGCAGGTACTGGACTAGAAGAGCAAGTGTAGAAGGAAGAAGAAGTGATGGCTTTGACCTGAGAAGCAGACTTGGGGTCTCAGTTTCAATTTCTACCCAATCTGAAACCTGCTGAGGAATAACCAGGGCAGGAATACCAGACCAAATGGAAACCTACAATTCCATCACTCAAAACCAGTGTAACTTCCCTGCAGGCTGATTGGTGCTGAGTTCAGAATTGAGTGAGTCTACCATTACTAACACTCAAACCCAAATCTGAAACTTGAAGAACTCAGAGTCAGGGAGGCAGCGGTCAGAGCTGTTCTGTATCAGATCATTTTGGGGACATTAATAGTTTATAGGTTGCCATTTTGAGCTGTCTCTGAGATACTGGAATAACATTCAATACACCAAAAACAGGAACAAATATAGTCCAGAGTCTGAACTCCAGACCTTCCCTGCACAATTATGCAGAACTCAGCTGTAACATCAAGTCCCACATTAGGAAGTAAACTGGAGAATGAGTAAACACAAAAAAAGAATTTCACCATGAAAAGCTGTTAGGCTGACAGGAATACTTAGGATACAAACCCAGAAGAACAGAGTGACTCTAAAACATCTACATGTAAAAGAAATATATAGCTTGAGCTTAAAATGAGATGGTTGCTGTGAGAGATAAAGCAAAAATTTAAAAAGAATTAAAAAATTATAAATGGAATGAAAGCATTAGAGAAAAATGGAAAAGAAATGAAAATTATGGGAGAAAAAAGGATCAGAAAGGGAATTAATAGTTTTGCATAAGAGCTTTTTTTTGTTACCCAAGCAACAAATTCCTTGAAAATTAAAATGGACCAAATAGAAGGCAATGATTACATGAAACAATAAAAATATTAAAATGAAATAGAAAGTCTGAAATATTGATGAAATTCCAAAGTATCTTATAGAAAACAACTGACTTGGAAAACACATCAAAGAGAAAAAAAAATTAAGAATCATTGATCTACCTGAAATCTATGATAAAACAAAAGACCCTAGACATCATATTTCAAGAAATCTTTAAAGAAAAGTATTGATTTCTTAGAACCAGAGGGAAAGGGGAAATAGCAAGAATTAATCCTTAAAAAAAACCCAAATGACAATTTCTATAAATATAGCTAAAATCTGAAGGGTCTAGGCAAAAACAAACAAACAAAAAACTACTAACAGCTAGAAGGAATTCCAGTACTAATGAGCCAAAGTTGGGATTACACATGATTTAACACCCAGAACTATGAAGAAGCAGAGAGCTTGGAAAACTATATTTCAGAAGACAAGGGATATAGCTTTAAAGCCAAGTATTACTTACACAGAAAAAGTGAGTATAATCCCACAGGGGCAGAAATGGATCTTTAATGAAAGAGAGAACTTTCAGACATTCCTGATGAAAAGACCAGAGCTGTTTAGAAACAGAGAAATACAAAAAAAGTAAGCATGAACGAACAATCATAAAGAACTAAGAAAAATTAAATTGCTTCCATGAAATATGAAAATATGATACATGTGTCCTCTCTGAACCTTATTATTGTCAGGGACCATATGGGGAGTCTTAGTTGATAGACATGGCAGTGGTTTTATTGTATTTTGATAATCTTTTTGTTGGTTTGTTTTTTGAAGGTTCTGAGAGATTATTTTTATTTATTTTTTAAAAGTTAAATTATTTATTTTTAGTTTTCAACATTCACTTCCATCAGTTTTAAATTTCCCCCCTCTCTCCTCCCTCCCTAAGACGGCTTGCAATTTGATATGGCCTCTACATATACATTCATATTAAATACACTTTCACATGAGTTATGTTGCAAAGAAGAATTATAATGAATGTGAGAAACCACGAGAAAGATAAAAACAATAAAACAAAACAAAAAAAGAAAATAGTCTGCTTCACTCTGCATTCGAACTCCATGAATGTGGCTGGCATTTTCCATCATGTGTCCTTTGGAATTGTTTTAGGTCCTTGCATTGCTGAGAAAGGCTAAATCTATCAAAGTCAGTCGAGAGATTATCTTTAACAATGACACAAAGCAAACAATGTTGAAAGTACAGAAACGTTCCATGAAATTCAATTTTACCTTAAAGCCTGGAAGCCATGGCCATTTTTTTTCCTTTTTATTAAGATAGCAGCTGTTCCCACCCTTCCCCCCACCAATGAAGTGAAAGTCACAGAGTTTTCAGTTGATTTCAGTTGTTTTCAATTGATATCATAGTGTGGGTTATAGGCTTAGTTTACATCCTAACCTTAAGTGGGTGGGCTGTTAATTCAAGAGAGATCTCTGTGACTGCAACCCAAATCTCTCTCTCTCAACTCTTTTTTTTGCCTTCCCAACTAAAGTGGTATGTTAGAACTGTTGGAAAGATATCTGACTTTTGGTTCATACTGGACCACAAGATACATCAAAAACCTTAGGGGAAACAAGGGGAAAGTAGGAGTGTATCTATGACTTCATTAGTGTAAGAAATTCCCTCAACCAATGCAGACCAGGATCTTCTCTGCAATGTCATGGCCTTTGAGATTGCTTAGAGCACTGAAAGGATAAGCGACTTACTTGTACATGGTCACATGGCTAGCAGTGTGTCTGAGTTAGGGCTCAAACCCTGGCTCTAAAGGTTGGATCTCTATTCACTATATTATTCTGCTTGTCACGAAGAAAAAATTCCTTTGAGATCATACTTCATTTCTCTTATCTTTACTTTGTGCAGGTGAACCTATTTTCCTAAGTAGTATGTGTCCAGAAATCTTGGGAATACACTGGGTGGAACTTTAACATGCTGGAATGAGCTTTGATAACTACAGATTACCTTGCAGGGTGTACCTGGAACATAGTAGGTGCTATATTAATGTGTATTCCATTCTCATTTCCTTCCTCTTGTTCATACTAAATCATCAGTACTGTGATCAGTTCTGGGCTCCTCAGTTTAGGATAACCTTTTTCTTTCTCTTTGGTGTTTATGAGTTGAGAAGTCTGGAAACCACCATAGCTGCCAGTGATTCGATTCCTTGAGGTCTGCTCTAGTGGATCTATGCTGCTGGTCTATGCCAATGTGGCCCACACAGGACTGTGCTCCACTCCCAGCCTAGTGTGATAGACCCTTCCTGTCAGTTTGCCAGGCAGTCCTCAGCTGGAGACTATTTTATCATTTTGTGGGTTCTGTAGCTCTAAAATTGAGGTAACTGGGGATGAGCTCAAGTAAGTTCCTTCTTTTACTCTGCCATATTGGCTTGGTCCCTGTATTTTGATAATCTTTTTTTTTTTGTTTTATTTTTTGTTTTTTTGGAGGGCACTTGGGGTTAAGTGACTTGCCCCTGGTCACACGGCTAGTTTTTGTGTTAAGTGTCTGAGCCCAGATTTGAACTCATATCCTCCTGAATCCAGGGCCAGTGTTCTATTCACTGAGCCACCTAGCCACCCCTGTATTTTGATAATCTTAAAAGAAGAATAGGAAAGGAACGGAAGAAGAATATACTTTAAGGGAAGGTAGAAGAAAGTTAGGAAAAAAATATTCTTGCATATTTGGGATGCATAAGTAGAATTCTGTACAAACAAGGAAAAGAAGAGTGACTGACACTTGAATATCAATCATCTGAATATTTCAAAACAGAATATATATATATATATATATATATATATATATATATATATATATATACACATACATACACACACACAGCTAGGTATAGAAATATGGTTCACTCAACTGGGAAATAGGAGTGAAAGGAAGGGCATAATTCTAAGCAAAACAAATTCTAACTAAAGATGTACCAAAATGTTTATAGTGCTTTTTGAGGTAACAAAAATGGGAATCTGAGGGGTGCCAATCACTTGGGAAATGTCTTAACAAGTTATGACATATTAATGTAATAAAATACTATTGTGTTGTAAGAAATTATGAAGGAGATGATTTCAGAGAAACCTAGAAAAAATTGTATGAACTACTACAGAATACAGTGAAAAGAATCAGGAGGAAAATGTATACACACTGAATGACTTTAGGAACTCTGATTAATGTAATGATAGAAGCATGATTTCAGAGGACTAATGATGAAACAAGGTATTTACCTCCTGATAAAGAGGTGAAAGACTTAGAATGTTTTTGAGTGTATAATAGAATATATTACAGGTGTGTATAAATGTATACAAACCCTTATGTATTTATAGACAAAATATACATTCTATCATCTGTCATCTATCTAATTTTTGAATATAGCAAATGCAGCAATTTTTTTCATTTTAATATTTGTTTGTAGGAGCAATCTCCTGCCAGGACTCTTGAGTTCATTAGAGGTCCTGCTCTCCCCAAGTCTCGCTGCTGCTGAGACACTCAGGTGTGGAACAAGAATTTCTACCTGTCCCTATGCTTAGGGATAGCAGCTGCTGTTCCACAATTTGACCAGACTTTAGATGCCTAAATGGAACCAATGGAAGTCACAACACAGAAGGACCTATGGAGCGAATGAAGATAATTGGAGGAGAGTGTAAGGGTTATGGGATTTAAAGATCTTCCATGCCCCATTGGACTTGCTGATGTAGCAGGAAAGGGCGGAGCAAGAGGAAGCGGAAGCCATGCTAGACTTCCTGCGGTAGCTAGCAGTGGTGACGACGGCGGCAGCAGCAGCAGAGGCAGCAGCAGCGGCAGCGCAAAGCCCTTTTTGAATCAGCCAGAATTTCTGCTAAGGACTCCTGCTGAGGACTGCCAGGGGCCAGAGCTGCTGAGAGCATGCTTCCTGGACTCTGGGTGGTTGCTGTGAGTGGGGAGAGGAGGACCTTTGCCTGAGGTAGCCTGTTCTGTTTTAAAGGCTTGAGAATGTGGGTGCTTTCTACTTTATCTAACTGTGCCAATTTCATAACTACTCTGATGGCTTTTACTTTCTGGTTTTGGGACTCAGTCTTTTGGTATTTTAATACATTTTCTAGCTTATTCCCCCATATAACAAGCCTGATGTATTTTGTGATGGATAATTACATCAGCATATTTGTAATTTCCATAGGCATTGTGAATATTGCATTGCTGATACAGAGAGCAACATGGGAGAAGAATTTGAGAATGATTAAAATGCACAATCTGGAGTACAGTTCTGGCAAACATGGTTTCCAGATAAAAATGAACAAGTTTGGTGTTGTGACCAATGAGGAATTCAGACAAGTGTTGAATGGCTTTAGACAAAACAGTTTGCAAAAGAAGACCAAAGGAACTCTGTTTCGTGAACCTCTCTTTGTAACAGTCCCTAAATCCATAGATTGGAGAAAGAAAGGCTATGTAACTCCTGTTAAGAATCAGGATCAGTGTGGTTCTTGCTGGGCATTTAGTGCAACTGGTTCCTTGGAAGGCCAGTGGTTCCATAAGATGGGCAAACTTATTTCACTTAGTGAACAGAATTTGGTTGACTGCTCTAGGGAAGCTGGCAATGAAGGCTGTAATGGTGGTTTAATGGGTAATGCCTTTGAATATGTGAAGAAAAATGGAGGCATTGATACAGAAGAATCCTATCCATGTGAAGGAAAGGATAGTGACTGTCGGTATAAATAAGAATGCTCTGGTGCTAATGTCACTGGATATGTGGACATCCCATCAGGGCAGGAAAATGCTCTTAAAAAGGCTGTGGCAACTGTGGGTCCCATCTCTGTTGCTGTTGATGTAGGACATCCGTCCTTCCAGTTCTACCAGTAGGGTATTTATTATGAACTGGAATGCAGTAGTCAACAGCTAGATCATGGTGTGCTGATTGTGGCTATGGTGACAAAGAAAATGGAAGAAAATACAGGATTGTGAAGAACAGCTGGGGTGAAGGTTGGGGCCAAAGTGGCTATGTTTTAATGTCCAGAGACCAGAAAAACCACTGTGGAATAGCGACAGCAGCTAGCTATCCTCAAGTATGATGTGTTTGAAGGAGGACTACTTCACAGAGAGATGGGACTTGGCCTGTATCATTTGGGATCAAACATTTGAATCACCAAGGATCCAAGTTGTAATTTAAGTTTCTTTGACATTTTTAAAATTTGTGAGATAGAAACACTACTTTGTTATAAATAGCTTGTAATATTGCTTAATTCAAAGACGTAAATTTTCATTTTAAAATTGAATGTATAAAACTTTACCTTTTTAAATAAACCTTGATTCACTTTTGGGAGAAAGAAAATTGTAATGGGTTTTGTTTTTCTTTAGTCCTCAGTGGGTGGGGTGGAGGGAGAGAAGATTTTTGCTGAATTAAATATAATTTAATTTTTTAAAATAGAAGACAGTACATTCTCGGTATTGATACAAAATCATTCATTATATGTTCTTATATGTTTATTCTTTTATATTTTTTCTTATATTTTCTTGTATTTAATTTTATTTTGAAGTACCTCGTCTCAAACAGTATTGGTACTGGTAAAATAAAATAGAGAAGTCAGTGGAATAGACTAAATGTTGTTTGCCTTGGGTTTTTGAAGAGAACCAATGTTATCACAGGGTGATATCTTGACTTGTGCATGAATTGGAATTAAGTGAGTCAGAAATGCGCAAAGTCATAAGCTTCACTCTCTCCTTCAGAGTCATCAAAGTCCAGTGGCAGGACAAATACCAAGATGACTTGCAATGGCCAAAGATTCAGTGAGTGACTTTGGCATCTTCAATACTTGTTCAAGCTTTCAAAACTCTAAGACCCTAAGAAAGGTATCTCTGGGTAAAAGGATATATACACATAGATTGGTTCATTTTTCTCTCTAAGTGCCTGCTTCAGCCACCTTCATGGCTGTTGGAACAAATTGTTCTCATCTTCTCCTTCTGTCATGGAAAGTCTTCATATGTTTGGGGGTAGACTTCCCTGTAAGTCACTGACAGGTTTGAGGCCTGTCGGTTACCTTCAACTTCATTTAGCTCATCTGCCAAGCAAGACTATTTACCAGAGTATGGCTGCTGCACATACTACAGCTTTTTGGAGCTACAGGTGAGAGTTGGGTGAAGGTGGACACCAAAGGTAGATGAGTAACCCTGAAAAGCACTCACACCAGAGGCGTTAGTCCTCTGAGCAATAAATTTGGAACTGTGCCACAAAATTCACCAATCAATGCATATGTATCTTTTAACCCAGGGATACTTCTCTTAGGACCATACCCCAAAAAATATCAAAGGAAGAGAAAAAATGGTCAATATATACAGAACTATTTACACCAGCTCTTTTCTTAGTAGCAAAGACCTGGAGAATGATGGAGTACACATCAATTGAGAAATAACTTTTTTAATGGCACCCTTTCATTTCTTATTCTAGAGTAAGTAGTATATCATAATTCTATTTTTAATTTAATTTTATGTTTATTTTTAGTTCACATCATTCATTTCCACAAGATTTTGAGTTAAAATTTTTCTCCCCCTTTTTCCCCCTACCCACCACCCCAAAACAGCGATCCCACTGAATATTCCTCTCCCCCAATCTGCTCTCTCTTATGTCTTCTTCCATACCCCCTCCAACTTTCCAGTAGGGTATGATGGATCACTATGCCCCAGTGCCTGTATATCTTATTTCCCAGTTGCATGTAAAATAATAATAATAATAATGATGATAATAATAATATATTTTTAAACATTTGATTTTAAAACTTTGAATTCCAGATTATTTCTCTTTCTCCCTCGTCACACACTCTTACTGGGAAGATAAACAGTTCAATATAAGTTGTACATTTGTAGCTATGCAAAACATTTCCATAGTGGATATATTGTGAAAGGCTGACTATATTTCTCTCCATCCTATCCCACCCCCTCCTTATTCTGTTCTCTACTTTGATCCCATCCCTTTTCAAAAGTGGGTGCTTCCAACTTCCGTTACCCCCAGTGTGCCCCCCCTTCCATCATCCCCCCTTTCATCCCCTTCTCCCCTACTCTCCTGTAGAGTGAGATACCCTATTTAGTGTATATGTCATTCCCTCCCTAAGCCAAATTCAATGAGAGTAAGGTTGGCTCATTCCCTTTTTCCTTCCTGTTCTCCCCCTCCATTATAACAGATTACCCTTTCCTCTTCCATATGAGATAATTTACCCCATTCTGTCTCTCCCCATCTCCTCTGATTATATTCCTCTCACCTCTCAATTTCACATTTTAAGTATCATCCCTTCCTATTTAATGGGTCCTGTGCCCTCTGTCTATGTATACCTGTACACATATATACACATGCTCACATATGTATTCATATGCTAATATACCCTCCTATATAGACATATATGTATGTGTGTGTATATACACACACACACAAACACACACACATTTCTATTTCCTTCAACTATTCTCATACTGAGAAAAGTTTCATGAGTTACAATTATCATTTTTCCATGTAGGAATGTAAATAGTTCAACTTTGATAAGTTCCTTGTGATTTCTTTTCCCTGTTTACCTTCTCATGCTTCTCTTGCTTCTTATATCTGAATGTCAAATTTTCTATTCAACTCTGGTTTTTTTCAGCAAGAATGCTTGAAAGTCCTCTATTCCACTGAATGACCATATTTTCCCCTGAAACATGATACTCAGTTTTTCCTGGAAGGTGATTCTTGGTTTTAATCCCAGCTCCTTTAACCTCTGGAATATCATATTCCAAGCCCTTTGATCCCTCAGTGTAGAAGCTGCCAGATCCTGGGTTATCCTGATTGTGTTTCCACAATATTCAAATTGTTTCTTCCTGGCTGTTTGTAATATTTTCTCCTTGATCTGGGAGCTCTGGAACCTGGCTATGATATTCCTAGGAATTTTTCTTTTTGGGATCTTTTTCAGGAGGTGATAAGTGGATTCTTTTAACCTCCATTTTGCCCTCTGGTTCTAAAACATCAGGGCAGTTTTCCTTGAGAATTTCTTGAAGGATGATTTCTAGGTTCATTTTTTGATCATGGCTTTTAGGTAGTCCAATAAGTTTTAAATTATCTCTCCTGGATCAATTTCCCATGTCAGTGGTTTTTCCCATGAGATATTTCACATTGCCTTCTATTCTTTCATTTGTTTTGATCTGTTAAATAGTATCTTGATTTTTTATAAAGTCACTAGCTTCCATGTGCTCCAATCTAATTCTGAAGGAATGATTCTCTTCAGTGAGCTTTTGAGATTCTTTTTCCCTCAGACAAATTCAGCTTTTTAAGGCATTCTTCTCCTCATTGACTTTTTGAGCTTCTTTTGGCATTTGAGTTAGTCTATTTTTAAGGTGTTATTTTCTTCAGTCAGGTTGTTGACTCTCATTTCATAATTTTCTTGTATTGTTCTCATTTCTCTTCCTGATTTTTTCTCCACTTCTCTTATTTGATTTTCAAAATCCTTCTTAAGGTCCTCTATGTCCTGTGACCAGCTTGTATTTTTCTTGGAAGCTTTTGGTGCAGGCTTTCTGACTTTGTTTTCTTTCTCCTGTTCCATGCTTTGATCCTTTTTGTCCCCAAAATAGGAGTGTAAAGTGAGATTGCTGTGCTTGCTTTGCTTCCTTTGCTTGCTCATATTGCCACTCAAAAACTTTTGAGGTTTTTGCCACAGTAGAACTCTGGTAGCAGAGTGGGAAACTTTGTCCCAGTATCTGCAGCTTTCTCAGCTGCTGAAGCTATTAGTTGGCTGCTTTTTCTGAAGCCTCCACAAGCTTTGGCACACTGGTCATACACCCCAGGACCTCCATCCTAGACAATCATCCAGATCCAAGCAGTTAAAGCAAGAGCAATTACCCCTCAGACTGGTTGCTTGGTGCCCCTACAATCTGCAGGCCAGGAGCTCTGAAGCAGCCACATGGTGGTGGCTGCACAACTGCCATGCCTCAGCAGCATCTCCCTCCAGGGAACAAAGGCCAGACTGCACTCCCAGACTCACGGTTCCCAAAGTCCACACTGCACTTACCTCTCACTTTGTCCTTAGTATCTATGGGTTGATAATTCTGGAAACTACCACAGCTGCTGATTTGAGGTCTTTCCAGCCATGGCTTGTTGTGGCCACCCTGAGACTCATGCGGGGCTGGGGTCGGCTCCCAGAGTGCTGTGCTGGTTCCTTCCTGCCAGCCTGCCAGAATGTCTTCAGCAGGAAGTTAGCTTCTCTCAATCATTTTGTGGGTTCCAAGGTTGTTTAGAGCCATTTTTTAACATGAATTGGAGGGAGTGGAATCGGGAGCCATGTGAAAGTCCTGTTTCTACTCCACCATCTTGTTATAATTTTCTAATTCTAGTCTCTCACCTCCATTGCTTGCATGTTACTTTTCTACAACCCTTGATTTTTCTCAATTAATTGAGGAAATTTTCATCCCTTCCCACTTCAGCTCCAGATAGTGTGGGTATACATCTCCAGATTCTCTCTGTTTCTTAACTCATTTCTCTTATACTGTGTTCTTCCTTTTTCAATATGGATTATTTATTTTCAAAGAGTATGGAATTATTTCAAGGAATATTAATGTACCTTGATCTTAGTTCTTCTCATTCTTTCAACTTCTCTTACATCTATAGGGTCTTGGAGAAGTTTTCCCCTTGATGATACCTATTTTTTTTCTTTTTTCATCAATTAGTCCAATGTCCTTTTTAAAAATATTTCACTGGTTAACATTTTCTTGAACATTGTACTCATTTATCTTTCTTGTGTTTTACTTATTTAAAATGTTTGCAATTCAAATGTTTTGTTCACCTCTTTGTTTGCAGAAATACATCTAATACTTTATTTTGTTAAAAATCCATCTTTTCTTCTCTTAGATTATTAGAGTCAGCTCTGCAGACTATGGTGAATTATAATAGGATTTCTTTTACTTTGGGACTTTCCCCTCCCTCATTTCCCCCCTTTTCCATTCTCTTCAGTCATTTTCTGGCTTAGTAGTAATCCTAAATATTTAAAAATGATTTTCCTTTAAAGCTAAACTCCTTTCTTCTGGATGATTGTAAATTTATCGTTTCATATTGAAACTGTGAAAGTTAACCACTATATGCCTTAGAATTATAAGTCCTTTAAAAAAAAATCCCTGGCAGTGGTATGTGAATTTAAATAGTTAAAATTTTCTTATCTATATGTTAAAGTTCTGGAAAGTTGTCTTGTATTATTTCTTGCAGTTTGATATTTATGCTTTTTTGATCTTTCCTGAGAGGCTTATGATCTTCAAGTAGTTGTTATAAGGTAGGACACTTTGGCTTGTTTAAAATTCACACATTCTTTTAATGTTATGTGTTGTATCATGTGTTAAAAAAAATCTAAATTGTTATTTGTCCTCTTTAGTTCTATAATGAAAGCTACATAAAATATCTCTTTAAAAAGTTTTTAAATCTCTTCTTCTTATTCCATATTATTTAGAGAGTACATAAAATGTTCTTTTCAGCAGGAGTTTCTGGTTTATTTCCCTTCATTGTATTAATCCTCGTTCAATCTGTTAGAGACTCTCTGAATTTTTATTAATTAGGTTAATTGTTTATCTTTGGGAGAGTAAGTATATACTCAACATTTTTCTCTTGATTTTTTTTTTTTTGCTTTTGAGCTTTTTTCATTTATTCCTGGTAGTTTGCCTCTGACTTTTTCTATTAGATCACTGAAGAAGGAATGTATAAATTTTCTGAAGAGATTACTATGAGTTCCCAGGGAACCCACCAAATAATTCAGATTCAAAAAATAAATGCACATAAGATGAAAGCAAGTCCAGTAAAGACAGGGGTAAATATTAAGAGTATGGCATAATGCTATAAAAATAGGCATGCTCAAGCTCATAATGAGATGAAACCAGTGAGGCCTCTAAGAACAACCAGAGCAACAATGGATTTTTCTTTGTGGCTCTCTCTCCACAATAGGATAAAAAGTAGAATCAAAGAAAAAAAACGTAACTTTTGCCTTGGGTGGATGGAAAAATGCTAATTGACACCAAAGAGAAGATTTTCCAGTGCTTATTTTGTTTCTGTTTCCTTTGTTAAGTTGTGTTCTCCCAGTGAACTTTTCATTGGAAATGACACAACAAAAATAACTAACATGGAGGTGATAACCAAGATAAGTAAGGAGATACTTAAAGAACACCTAGTTCCCATCAATGAAATCAATTTACCTGGTCAAGATAAACTATATCCTCTGGTACTGACTGAAACAACTACTTAGATATGCGCTTGCAGATTCACTGTCAATTATATTTTAATGATCATGAAACATAGGGGCAGTGCTATAAGTTTGGAGGATACATGTTATCCTAATTTTTTTAAAGGAGAGTAAAAAACAAAAGTGAGCAGAGACTGCATATTATAATAGGTCAGTGAACTTTATTTCAAAACCTGGGAAAATTCTAGAATAAATCATTAAAAATTATTGGACTACCTGAAAGCCATGATCAGAAAAAGAGCCTAGATACCATCTTTCAAGAAATTATCAAGGAAAATTAAAGCCAAATTCCAAAGTTCCCAGGTTAAGGAAAACTATTACAAGCAGTCAGGAAAAAACAATTTGAATATTGTGGAAACACAATCAGGATAACACAACATCTAACATTAATGAGATAGTTGGCAAACTTCTGGGAAAGGAAACAACAATTACAAAGATGGGAAATGGCTTCATCAACAACAGGTCAAGTCAGACTAATATCAATTCCTTTTTTTAACAGTTACTAAATTGTTAGATGCAGAAGATGATATAACTACAGTTTGCCTAAAGTTTAGCAAGGCTTTTGGTAAATTATCTCATATTCTTCTTGTGGAAGATGAAGTGCAATGTAATAGATGATAACACATCTAGATTTACGAAAAATTTGTTAGGTTTTTGAAGTCAAATAGAAGTTGTTAATGGTTAAAAGTCATTGTGGCAGAAGTCTCAAATGTAGTAACACATGTATCAATTCTTGGTCCTGTTTTGTTTAATATTTTTAACAGTGACTTGGATAAAGATTTAGATGGCATATTTATCAGATTTATAGATGGCACAAAGTTGGAAAGGATAGCTAACACACAGGATTCATGAAATTGTTTACAGTCTAGAACATTGGATTGAATCTAGTAAAATAACATAAAATTAAATTGGTATGAATATAAAATCTTACATGTCAGTTCAACTAATCAGTTTCACAAGTTCAATATGATGGAGACTTGATTAGGTAATAATTTGTTTAAAAAGATCTGGGTGTTTTTGTCAACTGCCAGTACAATATGAGTTCTCAGTGTTATGTGGCAGTTTCCCCCATTCTCCCTCACCCCAAAAACAAACTAATTGAATTTTGGACTGCATTAAGAGACAACTAACTTGCAGGAATAATGCAGTAATAGTCTCCCTGTATTTTCCCCTTGTCAGATGATGTCTGGAGCATCTGTTCAGTTCTGGGCACCATAGTTTAAGAAGAACTTTGATCAATTGAAAAATATCCAGAGGAGTGAAAACAGGATGGTGGAGGACTTGGATTTCAGGTCATGTTATGATTACTAGTTGAAGAAATAAGGGTTGATTAGCCTAAAGAGAAGTGGGCTTGGGTTGGGCATGGCCATCCCAAGTATACTGAAGTATTTAAAGGGGTATCAGGTGGAATATTGATCATACTTCCATTTGACCTCAGAAGGCAGAATCAGGAGCAATGAGGGGGAATTGAAAAGAAGCACAAGTTGATGTCTAGAAAAGCTCCCTCTCGGGACTGGCCTGCATCTCTAAGTGCTGGGTTTCCTCACCCTGGCAGTTTTTGAGCCAGATGACCACTTATTGGATATGTTGTAATTCATATTCCTTCAGTCATTGGTTATACTAGATGGCCCATGAGATCCCTTCTAACATTTAAAACTTTATGATTATTGTGATTCTGTGATTCCCTTTCATCACTTCATAAACCCTGAAGCAAGGTACACTTAGTCTGCTCTTACTGGGTGATGACTCCCTGCCTAGAGTAAACTTCTCTCTAGGGAGAGAAGACTGACCCCAGTTGAATTTCTAGTACTCCTTTCCCTTTTAAACAGAAGATGGATAGGCCTTCCTTCTGTCCAACTTTGTCCGGTTCTACCTTTCCTCTTCCTCCCCTTGTTGAGTTCTTTCCTTCACTTAATTGGATTAAAATAAAACTATTGCCCCCTTTGTGAAGACAAAGGAGTTTTAGAATGAATTACTCCCGTAGGATACATACACAGCTGTACCTTAAAGTAATAACCTGTGACACTGACATTGAAAGTGCTGTTTATGCCTGGCGTGTGGCTTGGCTAAATGATAGTGACACTGAGTGGGGGCTCTAAGAATTATTTTTTCATGAGTCTTTTTCCTTGTATGGTACTTCTGCCTCCCTATCTTGTGCATTTGGCTTTAGTTGCTCTATACCTTGCACATAATTCCTTTTCTTGAAGATTTTAATTTAGAGAGATTTGTAAAAAAACAAAAAGCAAAAAACAACTCTCTTGTAATCTTGATAATCATGATGCTCTTCACTATTAGTATGAGTTAGGTGTGATGTGGAAAAGGGAAGGCTTATTTTTTTCTTTTAGTTTTTACAAAGGGACATGTGGAAAAGGGAAGGCTTATTTTTTTCTTTTAGTTTTTATAAAGGGACATTTACAAAGGGACATATAGCAAGAATAGAAGCACAAACATTTCCCTTTAGCTTCTTGGGGTTATGTTCCCCCTTATATTACCTTGGTCTTTAGGAAGAGTGAGCTCAGATTTAGCAGAGTTTCTATAAATCATGGGTCCCACCAAGTTCATATCAAAATGCAGCAAACTGTTGAATGATACCCTTGTCTAATGTACTTCTGTATGTATCCTAAACAGCTACTTAACACTTGGGGGGCTTCAAAGCTGGCCCAGGTAGCTGCAAACACACAGATTCAGCTCTTAGACCTGTTGGTGACTCGCTTTCCTGACTTTCAAAACCTGTAAGGTTGTAGGCACCAGTTATCTTCACCTAAAACAAAAGAGCAAAAACATAGTCAAAGAGCTGAGGCCTGTTTTCACTAGCCATGTGTCAGCTTTGGATAGGGAGTGTCCAAAGCCTTTCTCTTTATATCATTATTTTTCCCATTGGATCATCAGGCAAGGATTAATGTGAAGAAGACAGCCAAATTTGCTGTCCTAGAAATGCTGATGATTTTCCAGTAGCTTTTGGGTGAGGGGTAGGGGTGGGATAGGAGAGTCTAACTTTAGGCTAATATGATATATACAGAAATCTAGATAGGAACCTAGGAAATAATTGTAGGGTTTTGATGCTTAAGTCTTTACCAATCATGAATGTTTTCCCATTGTAAAAGTCCTCAATCTTAGGATAATATAAATCCTGGAGACTCTTTAAATCTAGGGATGTCTGAATGGAGTTGGAAGTAGATTTTCATAGACAGTGTATCAGCTTTGCTATGGGTCCTTTGTATTTTTTGGTCAGGCAAAATAGCACCCAATTTGATGGATTGTTAGCTTGGGTGCTTACATTAGATTTGAAGGTCATTTGCCTTTTCTGTAGAGACCAGACTCAAAACAATTTATGATGATCCATGGATGGTAACAAAGTGAATCAAATTCTTATGTTGCAGTGTGAAAATAAAAATCTTTCATGGAGGTTTGTTAGCCAAAAAGAGATTATGTGTGAAACTGCCAAGATTGTACTGATTCCATGGAAATATAGTATCTCAAATCAGGGGTCATATTTTATAAACATCATGAACTAATATCAGTATATATCTCCACATCATCATATAGGGATGGGACCATCACTTTCAATGGACAATTTAATGGGGAAAAAATCCAACAAAAAACTTTCTAAAAGTTGTCATGAAGGGCTAAAATAGAAGTTTTTGAGACCTTATTTCCTACAGATCTTCGAGATTAGATCACTACACCTTGCCCCATATTGGCTGGGCAGGTCTTGTAATTATAAACAGAGCCTGAGTAATAGACAAGTTGACCTTCCTTTAATTCTCTTAAATGAGAAATGTTTACATTGGTTGCTCAAGGTAATATAATGCAATTTATAGCTCACATTTGTTCTGTGATAAATGGTATGTTAAATTTCAACCAGAAACTTAGTAAGTAGGCTAATTCACAATGAGCACCATGTCTACTTATGATTACTCTGCAATTAAGTTATGTCACTAAGACACTGTGAAATCAGAGGGCTTCCATGTCTGGCTTTGTTTTAGTTTTTTTTTTTAATTTCATTTTAGTTTTTGTGAGATGACATTTGTATTTTATGCCATCTGAAAGCATTTTTTTTTAGGATAGCAACAGTTATAAAAACTTTTGTCTTAGGATTTTAAAACTTTTAATTAACAAGGGGCCCTGGCTCTATGTTGCAGGATGTCAAAGAAATGGTCATTTTCTCAAAATGTTTCAGATCGTTAGATGATAATTCTTTTAATGACTCCTGGGAATCCTTGCTTTATCTCCAAAACTGACGTTTTAGGGACACTTGGCAATGAGTAACATTGAGATTTCCTAAGTTACTTTGGTTCATGGAAAAGTCATGGTATGCAAGACTTTAATGGTATTTTATTTTTTCCTCCAATTACACGTAAAACAATTTTTAGCATTCATTTTTACAAGATTTTGAGTTCCAAATTTTCTCCCTTCCTTTTCTATTATTGCAAATGGTATTCCATTACATTCACATACCACACCTTGTTCAGCCATTCTCCAATTGATGGACATCCCCTCAATTTTTGACACAAATAGGGCTGCTATAAATATTTTTTGCACATGTAGGTAGTCTACCTTTTTTAAGATCTCTTTGAGGTACAGACCTAGTAGTGGTATTACTAGATGAAAGAATATGTATAGTTCAGTTGTCCTTTGGGCCTAGTTCCAAATTGCTCTCCATAATGGTTGGATCAGTTCACAACTCCACCAACAATGCACTAGTGTCCTGATTTTCCCCACATCCTCTCCAATATTTATCATTTTCCTTTTTTGTCATATCATTTTCTTTTTGTCTGAGGTAGTACCTCAGAGTTGTTTAATTTTCATTTGTCTAATCAAAAGCATTTTAGAGCACTTCTTCATATAGATAGCTTTGATTTCTTCATCTGAAAACTGTCTGTTCATATCCTTTGACCATTTATAAATTAGGGAATGACTTTTATTCTTAATAATTCAGTTCTCTATGTATTTGGGAAATGAGGCATTTATCAGAGATACTTTTTGTCAAAATTGCTTCCCAGCTTTCTGCTTTCCTTCTAATGCTGGTTGTATTGATTTTGTTTGTGCAAAAGGATTTTAATTTAATATAATCAAAATTATCTACTTTATATTTCATAATGGTCTCCATCTCTTGTTTGGTCATGAACCTTCTGAAACTTGCATAACTTCTTTAAGAATTTGGATGCTGTGGTAGAGCCAAGATTGAGAAGTAAAAGCAGAAACTTGCTTGAGCTCATCCTCCAATTACCTCCAACACCTGTAAAAATGACTATAAACAAATTTTAGATATACAGAATCCACAAAATGACAGAGTGAAGCAAATCTTTTCCTGAAGGCAGCCTAGCAGACTGACAGGATGGGTCTATTAGCATGGGCTGGGAGTGGAACATCATCTCACATGGGCTGTGCCAGCACAGACCAATGGGAGCAGACCTCAGGGGACTGAATCACTGCCAACTGTGCTTGTTTCCAGACTCCTCAACACATAAACACCAAATAAAAAGTAAAAGGTCTGTGGGGAAACTCTGTTGGACTTGGTGAGAGAAGAGCATGGTCCAGCCACTGCCCCATGGGCAGTGGAGGTGGTGATGGCTGTGGAAGTGGCTCCTTCCAGAGCTCTGGACCCACAGATGGTGGGGGGACCAAGCAGCTGATCAGAGGGCAATTTTAAGAATCTCTTTGCTGGCACTGAGGCAGGATTCTCTTGCCTTGCCCTGCTTGGATCTGAGTTGCAGTCTTGGGTGGCAGTCCTGGGATGCGTAGTGCTAGTGGGGCAGAGCTTGCAGCAGGTGCCTAGAAGAAGCTTTGACAACAGCTGCACAAAACCTCAGAAATTTGGGATATAGCACTCTCCACTCTGGAAGCAGAGTACTACCATGGCAAAAAGCTCAAAGGTCAGATAATTTTCTGGGGAAATGAGCAAACAGAAGAAAAGAAATAAGAAAACATAGAACCAGAAAAAAGGCAACAAAGTCAAAAGTCCTGCACCAAAAGCCTCCAAGAAAAATATGAACTGGTTGCAGGCCATGGAGGCACTTGAGAAGCATTGTGAAAATCAAGTAAGAGAAGCAGAGGAAAAATTGGGGAGAGAAATCAAAGTGATGCAAGAAAATCATGAAAAATGAGTCAACAGCTTGCTAAAAGACACCCAAAAAATACTGAGGAAAGTTAACACCTTAAAAAATAGACTAACTCAAATAATAAAAGAGGTCCAAAACACCAATGAGGAGAAAAATGCCTTAAAAATCAGAATTGGCCAAATGGAAAAGAAGGTCCAAAAGCTCACTGAAGAAGATGATTCCTTCAAAATTAGATTGGAGCAAATGGAAGCTAATGACTTTATGAGAAATTGAGATATTATAAAACGGATCCAATTGAATGAAAAAAATAGGAGGCAATGTGAAATATCTCATTGGAAAAACCACTGACCTGGAAAATAGATCCAAGAGAGATAACTTAAAAATTATTGGACTACCTGAAAGCCATGATCAGAAAAAGAGCCTAGATACCATCTTTCAAGAAATTATCAAGGAAAATTGTCCTGATAGTCTAGAGGGTAAAAAAGAAATTGAAAGAATTCACCTCTTGAAAAACATCCCCAAAAGAAAACTCTTAGGAATATTAAAGCCAAATTCCAAAGTTCCCAGGTAAAGGAAAAACTATTACAAGCAGTCAGGAAAAAACAATTTGAATATTGTGGAAACACAATCAGGATAACACAACATCTAACAGCTTCTACATTAAAGGGATTGAATGCCTTGGAATATGATACTCCAGAGCTCAAAGGAGCTAGGATTAAAGCCAAGAATCACCTACCCAGCAAAACTGAGTATAATACTTCAGGGAAAAATATAGATATTCAGTGAAATAGAGTATTTTCAAGCATTCGTGATGAAAAATCCAGAGCTGAACAGAAAATTTGACTTTCAAATACAAGAAACAAGAGAAGTATGAAAAGTTAAATAGGAAAGAGAAATCATAAGAAACTTATTAAAGTTGAACTGTTGATATTCCTACATGGAAAAATGATATTTATAACTCATGAGACTTTTCTCCATTTTAGGATATTCGAAGGGAATACACACACACACATATAGACACAAACACATACATGTATGTATGTATATATATGTATGGGTGTATATTTTTATTTGTATGTATACATAGGCAGAGTACACAAGGTGAGTTGAATATGAAGGGATGATATCCCAAAAATAAAATTAAGAGGTGAGAGGAATTTATTGGGAGGAGAAAGGGAGAGACAGAACAGGGTAAATTATCTCACATAAAAGAGACAAGAGAAAGCTGTTATAATGGAGGGGAAGAGAAGGGAGTTGAAAGGGAATGAGTCAACATTACTCTCATTGGATTTGGCTTAAGGAGGGAATAACATACACACTCAATTGAGTATCTTAACCCTATAAGAAAGTAGGGGGGAATGGGGATAAGAGGAGAGATGATAGAAGGGAGGGCAGATTGGGGGAGAGGGTAGTCAGAAGCAAACATTTTTGAAAAGAGACAGCATCAAGAGGAAAATAGAATAAATGGGCAGTAGGATAGGATGGAAGGAAATACAGTTAGTCTTCACAATATGACTGCTATGGAAATGTTTTGCATAACTATACATTTATAACCTATATTGAATTGCTTATTTTCCCAGTGGGGGTGGGTGAGGAGGGAATAAGGGAGAGAATCTGGAGCTCAAAATTTTAAAACCAAATGTTAAAAGATTATTTTTACATGCAACCAGGAAATAAGATATATACGCAGTGGAGTATAGAAATCCATCTTTCCCTACAAGAAAGTAAGGGGTAGGGGGGAAAAGGGGAATATAGGAGATATAAGAGAGGGTAGACTGGGTGAAAGAGTAATCAAAATGCTTACAATATTGGAGTAGGGAGTAGGGGGAAGATGGGGGGGATTTGTAACTCAAAATCTTGTGTAAATGAATGTTGAAAACTAAAAATATATTCTGTAAAAAAAAGAATTTGGATGCTATACAATTTGAAGTATATATGTTTAGCATTGATATTACTTCATTGACTATGGTACCTTTAAGCAAGATGTAGTTTCCTTCATTTTTTCTTTTAATTAGTTCTAAGTTTGCTTTTATTTGTGATCAGGATTGCTGCCCTGCTTTTTTTTTTTTTACTTCAGCTTAAGCATAATAGATTCTGCTCAGCCCCTTACCTTTACTCTGTGTGTGCCTCTCTGCTTCAAGTGTGTTTCTTGTAAACAACATATTATAGGATTCTGGTTTTTGATCTTCTCTGCTATCTGCTTCTGTGTTGTGGGAAATTTCATCCCATTCCCATTCAGTTATGATTACTTTGTATTTACTCCATCCTATTTTTTCTTCTGTTTGTCCTCTCTCTCCTTTCACCCTTTGCCTCCTCAACAGTCTTTTGTTTCTGTCTACCACCTCCTCTATCTGCCCTCCCTTCACTTAATCTCCTCCACTCCTCCTCCTGTGTTGGGTAGGATAGATTTTTCTATTCAACTGATTGTGTATATTATTACCTCTTTGAGCTAACACTGATGAATGATGCCTATTGCCATCCCTCATATTCTACTCACTAATGAAATAGGTTTTTTCTTGCCTTTACATGTGAAATATTTTTATCCCATTCTACCTCTCCCTTTCTTCTGCACTGTGTATTCCTCTTTGTCATCTCTTAGTTATTTTGTCATTCCTTCTAATTCACCTTTTACTTATACCCTCTGTTTATATATATATATATATTAATTCTAGCTATATTATTAATGGTATGATTTTTAAGAATTACGAGTATCATCTTCCCATTCAATTCCATATGTTTCATTTTCCCTTTTTTCATTTTATTTTAGATTCAAACACCCCCACACAAATTCGGAATCTAGAAAAGGAAAAAAAATATACAAAGTAAGAAAAGAAAACATATCATATGCATAGCAAAACATAGGAGAAGATTCAAAATATGTAACAATAAATTTTCATTTCAAGAAAGCCTGTATGATAAATACTACACATTCTGTTGAGAGGTATCCTTTTTGTTGCTCCTTTTAAATTTCCTTTAGTTCTATGCTGTGTACTTTTTACTTTGTTCTTTTTTTCCCTTCCTCTCCACCCCCCCCCAGAAGGCTACAATTAAATGTAGATATATACATATAACACACCCATATATAGAATATACTTTTCCCAACTAATTCTATTTCTGATCTTTGTTTTTATATTAGTGCATATCTCTTGTTTCCTATTCTTCCTGACTCTTCTATTTCTACCTGCTACTTTGCTTTTCTATTACTTAGCCTGCTCCTCTTCCCTATCTTCACATTCCTATAAATCTATTCCCTCACCCTCTCCTCTAGAGATCCCTCCCTTATCCTCCCATTCCCATTGATCTAAACACCCTTCTATACCACCTTTAACCTATTCTCTCATCGTCCCCTCTAGAGATCTTTCCCTTGTCCTGTCCCCCCTTTCTAACGTCTTACTCTATTATTTCTTCTGAATTTAGAAGATGTTTATATTCATATATATATATATGCATATGTATTGTGATCAGTGGATTCTTTTAATGTCTATTTTGCCCTCAGATTCCAGGATATCAGGGCAGTTTTCCTTGATAATTTCTTGAAAGATGCTGTTCAGGTCTCCTTTCGATTATTGCTTTCAAGTAGTCTAAATGATTCTGACTTTGTCTCTCCTTGACCTATTTTCCAATTCTGTTGCTTTTACATTGAGGTATTTTACTGATTTTTCTTCTATTTTTCATTCTTTTTAATTTGTTTGATTCTTGATGTCTCATAGAGTCATTAGCTTCCACTTGCCCAATTATAACTTTTTTAAAATTATTTTTTAGTTTACATCATTCATTTCCACAACATTTTGAGTTACAAATTTTCTCCCTATTTTTTCCCCTACCCACCACCCCAAAACAACCATCCC
This sequence comes from Petaurus breviceps papuanus, assembly GCF_028583685.1. Taxonomy (NCBI): domain Eukaryota; kingdom Metazoa; phylum Chordata; class Mammalia; order Diprotodontia; family Petauridae; genus Petaurus; species Petaurus breviceps. The sequence goes on from NW_027185754.1 coordinate 5,575,477, forward strand.
ACTGAATATCCCTCCCCCAATCTGCTCTCTCCCATATCTTCCCCCATCCCTGCTCCGACTTTCCAGTAGGGCATGGTTTATCTCTATGCTCTAGTTCCTGTATATCTTATTTCCCAGTTACATGTAAAATAATAATAATATACATATATTTTAAACATTTGATTTTAAACCTTTGAATTCCAGATTCTTTCCCTACCTCCCTTGTCACCCACCTTCTTTAAAAATTTAATTTAATTTATTTTTTTAAAGCAATTGGGGTTAAGTAACTTGCCCAAGGTTACACGGCCAGTTATTTTGTGTGGGTGCCAAGTATCTGAGGCCAGAACCAATCCCAGGTCTCCCAATGCGGGGGCCAATGCTCTTACTCACTGCTCCACCTGGCCGTCCCAATAGAGAAGTATCTTTTTCTTCCTTTTTGGAGGGGGGAAATGCAGGGCAATTGGGGTTAAGTGACTTGCCCAAGGTCACATGGCTAGTAAGTGTTAAGTGTCTGAGGCCACATTTGAACTCAGGTCCTCCTGACTCCAGGGCCGGTGCTCTATTCACTGCGCCACCTAGCTGCCCCTAATCATCACTCACCCTTACTGGGAAGATAAAAATTCAATATAGGTTGTACATATGTAGCTATGCAAAACATTTCCATAGTTGATATTGTGAAAGGTTGATTATATTTCCCTCTATCCTATCCCACCCGCACTAGTTCTCTTCTCTACTTTGATCCTGTCCCTTTTCAAAAGTGGGTGCTTCCAACTTCCCTCCCCCAAGCTTGTCCTCCCTTACATCATCCCCCCTCTTTTCCCTCCCCCACTACTCTTATGTAGGGTGAGATACCCTATTTAGTGTGTATGTCATTCCATGCCTAAGCCAAATTCAATGAGAGGAAGGTTGACCCATTCTCTTTTGGCTTCCTATTCTTTCCCTCTATTAAAACAGTTTTCCCTTGCCTCTTCTATATGAGATAATTTACCCTATTCTGTCTCTCCTCATCTCCTCTCTTTATATTCCTCTCACCTCTCAATTTCACCTTTTAAGTATCATCCCTTCCTATTCAATTGGTCCTGTGCCCTCTGTCTATGTATACCTATACACATATATACACACACTCACATATGTATTCATACGCCAATATACCCTCCTATGCAGACATATGTATGTATGTACATGTGTGTATGTATATGTATTTCTATTCCCTTCAACTATTCTCATACTGAGAAAAGTTTCATAAGTTACAATCATCACTTTTCCATGTAGGAATGTAAATAGTTCAACTTTGATAAGTTCCTTATGATTTCTTTTCCCGGTTTACCTTCTTATGCTTCTCTTGCTTCTTGTATCTGAATGTCAAATTTTCTATTCAACTCTGTTTTTTTTTTCAGCAAGAATGCTTGAAAGTCCTCTGTTCCACTGAATGACCATATTTTCTCCTGAAACATGATACTCAGTTTTGCTTGATAGGTGATTCTTGGTTTTAATCCCAGCTCCTTTAATCTCCAGAATATCATATTCCAAGCCCATTGATCCCTCATTGTAGAAGCTGCCAGATCCTGTGTTATCCTGATTGTGTTTCCACAATATTCAAATTGTTTCTTCCTGGCTGTTTGTAATATTTTCTTCTTGATCTGGGAGCTCTGGAAGCTGGCTATAATATTCCTAGGAATTTTCTTTTTGGGATCTTTTTTAGGAGGTGATCAGTGGATTCTTTCAACCTCTATTTTGCCCTCTTGTTCTAAAACATCAGGGCAGTTTTCCTTAAGAATTTCTTGAAGGATGATTTCTGGGTTCTTTTTTTGATCATGGCTTTCAGGTAGTCCAGTAATTTTTAAATGATCTCTCCTGGATCTATTTCTTTTTTTTTTTTTAATCAATTGGGTTTAAGTAACTTGCTCAAGGTTACACGGCCAGTTGTTTCTGGGTGTGATGCTGAGTATCTGAGCCCAGATTTGATCCCCAGGTCATCCCAACACTGGAGCTGGTGCTCTTACCCCCTGAGCCACCTGGCCGCCCCTAAGCAATTGGGGTTGAGTAACTTGCTCAAGGTTATACGGCCAGGTGTTTCTGGTGGGTGCTAAGTGTCCGAGCCCGGGATTTGATTTCCAGGTCATCCCAACACTGGAGCCAGTGCTCTTACTCACTGTGCTACCTGGCTGCCCCAAATTTTTACTTTTTGATTTTTGGAGGGCAATTGGGGTTAAGTGACTTGCCCAAGGTCACATGGCTAGTTTTTTGTGTGTGTTAAGTGTCTGAGGCCAGATTTGAACTCAGGTCCTCCTGACTCAAGGGCTGGTGCTCTATTCACTGAAACACCTAGCCTCCCCACCCTGGATCTATTTTCTAGGTCAGTGGTTTTTCCAATGAGATATTTTATATTGACTTCTATTTTTTCATTTTTTTGGATATGTTTAATATTATCTTTATTTCTCATAAAGTCATTAGCTTCCATGTGCTCCAATCTAATTCTGAAGGAATGATTCTCTTCAGTGAGCTTTTGAGAGTCTTCCATCTGGCAAATTTGACTTTTTAAGGCATTCTTATCCTCATTATCTTTTTGAGCCTCTTTTGCCATTTGAGATAGTCTATTTTTTAAGGTGTTATTTTCTTCAGTCACTCTGTTGATTCTTATTTCATAATTTTCTTGCATCATTCTCCTTTCTCTTCCAAATTTTTCCTCCACTTCTCTTATTTAGTTTTCAAAATCCTTTTTAAGCTCCTCTATTGCCTTTAAGTAGCTTATTCTTTTGATAGAATCCTATGGTGCAGGAATTCTTACTTTCTTGTCTTCCTCCTGTTCATGCCCCTCCTTTTTGTCCCCAAAATAGGAGTGTAAAGTCAGATTTCTTTGCTTGCCTTGCTTCCTCTGCTTGCTCATATTGCCACTCAATTTCACTTTTGAGCTTTTTGCCACAGTAGAATTCTCCTACCGGAGTGGGGAGCTTTTTCCCAATAGCTGGTGTTGTCTCAGCTGCTAGAGCTATTAGGTGGCTGCCCTCTCTGAAACCTCCATACACTCTAGTGCACTGGTCATGCTCAGTGCCTCCACCCCAGACAGTCATCCAGATCCAAGCAGGTTAAAGCAAGAGCAATTACCCCTCAGACTGGACACTTGGTCCCCCTACAATCTGTAGGCCCAGAGCTCTGAAGCAGCCATGTGGCAGTGGCTGGATGGCCATGGCACCTCAGTAAAGGCTGGACCATACTCTAGAATCCCAGGTCCCAAAGTCCACACTGCACTGACCTCTCACTTTGTCCTTAGCATCTATGGGTTGATAATTCTGGAAACTGCCACAGTTGCTTGTGATCTTAAGTCCCTCCAGCCAGTAGCTGGGTTGTGGCCACCCTGAGGCTCATACCTCTGTCTCATGCATGGCTGGGTTCGTCTCCCAGAGTGCTGTGCTGGCCCCTTCCTGCTGGCCTGTCTTCAGTGGGAGGTTAGCTTTTCTATGTCATTTTGTGGGTTTTGTAGCTCCAAAGTTTGTTTAGAGTTATTTTTTCCATGAATTGGAGGAGGTGGGAACAAGGAGCCCTGTGGAAGTCCTGTTTCTACTCTGCCATCTTGACTCTGTCCCCCCAGTTCTAACTTTTAAGGAAGTTATTTTCCTCACCTTTTGTACTTCCTTTTCCTTTTGAACAATTTTGCTTTTTTTAAACAGTTCTTTTCTTCAGTGGGTTTTCATATCTTCTTTTCCATTTGAGTCAATTCTGCTTTTTAAGCAGTAGTTTTCTTTTTCCAAGCTGTTGAGTCTTTTTCCACCATTCTCTTCTGATATACTCATTTCTTTTCCCATTTTTTTCTTCTACCTTTCTTGTATGATTAAGTTCCTTTTTGAGCTCTTCCATGAGTTCTTTCTGGGCATGAGACCACTTCCCATTTTGCTTTGGGGTTTTACCTATAGGTGCTTTAACATTATTGCCCTCTTCTGAGTTTGTGTCTTGATCTTCCCTGTCACCATATTAACTTTCTGTGGTCAGATTAATTTTTGTTTGTTTGTTCATTTTTTGACTCTTTTCCTTTTTTTTTTTTTAATTTGAGATTTGCAACCGTAGTTCAAGTGGAAATGTGTCAGGATTTTTGTGCCAGGGGCTACAGCCCTGGCTGTTTACCTGGTGCTGCAATGGTATTGCTCTGAGTCCCATGGGGGACACTCATATCTGGTGCTGTGCTGAGGGAGTGAGGTACAGGGTGGCTGGCTTTACTGGAGGCAATAAGGGTCTGCCTGTTCACCTGGTGCTGAGCTAGGGTCCTAGTGATGGTATATGGCTTGTTCTGAGGCAGGTAGGGGTGTTTCTCCATTTCATGGAGGCTACACTGAAGTACATGTAGTTATCTGGCCACCATAGGTTGTTTGTTTGCCCAGGGTTATGCTGAAATATATGGAGGTCTGACTGTTGAAGGTTGCCTATTTGGCCAGGGCTATGCTCCAACATGTGGCAGTTCTTGGAGCTAGAATCTGCCTCTTCCTCTGGTTATTCTGAGGCAGGTTGTGGGTCCTGGTGTTGGTATTTGCCTACTCTACCACATTGGGGTTTAGGATTTCCCAATGGTTTGCTGAGGTGGCTATGCTAGAGTTAAAAAAAAGTTCTTTAGAGTTAATCTAATCTCATTTCATAAGTAAGATATCAGATCTAGAGAGGGAAATGACTAATCTAAGGTTAAAAAAAGACTAGTTTGTAGAAGAGCTGGGACCAGAACTTTGGTCCACTTACTACCAGTCTAGATTTTTTCCATTACAACATAATGCCCTAAAGAGTCATAGATATGGAGGTAAAAGGGAATTTAAACATTAATCAACCCTTTACTTTCATTTTACAGATGAGGGAGCTATGGCCCAGAGAGGTTAAGAGCCTTGCCCAGGCTCACACAATTAGGAAATGTTTGAGGAAAAAATTGAAACTAGGTCTGCCTAATTCCATTTTCAGTGCAAAGAGCATCAGACTTGACTTGTCGCTACTACTGGCTCATTTGTACCATTTATAGAACCTCTCCATTGTCTCCAGAGCTGGAAACAGGTAATTTATATGTCTTAGACAAAGTCTGAAAATTGGACCCTGTGAGGGTCAAAGATATATGTTGATGGTTTTGAATGCTTAGTACTTCGATCATAAAATAAATTCATATATGCCACAGAGAGTAAAATTTCCTATCATTAAAAATGTCTGAGTTTAAAAATCATATTAAAATGATTTTAGTTTCCCTTGCCCCCATTTTTTTCATTCCACACCATTAGTTACGTTGATTTTTCTAATTGCAGCTCAGGCCTCTTCTTCTCCTAGGTATTGAGTTAAGTGGTTAAGCAAAAGAATACATTTTAGTTTTCTAGATGACCTTGTAAATCCAAGAAAATATTTCATGGTCCCAAATATGTAAGACAGGCAGGAATTTGGAAGAAAGAATTGAGTTGATTGAGAGTAAATGAAGTATTTCAACCTATGTTATTATGTTTCTGTGCCTTTCTATTTTCTGTTCATTTCCATTAGAGACAAAAAGAATCTCATTTAAAAAAAAACAACAAAACAAAACTGGGGAGCCTCAGACTGAGACAAGCTCACCTTCTTGGTTGTATACTGGAAAAGTAGAACCTAAAATGATGATGAATAGATGTTGTCTAGAAAACAGAAATTAGAACTTTCTAACCCTAAGTCAGATAAAGTATGAAGGCAGAGAAACTGTCCTCAGTGAATGTGAAGTACAGGTTAAATAATAGATTTTAAAACTCTTAACATTATTTAGTTGACTTGTTATTTTCTATACCAAGAGATTTGTCTCATGCATGAGGACTATGCTTCTAGAAAGGAAAAACAAACAAAAAACCATGAAACTCTGATAATAGAAATTTTGAGCACTCATAGGGTACAAAAAGCATTTAAGATTTCACTAGTTGAACGACTGGCTTGCAGAGGAGTGCATCTCTAAATTCTCTATCTTAAGCCTCTGATATTTTAGGAAAAAAATGACAGAACCTTATTTTCCTCTGTTATTGGAATGGGAATCTAAGATCTTCCCTGCCCCTAGGCCCTTTGATATTAAGTGACTCTGAGAACCCTCCCAGATTTGAAAATATACTCTGCCCCCTAATAGGCTGAATGTGGTCACATGGAACCTGTGGTTGGAAGCTTGTTTTTGAGGAATGCCCACTCCTTGTTGCTTTGTGATTAGACAGTGGGTCAAGAGGATTGTGATATTCTCTGAGCCAGGAGAAGGCTATATATACCCTCATGTGAGGTTTTGTTTTGGGTCTCACTTTGAGAAGAGTTGTGTGATTTGACCAGACGAGACTCTGGGTAGATGTTAAGCCCCCCGGCTTTGAAACCCCAGATGTCTGTGCTTCCATCTGTGGTAACTGACTAGGTATGGATGTAATGGTCAGACAGTTGGAAGCCTGTTTGCTGATCTGTTTCTCTGTCTGCTTGTAACTTCTGCTTGTATTCTCTGAAGTTCGGGGTGCTGATCTTTTCCCCCTGAACTAGATAAATAACATATGTTTGATTAAAGCAATATTGTTAACGCATTTTGAGTTGTTTTCCTTTAGAAAAGCAGATCTAGGAATCTGTGTTGGCAGCCACCCTGGGTATTCTAGGGTGCTTGCTGCTACATCCTCTTTTGGGAAAGGATAAGAAATTAGTTGAGAACACATAGCTTTGTAAGGACTTGAAAGCAGGAAGATGCATCAAAACCTCATGGCCACTTTATCCATGCCTAGGAACAACAAAAAATGACGATGGGATCAGTGGATCACTTGCAATGACCCCAGGATACAGAGAGAGAGAGAGAGAGAGAGAGAGAGAGAGAGAGAGAGAGAGAGAGAGAGAGAGAGAGAGAGAGAGAGAGAGAGAGTCCCTACAAAGAAAACATATCTTGCCAACATGCACAAAACAGACTATATGACTGGAAGAAATTGTAGGATATTGATGTTACCAGTGGGAAACAGGCCTAGAAGGAACAACATGTAGTTATTGCTAGGTCTGTCTTATAAGTTCCATAGCCAGGACATTGGAGTTAGGAGGGGAATACATTATCTGTCCAAGGATCTCCCTTGGTCACATGGGTGTCCCTCTAAAATGGTGAACTTTCTTTATCCTAATCATGAGTTTTCTATGTATCTTCCTCTACTTGCATGCTCCTGATGTGTATCTTATTCTTCCTGTTGATAATATCTGCATTTCTGGCTGTATGCCCTCAGTTTTGGTGGGGAATGGTATATTCCTACTTTTGTTTTTATGATATTTCTTCAAAGGCCTCTGGTTCAAAAAAGGATGAATCTCCACCCTTGTGGTTCATCTCTCTTTTCCCTTACTGGAATTTTTCTTGTTTCTTTGTGGAGAATTTGGAAGAGAAGGGTAAAAGATTCTTAGGGTCTCAGATCTGGTAAAGACTGCATCATCAGTCACTTCTTTCACAATGCAAAAGAAAATATGGAGAGAAGACTGGTGTTCTCTGGTTGATCAAAATAAAAGATTGCAAGGAAGGAGAATTTCCCAGACTTTTTTCTATTACAAATAAACTATTGTTCTATTGGGGATAAAAACTGAAAATCAGTAAAATTATCTTCTCAGCAGGAAGACTACACCAATTCCTGACTTCCAGAGTCTGATTGGTCAGTAAAATATAGGTACAACCACTTGAGTATTTGTCCTTGTTTCAGCTGACCAGTGGTTATTCATGAGAGAATTCGGAAAGAGGGAGAGGGTTTCAAGAGTAGGGGGAAGGACCAGGTTTAAGGAGAGGGGATCAAGGAGACTGGAAATCTCAGGGTGAAGTTTTTTCCCCCTCTTTTCTCCTCTAAATCATAAATTAACATCAGTGGACCTTGTTAAGTGCAGCCTCACAAATTAATATGAAATATAGTGCTTTTTCATAAGCTTTGAGAACCAGATTTAAAAGCATATTGGTGTTTGTGCACAGCAGGCTGTAATGATCCATTATCCTGCAGGCTGAGGAGCTAGCAGCAACACATAAATAAGAAGCAATTGGCCCATCTGCTTTGATTTCTGCAGCGTCCCCAGAGAATGTGAGTAGGAGCTGACACTCCTCCCCATCTGCCCTTACATTATCAATTACAGTTAAATTATGCCGCATGCTGCAGGGCTGGCAGATATGGATTGTAGATTGTGGCACCTGAAAAATATAGAAGAAAATACATATGTTGCAAGCCAGCTGTTTATTTACAAGTTCTTGACATATTTCCTCACTTTCTCTGCTGCTGCCTTTTTTAAGCTTCCTAGAGACGTGGCAGTTCTGTGTGAACTTGAGAAGAAATTAGGTGTAACAGCATAGCACCACATGTATAATATTTCAGTTTCCTTTTTTACAGTTGAAATGCTCACAGAGCAAAAGGAAAAAAACCACATCAGGTCGAACAGATTTTAAATTATGAAAAAAAAATAAGTTGTGAAAACATCTGGGGTGGTTGCTACAGCTTGTTATGTTTATAAAACATGTCAGAACAGGAGGGGAGGTATGCACTGTACATTTTTTTGGCAGCTTAGAAATCATGTGTAAAACTGTAACTTTTATGAAATGTTAAGTGTTTATGAAAGCTCAGGGAATGGTAGAGGCAGAAGCTGAGGACTTGGGCTTCCCTGGGATAGAAGCAAGCGCTTTCCTGTAGCATCTTACTACAGCCCCTAGGAATGCTACTTTCTTGTGAGCAGGGACTAATTTCATTCCAAAGCTCATTGGATTCTGGAACTATGAGATGGATGGTTGCCAATTGTGTTGAATTGTGTTTTGGTTTGGCCATACCAGTGTTCTCATTGTATTGCTTGACCCCAATACCTAAACTTTTGTTTCCCCCTGAAAGAGAAACTACAAAAGCTCATATATCAGGGTTTTCTAATTTGTATCTTTCCAAGGTGGGAAGTTAAGAAAATTCATGTGGTAACTTCAGTAATCCCCAAGTATTTTTAGTAGGTAAAAGCAAACCAGCAACAACAACAAGAACAAAAGCAACAAAATAGGGTTTGGATTTGTTAATTTTTTAGCTACATGAAGCAAAGATGCTTGCAAGATAAAGCTGAGGCCCCCAGCTGGGAATCCAAAGACTTAGGCTTTGATCTTGACGCTCTTTATTGTAGGTTTTTATTATTTGACAGCTGCTAGGGTGGAAGATATGGATATCAATAGAGTGGATTTGTTGAAATTGCAATATTTCTCTACCAAAGTTTTCTTCTGATATGGAGGTAAGCTTCAGTTCTCAAAAGCCATGGCAGAAAAAAAGTATAGACCTTTGAATCTCCCACCAAACTGAAAAGGTTTCAAGTATGAATCCAGCAAGGTACTCAGTGATGGATTAACCATCATTCAAGGGTAGGTTAGCTAAATTTATAAAAGCTTGTCACAACAAGGCTTGGCTACTGGAGTGATTGTGATCACTCATGAAGACCATCTTCTTTTTTTTTGTTTTTTGTTTGGTTTTTATTTTTTTTTAATGCTTTATTAACTTCTGATTTACATCATTCATTTCTGCCAGATTTTGAGTTACAAATTTTCTCCCTGTTTTTCCCCTACCCACCACCCCAAAATAGCAGTCCCACAGGATTTCCCCCCCTCCAATCTGCTCTCTCCCATATTTTTCCCATACCCCTTACGACGTTTCCATTGGACCTCTATGCCCCAGTGCCTGTATATCTCATTTGCGAATCACATGTAAAATAGTATTAATAATAGTATATATGTATATATATTTGAATATTTGATTTTAAAACTCTCAATTCCAGATTCATTCCCTTCCTCCCTTGTCACCCACCACCACTGGGAAGACAAGCAGTTCAGTATAGGTTGTACACGTGTGGCTAATGCAAAACAATAACATAGTAGATATATTGTAAAAGACTGACTATATTTCTCTCCCTCCTATCCCACCTCCCACTTGTTCTATTCTCTACTTTGATCGCATCCCTTTTCAAAAGTGGGTGCTTCCAATTTCCCTCCCCCCCCAGGCTGCCCTCCCTTCCATCATCCCTCTTCTCCTCCCCTTACCCCCCCTACTCTCCTGTAGGGTGAGTTACCCTATTTAGTGTGTATTTCATTCCATCCTCAAGCCAAATTCAATGGGAATAAGGTCGAACTATTCCCTTTTGCCTTCCTATTCTTTCCTTCCATCATAACCATTTTCCCTTGCCTCTACTATATGAAAGAGTTTACCCCATTCTGTCTCTCCCCATCTCCTCTCATTATATTCCTCTGTCACCTCTAAATTTCACCTTTTAAGTGTCATCCCTTCTGTTAAATTGGTCCTGTGCCCTCTATCTATGTATCCCTGTAAACATATATATACATTCACATATGTATTCATATGCCCATATACCCTCATATATAGATATATATATTTCTATTCCTTCAACTACTGAGAAAAGTTTCATAAGTTACAATTATTGTTTTCCCATGTAGGAATGTTAATAGTTCAACTTTGATAAGTTCCTTATGATATCTTTTCCCTGTTTACCTTCTCATGCTTCTCTTGCTTCTTGTATCTGAATGTCAAAATTTCTATTCAACTCTGGTTTTTTCAGCAAGAATGCTTGAAAGTCCTCTATTCCACTGAATGACCATATTTTCCCCTGAAGCATGATACTCAGTTTTGCTGGGTAGGTGACTCTTAGTTTTAATCCCAGCTCCTTTGACCTGCAGAATATCATAATCCAAGCCCTTCCATCCCTCAGTGTAGAAGCTGCCAGATCCTGGGTTATCCTGATTGTGTTTCTACAATATTCAAATTGTTTCTTCCTGCCTGCTTGTAATATTCCCTCCTTAATCTGTGAATTCCAGAACTTGGCTATAATATTCCTAGGAGTTTTCTTTTTGGGATCTTTTTCAGGAGGTGATTGGTGGATTCTTTCAACCTCTATTTTGCCCTCTGGTTCTAAAACATCAGGGCAGTTTTCTTTGAGAATTTCCTGGAGGATGATTTCTAGGTTCTCACTTTGATCATGGCATTCAGGTAGTCCAGTAATTTTTAAATGATCTCTCCAGGATCTATTTTCCAGGTCAGTGGTTTTTCCTATTAGATATATCACATTGGCTTCTATTCTTTCATTTGTTTGGATCTGTTTAACAGCATCTTGATTTCTCATAAAGTCATTAGATTCCATTTGCTCCAATCTAATTCTGAAGCAATGATTCTCCTCATTGAGCTTTTGAAATTCTTTTTCCATTTGGCAAATTTGTTTTTTTAAGGCATTCTTCTCCTCATTGCCTTTTTGAGCCTCTTTTGCCATTTGAGTTAGTCTATTTTTTAAGGTGTGATTTTCCTCAGTCAGGCTGTTGACTCTCATTTTGTAATTTTCTTGCATTGTTCTCATTTCTCTTCCCAATTTTTCCTCCTCTTCTTTTATCTGCTTCTTAAGGTCCTCTTTGGCCTGTAACCAGCTTGTATTTTCCTTTGAAGCTTTTGGTGTAGGAGTTCTAACTTCACTGTGTTCCTCCTTTTGCTCCTTTATGTCCCCAAAATAGGAGTCTAATGTTGGAATCTTCTGTCTGCTTTGTTTCCTTTGCCTGGTCATGTCATCCCTCAGTCACGTGACCCCTGGGCTTTTTGCCACAGTAGGACTCTGCCACCAGACAGGGGAGCTTTCGTCCCAAACGCTGGGGTATTTTCAGCTGCTGGTGATATTAGATGGGTGCCCTCTCTGAGGTCTCCACACACTCTGGCAAGCTGGACACACATCCCAGGACCTCTACCCTAGACTGCAATTCAGATCCAATCAGTTTAAAGCAAGAGCGATTACCCCTCAGACTGGTGCTTCATCTCCCTGCAGTCTGCGGGCCAGGAGCTGGAGCAGCCACATGGCACTGGCTGGCTGTGCCAGCATCTCAGCGGCTTCTTGTCCCAAGGGCAAAAGCCATGCACTCCCACTTACTGGGTCCCAAAGTCCAGACTACACTGACCTCTCACTTTGTTCTTTGCATCTATGTATTGATAAATCTGGAAACAGCCACAGCTGCTGCTTATCTGGAGTCCCTCCTGCTGGCGGCTGGTCAGGCCCGCCCTGGGGCTAAAGGCTTGGTGTGGGGCTGGGCTCAGCTCCCAGAGCACTGCACTGGCCAATTCTTGCCAGCCTGTCAGGCTGTCCTCAGTGGGAGGTTAGCTTCTCTGTGTCATTTTGTGGGTCTTGCAGCTCCCAAGTTTGTTTAGAGTCCCCTTTTTACATGGATTAGGGAAGGTGGAAGCCGGAGCAACGGGGAGGTCCTGCTCTTACTCTGCCATCTTCAAGACAATCTTCTAAGTTGTAGAGGGGTAAAAAGCTGCATTCTGAGAAGGCATGAGATCATTGATGAAATCATAGATCCTTGGAATAGTGGTATTGAGTTATAAGTAAATATATTTACTTGAAAGGGGAAGATCATAATAATACATTACATGTTTATAGAACTATAGATTTAGAATTGTACTGATTCTTAGAGATTGTTGAGTCAACCACTATCATTTTTTAGATGAGGAAACAGAGATCCAAGAGGTTAAATGACTTGCCCAGCATCACATAGCTAGCAAGTGTTTGAGTCAGGATTTAAACCCAGGTTCTCTGCCTCCCCAATTTTGCCATGCTCCTCCACCTCTGTAGAATCATCTTTTGTAGGGAAATCGAAATGACATGGGTCTGGGGGTGGAAAGATGTGGTAGAAAAGTTGCCAGGAGAACTAAGAATCATTTTATCTGTTGTGTGTGATTGGGGACCCTATTTTTGACACTGTGTAATAAGTATAAACTTTTATAATAGCTCTGGGGAGGTGATTTCCTTTCCTTTTTCTTTTCCTCTCCTTCTTCCCCCATCCCAACAGCAATGCACACTTCGGAAGTAGAGATTTTTCACAGCTGTATTGACTACCAAGCAAGAACTGACTTAATTGCAGTAAAAATAAAGTGCTCCAGTATCTGACTAAAGGAAAAGCTGTCACTCAGGGCCTGGAATTCACAGGAGAGGGAATTCATATGTTATATACCCCATAGTCATTGAAGCCCTATTCAATTCCACTTTACAGTAGGTAGTCTTATTTAGGAGGAAGAAGAGTGGGGGAGAAGGAACATTATGCTTTGTATTTAGGGGAAAATAATTCATTTGAGAAAGAAAGAGGGTCAAATTTCTGGAGCTTGATGGTTTGAGAAAGTCATCCAACTATTATTTTCAAACATTTTTATCTTCCAGAGAAAGAAATTATTCATTGTCATTGATGTATATGAATGTGTGTGTGTGTGTGTGTGGACCAGACCTGTGATTTCATAAAGTAGGAAACTCATGATGAACTTCAATCTGATCAATGAAGATTAAAATCTTCCCTGTAATTTATAGTCTTGGACAGTTGCCTAGCATCCTGAGAGGTTAAGTGATGCCCTGCATCTGAGGCAATACTTGAACTCAAGTCTTCCTGACTCTGAGGCCAGCTATCTAAAGAGTATGCTTTGCAACCACCTTGGCTGTAGCCTTTTGAAATGAGTTTGGTTTATTTAAATTGATTCCCTGGGAACTCAAAATCACCTTGAAGCAGTACTTTCCCCAACCCCCACCCCCAGCCTAGTAAATGTTATTTCTCAGGCTTCCTTGTCCAAAATTTGTGAGTTCAGGAATGCCAAAGTCCTCTTCCCTACTTTCTGCCTCAGGCTTAAAAAGCAAAGTAATATCGTACAACATCTTGCCTCAAAACCATTCACAGCATTGGTTTCCCTGAAAGTAATTTGGGGGGGAGGAGCAAGGCAGTCAGAGTTAAGTGACTTTCCTGGGGTCAAATATCTTTGGCCATATTTGAAGTGATATTCTCCTGACTCCAGGGCTAGTGCTCTATCCACTGTACCACCTAGCTTTCCCTGTTCCCATAAAGTATTGATTTGACCACACACCTTTTCCCCTTTGGGGTTGTTAGGTACTATGATCACCTTACTTCATCTTGTAAGTTACTTCTGATAGTAGAGAAAATAGTGGCCTTGAAATCAGAATACCTGGGTTCAAATCCTGCCTCAGACTATTACTAGCTATGCGGCCAAAGGCAAATCATTTAATATCTTGAAGCTTTATCAGTAAAACAGGAACAATTCTAATTGAAAGGCTTACTTTATGGGTTTAACATGGCAAAAGTGATTTGTAAACTTAGCGATATCTATATCTATATGTATGTGTGTATATGAGTGTGTGTATACATATATATATATATATATATAATGTGTGGATAAAAGCTGTGATTATTGGCGTTAATAATGATAATAAGCTTTAAAAGAGTCTTTAGTTTTCAAGACCATAGCAGTTATAAGCCACTTATACTGTCATAGTCAGGAGATGTCATATCAGGTTTCAGGAATATGTTCAGTTAAAAGTTTTTTGTTGTTCCCCCCTGCCCCAGAAAAGAATATTGGTAATGAGGTGATTTATAGGTCTATATTATATAAATATATATGCACATATATTTGCTTTTCTATCTTCCTTTTTCTTTCCCACCACTTTCCCCCTGAACTGAACTTATATTTTTTCCCCTGAGATTATTGGTATAAATGGAATAAAAATGGTTAGAATCATAAATAACATTGAAGAGGAGTAACCAGTAGAAGTTGCTTTTTTTCCCTTTGAAAAGGGTTTTTTTTCTCCACTATAATTTATTATTGTTCTGTAGAAAAACAAATAATATTTCTCTAATTAACAGTCATAGGCAACTATCTTATAAATCACCATCACAGTATTTTTAGAGATGATTTATACTCTAGCAGTATAAATTAAACAACAGAATCGCATCAGAGAGAGAGAGACAGAGACAGAGACACACAGACAGAGAGAGACAGAGTGAGAGACAGTGAGGGACAGAGAGAAGGAGGGAGGGTGAGGGAGAGAAGGCTTATTGGTTTAGGGGATTATAAGTGGGAGACTTCTTGCTTGATGTTTGATTGTTTTCATCTGACTCAATTAATTGAGATAGTGTGATGCATTGGGAAGCACACTGGACTCAGCTAAAGAGACCCATGTTCTAGCCCTGGTTAGATCCTTTGGGCTTCTCTTCTAGTACTCGATTTCTCACCCCTGGAGATCTTCAACTGGAGATTGGATAAACACTTGTCAGGCATGTTGTAGAGGATATTACTGTTCAAGTATAGGTAGATGCATTTGAGGTCTCCTCTAAGTGTAAAATTCTGTAGTTGTGTCAATCAACCCTCTGGTTCTCAAATAGGCTGTGATATCCTTTCTGGCTTTAACATACTAGAATTCTTTGGCTGTATAAATGTAAAATGTCAGTTGACTGGAGCAGGATACTTGAGCAACTTGTTTTGTACAGTACCCAGGAGAAGGCCTGAAGCTTTTCAGGGCATGTTTGAGTGAACAAAAACCACAATCTTACCATTTTTCACATAGTAAGACTGTTACCAATAAAATGCATGGAGTATTGCTTTCCCCTTTGCAAGTTGGATCTCCTAATTCCATTGATATTAGTCAGAATTAGCTTGCTTTAAAAGGTGGTATTTACTAAGGTTAAATCTGACACATAGTCCGCTAGTATGTATATACCCCAGGGGAAAGTGTCCTCAAACTAAGAGAACACCTCTTAGTGGCAAAGGGCTAACTCATGGTTTCTGGTTATGTACATCCCTTCCCTGCCCAATATGGTACTATTGAGGTTTTCCTTGGGTTTTGTGTGACTTTTATTCTGTGGTCTTTGTAGATTCCTGTTACTGATTTTCCTTAGTATGTCTTGTTTCTCCTTGGCTCTTGATATAGACAATGCCACTAGCCATTCCTGCCCCATGGATGTTCCCCAGATGCCAATAGAAATGTCCCAAAGCCGCCAATGTTCTGGAATTTAGAAGGTCCTCTTCCAGTCAAGGTGGAGGGGAAGAGATCAAGCTCCTACCTGAGGCCAAGGCCATGGGTAGGGGTCTTCTCCATCCTACCTCCCCCACCTGAGTAATTCCTTCTCAGGGACTTGACCAGGGTGTCTCTTTCCTCTCTGTTGCCAGGCAATGGAGTGCTACTTAGGTCTGGAAAGAGCTCCTTGCTATGTTATATAAAACCCATAGGGAGTGACTAAATCTTCTCAACCAATACAAAGACAATTCCTGTACAATGTCACTCCATTTTATCCAATGACTTTCAAGCACTTCTAAATTAATCACAGGCTTAAAAATAAATCCAGTATAAATATTGATTAAGGCAGTGAGGTGATACAGTGGATAGAGAAGACTTACACAACATATGGCCCACAATCACTTCCAGCCTGCCAAAGGATTTCAGGTGGCCTACTACTGCACACTCTCTCCTGTTTGTCACATGATCCACAGCAACCAACCATCATCAGTCTCTCTCTACTTACTTTTACTTGGAAAGTGAGCTACATCTGTGGCCCAAAGAAGTTTAGTCTATTTTGATTTTGGCCCCTACCTACTGTCAAGTTGTGTAGGTCTGGGATAGAGTATTGGGTCTGGAGTCAGGAGACTCAACTCCCTGAGTTCAAATCTGGCCTCAGACACTTACTAGCTGTGTGACCCTGGCCAAGTCATTTAACCCTGCTTGCCTCAGTTTCCTCATCTGTAAAATGAGCTGGAGAAGGAAATGACAAACCATTCCACTATCTTTACCTAGAAAACTCCAAATGGAGTAATAAAGAGTCAGAACCAACTGAAAAATGACTGAACAACAACAAAATAAATATTTAAACATTCAATGGAGTTCTCTTCTAATTTTAAGGTAATGAGGGCTAAGAGGGATAGGGTGATTAATTGATCAATCAATCAACTTCTACCCTTACAGATCTACTATATGTGCGGCAGGAAATGTGATTTAATAATAATTAACATTTATAATGTACTTACTCTGTATCAGATACTGTGCTAAGTGCTTTACAATTGTATTTTCGTTTGATTCTCACAAAAACCCTGGGAGGGAGGTGCTCTGTCCCCTTTTATGGATGAGAAAACTGAGGCAGTCAGAGGTGAAATAACTGGCCTGGAGTTAAACAGATTTGAACTCAGATCTTCCTGACTCTAGGCCCAGCACTCTATCCACTATGCCACCTAAATGCCTATCACACAAAGAACACTGCAATAAAGGTCAGTGCCCTGGACCCGACTACTTCTGTGCTTTCAGAAGTGTCATTTCTGCTCTGGGTCTAGGTTGTTTCATTTGTAAAATGAGGAGCCTGGCTGGCTCATTGCTATAGCCTCTTTTAGCTCCATTATCTGTCCCTGTCCTGTTTATAAAGCATTTCTATTGTTTTCCCTTAGAGTTATTTGTATTCTTTCATCCAATACTTCATTGAAACAATAGTACGTATTTCCTTTTTCTTTTTTTGCTTTTTACTTTTTGGAGGGGGGAAGGCAGCACAATTGGGGTTAAGTGACTTGCCCAAGGTCACACAGGTAAGTGTTAAGTGTCTGAGGCCAGATTTGAACTCGGGTTCTCCCAACTCCAGGGCCAGTGCTCTATTCACTGCACCACCTAGCTGCCCCAATAGTACATATTTTCAGAGTAGCTGTTGGAAGTTAAGAGCTTGGACTTTAGCTGTGGAACAGAGGAAAACCAATAGGGCCTCTGTAAAATCATCTTTATGGTTGATATTGGGGTGATTCTTTTGTGTATGTATGTGTACATGTATAATATGTGTAACCAGATATTTACATATACATTTCTCTATATGCATATATATTTTATTTAATGTTTACTAAGGAGATATATATATATACATGTGTATACATATATACGCATATATGTGTCTTTGTATACACACATATATCTATATCTATCTATCTATCTATCCTGATTAAATACTAGTATTAAATAGGTAGAGAATTTTAGGCAAATTTACTTCCTACTTTCTCATTCTAAGTTAAGAATAGAACATTCTCTATCCAATTTTAACTCTACCTGAAAATTCAAGATGACTTAATTCATTAATATGGAATGAGCAGACAGATGACTATTTACTGAGTGTCCCATACTGGATCCTGAATGATACATAGCAGTAAACCTGAATTTCTAGTGTTTAAAAAGTAGTTCCAAGTGTTAAAGGGACAAGACCCCTTTTATTCTTGCTTTTATAACTGGACTTTGGACAAATTGTAGAAGAAAACATACTTTCCCCATTTTCTTAAATGACAATTAGCTTTACAGGGGAACCAATATTGAAAGACAATTTTGAAATAGCAAGTGAGAAGCAGCAGAATGTAGTATATAGAGAGCTCGTCTGAGTCAAGATAACCTGAATTCTGGTCCCTTCCTCTGACACATGATCTCCGGACAGCCACCTAAATTCTCAGTGCCCTCGGTATACTTCTAGGATGAAACAAGTTGCAGAGGATGTGCTTACCTATATTGTTAAAGGAACTATCCTTATTCAGGTGCTTCACATAACAATGAAATCCCAAGTCCTGTCCTCATCCTTGCCCTGATTATGAGCCAGCACAGAACAGTCAATAGCTGGTCAGTCAGAAGGCCTAGTTCAAGTCCCACTTTTTTCCATGTTGGCTGTGTGGTCCTGGGAAATGCATTTAATTTCTCAATGTTCTCTGCAACTAAGACTTTGTGTTCCCTATTCCAATAAAATCACAGGTATCAACTGCAGGAAAAAAAAAAGATCAAATGATGGAGGTAAATTGTGTGGCAAAATTGGTGTAATTTTAGATCCACTATAGGGCATTATCTAGTTTAGTGTAAGGGCTAGGATAAGGGGGCTAAAGAGACTTAATGTAATTTATACTTGGTCATTTCCTTAGATGATGACTGACTATGTGGCATTTACTTCTCCTAGTTCCCATAATCCATCCCTATGGTCATTGATGAAGATCTCAAAGACCTTTCTCCCTTGCTTTGATTAGAAATCACACCCCTACCCCACAATCCCACCAAGCATATACTTTGGAAAGAAGCTGAAATTCTGAAACTCTGTGCTCTATTCATGTGTTACTATTATCACCAGGTAACTGGTATAGAGCTCTGTCACTGACATCTCCATACTCGCTAAGAATCCTTGTTACCTACAATGGTTATCTTCCACCCTGATTGTAGAAATAATGTCGTTTTAGGGCTTTTTGCTATATCAGGTCATGACCAGGTTTCAGTCCAACTCAGATACCTGGAAAAGGTCAGAACAACTTAAGTTTAAAACGCAGTCAAGAGGAGGGGCCCGGGGCAGGGCAACACAGACCTCTTTTTCTACCATGGCCATGTATGGCACCTTATAAGTCAGCTAGGAAGAAAAAAAAGACACCTTGCCCAAATTGCCCTCTTTTCCTTCTTCACCGTGAGCAGGAATCCATGAAGCCAACCTATAATTTTGCTGTTCCTGTCTGATTCAACCTGAGTCCAGAGCTATTAAAAAGTACTTCAGGAGCCTTGAGATAACATGGCTGCCAGAACTGGGCTTCAATAATCATGTCCTTTGTATCACTGTTCCTCAGAGTTCTGAATTCCACCCTGTGTCAGCAGTCTTTCTCTTAAGAACCTATTGATCTGAAAATAAATGAAATAATTTTTTTTTCATGGTATGAAAGTAAATTTGGCCTTGGCACTTAACTTGATGGGGAGGAGGGAGTACGCTCCCCCATTCAGTCCTCCCCAGCCCACTATATCCTTACACAGTCTAATTAACATGGAGACTACCTCCTTTGATGAGTTCATAAGTGTTTCACAGACAGGCGGAAAGTAGCAACTTTGCAAGACACTATTTAAAGACCTTCGACATCTGAGAAAGCCACAAAATCCAATAATCCTCCTTTCAGAACTCCAGGGTGTCCTTTGAGATCAATCTCATATCTAAACATCACATAAAGAGAGTGCATTGCATTATAGACTGGTTTCTATTGAACACCATCTAAGCAACAGCATTAGATAGTCTTGAAAAAAAGAGCAAGCCAGGACCAGAGGGAATGGACAAGGTTGTCAAATTCTGGAAATTTTTCCCCCTGATTAAAGCTGTTCTCTCAAAATTGTTACATTATTAACAAAAGTCAGCTTATCCCCAATTCATCTTTCTGACAGTTTCTGACGGATAAAATGCTGGGAATAAAGTCAAGGAGCTTTCATGTTTGTCCATGGGCATGAACAAGGCTGGTATTAATCCTTCTCTCTATTCGGACAGTGTTAACCTTGCCTGGGGTTTTTCAGCTGCATCTGTGGGAGTTGGAGACAGAGAATACATTCCCATGAGATGTTTACATGGTCCTATGAGCAGTTGGACTGGTGCCCCTTAGAGCAAAATTGAACTTACCTTTGAAGGTGATAAGATACAGGTGTTCGAAATGGAAACAAACTACAATGTTCCTGAAATAGGAAATTTAACAGACACTTATTAGATACCTACTGTGTACAGATTACTCTTCTTAGAACCAGGAGAGATAAGAAGTTTAGAGACCTGATAGCAGCCTTCTTGGAATTTATAGTCTCCATTTGAGCAATAACTGACATTCATATAGCTAGCTGAAGTTTTGCAAAGTAAACTTTACAATATAAAAAGTATTTTACATTATACAAAGTGTGTGTTTCATCTGAGCCTCATGAGAATCCCCTGAAATAGAAATTGCAGTGATTGTTACTCCCATTTTATAGATGGAGAAATAAATTTCAGGGAGGTTGTAGTTTGCTTTTGGTCACATATCTAGCAAATGCCAGGGCCCAGGTCTTCCAATCCATTGGGTCACACTGATCCCTTTTCTTCCAATTTTGTTAGGACAATAAGAAAGTCTAAATTCTTTTAGTCTCAAGAAGTTTTAGAGCTCTTTCCCTGTCGCTGCTGAGTGGGAGGTGGAGGCTCCCGGGTGTTTTCTAGATTCAATTTCACCCGTGAACCGCTGCCTTGGCTGAGGAAGGCATTGCTGCTGGAGGTCTAATGGACATTAACACTGCTCTAGAAGAAGTGCTGAAGACCGCACTCATTCATGATGGCCTAGTTTGTGGAATTCGTGAAGCTGCCAAAGCCTTGGACAAACGCCAAGCCCATCTTTGTGTACTTGCTTCCAACTGTGATGAACCTACGTGTGTGAAGTTGGTTGAGACCCTATGTGCTGAGCATCAAATCAACTTGATCAAGGTTGATGACAACAAGAAGCTGGGTGAATGGGTAGGCCTCTGCAAAATTGACAGAGAGGGAAAGCCCTGTAAAGTGGTTGGCTGCAGTTGTGTTGTTGTTAAGGACTATGGCAAGGAATCTAAGGCCAAAGATGTCATCAAAGAATATTTTAAATGCAAGAAATGAATAAATAAATGACTTTGTCTGATTTGAAAAAAAATAGTTTTAGAGAATTTCAGGGAAGATTGTGTTAAGCAATAGAACCTTAAACATAAGGTGTCATTTGCTCCAGTTTCCAATCTAAATCCCTTTCTTTGTTTTTTTCCCCTGTCTAAGTCTATGTAGAATGTGTTTGTCTAGGACTAAACTGTTGGATCCTACCTTGCCATTTAATATTTCTGGTATATTGGATTCTCTAGATACATTTGTTGTTATTAAATAATTTTTAAGTTGTATGCAGCTTTTCATTACCCCATTTGGCTTTTTTCTGGGCAAAGATACTGGAGTAGTTTGAAATCTCCTTTTCCAGCTCATTTTACAGATATGGAAACTGAAGTAAACAGGGTTAAGTGACCTGCCCAGTGTCACATAGCTCATAAGTGTCTAAGACTAGACTTGAACTCAGGAAGATGAGTCTTCCTGACTTCAGGTCTGACACTCTCTTCTCTGTGCCACCTAGCTGCTCTTATGTATCTCTAAGATACATACTTCCATTCAAAGGGATCAGAGTGAAAGCATAGTTATTGCCATTTCACAGATTAAGAAACTGAAGACTAGAGAAGTAAAATATAGTTTAAGAGTCAGGAATCTTACAGAGGAGGAAGAACTCTATTCTCAGAGTGTTTTGTTAGTAATGAAGGGTGTTGTGGGTGTAATGGCAAGCAAAGAAGTACTTAGCACCTTGTTTCAGCTACTTAAGTATTTAGCACCTTGTTTGAGCCCCCTTGTGATTTGAAGGTGGGAGAAAAATGCTGATACAACAGGAAGGGTAGGACAGGAAGGAGAACCACCATATATATGCATATAAAAACACGAGCTGGGACAGAGCAGAACTGAGGAGAGCCCTCCTGGCTGGCATTCTGTTCGTCTGTGTTAATTTGTGTTTGTGATACTTTTTACAAAAGCCCTGGGACCTTCCCCGGTCCCAGGAAAGAAGGATTTTCTTTGGAAGCCCAGAAAGAGGATTTTCTTGTTTTCTGTTTACAGAAGTCCTGGAGGAGGGTTTCAGACGTCCTGGGACTATGCTGATGATTTGTGTTGACCTCTCAGACCTTGTTTGTGGGTTGTTTGTGTAGATTTCTATGCTGATGATTTGTGTTGACTTCTTGGACCTTGTTTATAGGTCTGCATTGATTTCATAGGCAGATAGTGAATTGATGATGGTGCCAATAATGTGTATGAATGTTGTTTTGGCTCTCTTAAACTTTTTCTTCCTAGAAACAGAAACTTAGAAGGACTTGAAGTGGACTGGACACTGTGAGCTTCAATATGGAATGGGAACTAGATGAGGAACTGGACGAGGAACTGGATAAGGATAAATAATCCAGGTGACAGTTGAATTCATGCAAAAGCTGGGGTCATGGAAGAGGAACCATGGAATCTGGGAGCCAGCCTCAAGCCAAGATGAAAAGAACTCTCCTTGGGTACTTAGTGCTGACTGACAAGATCATGATTTACTATGATCTAGGGGTAGGAGAACTTTGTACTTTGAACCTTGTACCTCTTAGGATGATTGAATTAAGGATGATTGGAAACTAATATCCAATCAAGAAGAAAGAAGACTGACTGAGATTAAGATTATGTGATTAAGGGAGATTAAGACAGTGTGATTTAGGGGTGGGAGACCTTTGTACCTTATATCCCTTAAGGAGGATTATTCCTTAAGGATGATTGAGTTCAGGATTTACTGAATGATATCTTTTGTTGAAAACTATGTGGTCACTTTAATGATAAGTTGTTGTTATATCATTGTGAATGCTATACTTTGGTTTCTGTGAATGTTTTGCTTTAGTTTACTGCTGAATAAATAGAGTTCACTATACCATGTGATCAGAACCTTAAAGCTGTTCATAGCAGTAGTCTCCTGGAAAGCTGCTTGTGCTTGGCTTTACTGTGGGGCAGACATCATTAGATATGGGACCTAAAAATCACTGGTTAGCACCCAGCCATAGGAGATAGTTATCCAGATTCCCATTATTCTATTAGTGGTAAGAGAAGGAGAGTCTATATTGTTTTCCATTGTCTGGATTTTGGTGGATAACTAATCATTTATGTCTATTTAATGCCTTCACATCTGGATAAAAAGTAGAAAATTCAGTCAGTTCCCAGATGTTTCAACTTGATCTAGAGGTACATGGTGTCAAACATATGGCCTGGTCAATGGCCCACTTGAACCAGATGAAAATGTGACTGGGAAATAGTTAACAAAATAAATAAAAATATAATAGGACATAGAAAATATTAATATGTGGTTTTCTAAGTCAATCTGTGCTGTAGGGATCCTTATGGACAATTAACTGGCCTGTTTCTATTTGAGTTTGTCCTCATGGATTGGGTGGATGGGGTACTGGAGTTAGAAGCAGGAAGACCTATGTGCAAATCCCACTTCAAACACTTATTAGCTGGGGTACTGGAGTTAGAGGCAGGAAGACCTATGTTCAAATCCCACTTCAAACACTTATTAGCTGTGTGACCCTGGGCAAGGCACACAATACTGTGCCTCAGCTTTCTCATCTCTAAAATGGCCTCAAGGCCCTTCCAGACAAAATCTGTGATCCTTTGGTTCTATTTTCTTGAAAAACTACTAGGTTTTTCATTCATCATCTGATTGTTTAGTGTAGCTTATACTCCATAGAATCATAGATGCAGAGTTGGAAGGTACCTCAGAAGCTGTCCAGTCCAACCTTTTCATTTTCCAGTTGAGGAAACTGAGGCCCAGAGAGTTTAAGTGACTTGTCTATGGTTAAACAGATAACAAAAAGAAAAGACAATATTGGAGCCCAGGTTCTCTGACTCCAGTCAGTATTTGGTGTACTTGATCTAAAGCAGAAATTAGAGGTGAAGCCCTTGTATCAGGGGTAGCGAACTGGCAACCTCAAGGCCACGTATGGCCCTCTCAGTGCTCAGGTGTGGCCTTTTGACTGAGTCCAAGTTTTATAAAACAAATCCTTTTCTTAAAGGGATTTTTTTTGTGAAGTTTGGCTTCAGTCAAAGGGCCTCACTTGAAGGTCTAGAGAGCCACATGTGACCTTGAGGCCCCAGGTTCCCAGCCCCTGGCCTATGTGGTTGGCTATTTGTGTCTGTACCCATTTAACTATGATTACAAGTTCTTTTGACCTTTATCCGGCAGCCCACATTATTTTGTCTTAAAATCTGAAGTCAATAATTATAGTTTTGATTTAAATTGTTTGTAAATTTGTCACCAGATCTTCAGGTTATCTGCACATATACTAGTGTGGGAATCTAAGAAGGTTAAGGCCATCAGTGTATTGAAAAGAGTCCTGGTTTGTTGCCAGAGGTGCTGGTTCTGTGGTTATTTAGTCTTTCAGTTGTGTCTGACTCTTCGTGATCCCATTTGTAGTTTTCTTGGCAGAGATATTGTAAAGGTTTGTTCTTTCCTTTTCCAGCTAGTTTTACAGATGGGAAAAATGAGATAAGTGGGGTTAAATGACTTGTACAGGGTCACCCAGCTAGGAAGTATCTGAGGCTAGATTTGAACTCAAGTCTTCCCTACTCTAGGTGTGGCCCTTTATGCACTGTGCTGAGTCCAAATCCAGCTCTGATTCTTATTAGCTTTGTAACTGTAGACAAGTCACTTCCTCCTTCATTGGACTCAGTTACTTCATCTGTAAAATAAGGGGGCTCAACTAGATCATCTCTAAGGTCTTTTCCATTCTGCTAAAACCAGAAAATTTCAAGGAGTCAAAGAATGCCTTATACTATGGTAAATAAATTCTCTTTATCTTGAGATTAATAAGTTAGTAGAGCTTAGGTAAAAGGGTAGCCACTAGTTTATAGCAAAGGAAGAGTAAGGTGGTTATGTCCTTGAAACTTAACTGTTTCCTCCCTTAAGGCTGATGGATAAGTCAATAAAGTTATGTTTGAAGATGGAGTTTGAAATTCTATTTTCATTCATTTTAATGGTTTACAAGTAAATTACATTTTCTACTTCATTCTCTGATGTGAGTCAATAGGTATCCAATGTAAATGAAGTTCATTTATATTTGAATTGATGTTCTGTCGCCTATTACCTTATGTTTCTAATGCATTCTGATACATTAGTAAATAGGCTTGTCTGATTAATCATTAGTACATGTAAAAAATTAGCTACTGACTAACAAATGGAATTATTGACATGGATAATAGAACTAGCTACTGTATCACCTGAAAGCAGAGATCAGAGTAAAAGCAGACAAACCTGAGCCAAAATATAGGTAAAAATAAAATTATTATTATTTTAGGGATTTTCTGGATAAGAGGAGCTCACATAGCTAAGGGGAGCTCATATAGATAAAAGCAGCTGGCAATTTCATTAACTTTTGAAGGAAGGATTTGCTTTACAAAGTTAAGAAGTAGCCTAGAATTAGGATACAAAATTGAAAGGGGAGCTTAGAAGCTAGTCCAATCCCATCATTTTATAGATAAGGAAACTGAGGCCTGGAGAGTGGAATTGACTTGCCCAAGGTCGAATAAGTAGTACATGTTTTCTTGACAGGGGTAGTTATAGGAAAAAAAAGTATCTATAAGAATCACTAAGGGGGGGGGGGGGTGGAGCCAATATGGCGGAGTAGAAGCAAGACCTTCTCGCGGCTCTGGTTTCCACCTTCCCCAATCCATGTAAAAAGGGGACTCTAAACAAACTTTGGACCTGCAGGACCCACAAAATGACACAGAGAAGCTAAGCACTAGCTGAAGACAGCCTGGCAGGAGAGCTGTGGCCATTTCAAAATTTATCAACACATAGATTCGAAGGACAAAGTCAGTGCAGTCTGGACTTTAGGACCAGTAAGTGGGAGTGCGTAGCTTTTACCCCCTGAAAAAGATCCCCAAAAGAAAACTCCTAGGAATATTATAGCCAGGTTCCTGAAGTCCCAGATTGAGGAGAGAATATTACAAGCAGCCAGGAAGAATAATTTGAATATTGTGGAAACACAATCAGGATAACCCAGGATCTGGCAGCTTCTACACTGAGGGATCGAAGGGCTTGGAATATGATATTCTGGGGGGCAAAGGAGCTGGGATTAAAAGAGTCACCTACCCAGCAAAACTGAGTATCATGTTTCAGGGGAAAATATGGGCATTCAGTGGAATAGAGGACTTTCAAGCATTCTTGCTGAAAAAAACAGAGTTGAACAGAAAATTTGACATTCAGATACAAGAAGCATGAGAAGGTAAACAAGGAAAAAAAATCATAAGGAACTTATAAAAGTTGAACTATTAACATTCCTACATGGAAAAATAATATTTGTAACTTATGAAACTTTTTTTCAGTAGGTGAAGGGATTAGAAATAAATAAATATACATACATATATATGTCTATATATGAGAGTATATGGGCATATGAATACATATGTGAATGTGTGTATATATGTTTACAGGTATACATAGATAGAGGTCACAGGACCAATTTAACAGGAAGGGATGACACTTAAAAGGTGAAATTAAGAGGTGAGAGGAAAATAATGAGAGGAGATGAGGAGAGACAGATTGGGGTAAACTATCTCATACAGAAGAGGCACGGGAAAATGGTTACAATGGAGGGGAGGAATAGGAAGGCAAAAGGGAATGGGTCAACCTTATTCCCATTGAATTTGACTTGAGGAGGGAATGAAATACACACTAAATAGGATACCTCACCCTCCAGGAGAGTAGGGAGGAAGGTGATGAGAGGGGGGATGATGGAAGGGAGGGCAGGCTGTGGGGGAGGGAAGTTGGAAACATCCACTTTTGAAAAGGGACAGGATCAAAGTAGAGAATAGAACAAGTGGGAGGTGGGATAGGAGGGAGGGAAATATAGTCAGTCTTTTACAATATATCTACTATGTTATTGTTTTGCATTAGCTACACATGTACAACCTATACTGAACTGCTTATCTTCCCAGCAAGCGTGGGTGACAAGGAAGGAAGGGAATGAATCTGGAATTTTAAAAGCAAATATTCAAATATATATATATATATATGTGTGTGTATACATATATATACATATATATATGTATGTATATATATATATATATATATATATATACTATTATTAACATCATCTTACATGTAATTGGGGAATAAGATATACAGGCACTGAGGCATAGAGACCCACTGGAAAAGTCGAAAGGGATATGGGAGAAAATATGGGAGAGAGCAGATTGGAGGAGGGGATATCCTTGGGACTGCTGTTTTGGGGCGGTGGGTAGGGGAAAAAATTTGTAACTCAAAATCTGGTGGAAATGAATGATATAAATCGGAAGTTAATAAAGCATTAAAAAAAAGAATCACTAAGGAGAAAATAGAAAACTATAGATGGTATGGTTCAGAATTTTAATGGCCTAATGGAAGGAGGCAAGACTAGATGACTTTTTGAAAACTTTTTCAGTTTAATGATTCTAAATAAAGATTCCTCTTTAATCATCCTTTTCTTAATGCTAATGACTCTGTCTCTCTGTCTGTCTGTAACAACACAAACACCCATGCATGCACATATACACACAAACAGATGTGGAATTCCATGAATTCACATATCTTTTCTAAGAAACTCCATACTGTGTGTGCTCTCCATTTATTGACCAGTGGAGTTAGACTTCATCAAAGGGGGACAGACTTGAAATCCATGTCATACAGGATGACTCCAGCATGTCACCACTATAAGTCAGCATGACACACCTAAAAGGGTCGCAGCCCCATCATCTTGAAACTGCTCATGTAATCCCACTTTGTTATGTTCTGTACCATTAGATTTAAAAGCCCTTCTGTGTGATTGCCAAATACATTAAAGCCAACTAAATGATAAAAATATTTCTTCTAGAGTTGCTCAGACTCGTGGCACATTTCGTGATTGCTTATCAGGACAGTTCTATGTTGCATATTCATCTGTACCTAAATTTAGTTTTGTTTTGCTTCTCTTTGTTTTTATTTTTAAGCTGACATGGGAAAGAAATGGAATACTGTTGATTATATCAAAGTTTTATCAAGGTATTAGGAAATTGTTTAGCCTTCTCAAGAATATTTAAGAAACATTTGGCCAAATTTGCAGTGATTATTTTTTTTAGCAGAACAGTTTTCTGATCAAGAACCAAGGAAACATGAAGAACATTAGATCTGCACAGGTCATCGGAATCCATTTAGTTCAACCCCATTAAGAATCCTATATATAGCATCCTCAGAAAGTGGCATTGAAGATTCTGTGGTCCCCACCCCCTACATCTCCAGCAGCCCACTTCATTTTCAGAAGGCAGAATGTTAGGAAGTTCTTTCTTTCTTTTTTTTTCCCTCAAATGCTTTATTAACTTATGATTTACATAATTCATTTCTTCCAGATTTTGAGTGACAAATTTTCTCCCCGTTTTTACCCTACCCACTTCCCCAAAATAGCAGTCCCACAGGATATCCCCTCCTCCAATCTGCTGTCTCCCATATTTTCTCCCATAACCCTTTTGACTTTTCCAGTGGATCTCCATGCCCCAGTGCCTGTATATCTTATTTCCCAATTACATGTAAAATAGTATTAATAATAGCATATATATACACACACACATACACACACATATATATATTCAAAGTTTTTAAATCATATATGTATATATATATATATATATGATTTAAAAACTTTGAATTCCAGATTCATTCCCTTCCTTCCTTGTCACCAACCCTTACTGAGAAGATAAGCAGTTCAGTATAGGTTGTACATGTGTGGCTAACGCAAAACAATAACATAGTAGATGTATTGTAAAAGACTAACTATATTTCCCTCCCTCCTATCCCACCTCCCACTTGTTCTATTCTCTACTTTGATCCCATCCCTTTTCAAAAGATGGTACTTCAAATTTCCCTCCCTCCCCCCAGTCTGCCCTCCCTTCCATCATTCCCCCTCTCCTTCCCTTACCCCTCCCAACTCTCCTGGAGAGTGGGATACCCTATTTAGTGTGTATTTCAATCCCCCCTCAAGCCATATTCAATGGGAATAAGGTTGACCCATTCCCTTTTACCTTCCTATTCTTCCCCTCCATTATAGCTATTTTCCCTTGCCTCTTCTATATGAGATAGTTTACCCCATTCAGTCTCTCCCCATCTCCTCTCATATTCCTCTCTCACC
This sequence comes from Petaurus breviceps papuanus, assembly GCF_028583685.1. NCBI lineage: Eukaryota > Metazoa > Chordata > Mammalia > Diprotodontia > Petauridae > Petaurus > Petaurus breviceps. The sequence goes on from NW_027185754.1 coordinate 5,604,745, forward strand.
TCTTAATTTCACCTTTTAAGTATCATCCCTTCCTGTTAAATTGGTCCTGTGACCTCTATCTATGTATACCTGTAAACATATATACACACATTCATATATGTATTCATATGCCCATATACCCTCATATATAGACATATATATGTGTATATGTGTATTTTTATATATATATATATATATATATACATATATATTTCTATTCCCTTAAATTACTGAGAAAAGTTTCATAAGTTACAATTATTGTTTTTCCATGTAGGAATGTTAACAGTTCAACTTTTATAAGTTCCTTATGATTTCTTTTCCCTGTTTACCTTCTCATGCTTCTCTTGCTTCTTGTATCTGTATGTCAAATTTTCTGTTCAACTCTGTTTTTTCCAGCAAGAATGCTTGAAAGTCCTCTATTCCACTGAATGCCTATATTTTCCCCTGAAACATGATACTCAGTTTTGCTGGGTAGGTGACTCTTGGTTTTAATCCCAGCTCCTTTGTCCTCCGGAATATCATATTCCAAGCCCTTTGATCCCTGTAGAAGCTGCCAGATCCTGGGTTATCCTGATTGTGTTTCTACAATATTCAAATTGTTTCTTCCTGTCTGCTTGTAGTATTCTCTCCTTAATCTGGGAATACCAGAACTTGGCTATAATATTCCTAGGAGTTTTCTTTTTGGGATCTTTTTTTAGGAGGTGATTGGTGGATTCTTTCAACCTCTATTTTGCCCTATGGTTCTAAAACATCAGGGCAGTTTTCTTTGAGAACTTCCTAGAGGATGATTTCTAGGTTCTTACTTTGATCATGGCTTTCAGGTAGTCCAATAATTTTGAAATGATCTCTCCTGGATCTATTTTCCAGGTCAGTGGTTTTTTGTATGAGGTATTTCACATTGTCTTCTATTCTTTCATTTGTTTGGATCTGTTTAACAGCATCTTGATTTCTCATAAAGTCATTAGCTTCCATTTGCTCCAATCTAATTCTGAAGCAATGATTCTCCTCATTGAGCTTTTGAGATTCTTTTTCCATCTGGCAAATTCAACTTTTTAAGGCATTCTTCTCCTCACTGCCTTTTTCAGGCTCTTTTGCCTTTTGAATCAGTCTATTTATTAAGGTATGATTTTCCTCAGTCAGGCTGTTGATTATCATTTCATAATTTTCTTGCATTATTCTCATTTCTCTTCCCAATTTTTCCTTCTCTTCTCTTATCTGCTTATTAAGGTCCTCTATGGCCTGTAACCAGCTCGTATTTTCATTTGAAGCTTTTGGTACTGGAGTTCTGATTTCACTGTCTTCCTCCTGTTCCATGCTTTGTTCCTTTTTGTCCTCAAAATAAGAGTCTAATATTGGAATCTTCTGTCTGCTTTGTTTCCTTTGTCTGGTCATGTCATCCCTCAAGTCACTTGACCCCTGGGCTTTTTGCCACAGTAGTACTCTGCCACCAGACAGGAGAGCTTTCATCCCAAACACTGGGGTTTTCTCAGCTGCTGGAAGTATTAGATGGTGTAATAGTAATGGAATATAAAGATCCCCCTGTATTGGCTTGGTTTTTGGTGTTAAAACCCAGAGCCACTTAATCCCACTTGTGGGATGGACTTGTTGACGTGAAAAGAGAGGGCTGGACTGGGAGGAGCTAGTGACATAAATTTGGAGAGACACAAGAGAGAGGCAGAAGAACTTTTTCGAAGCAGCACCTTTGGAGGCAGAGAGAGAGACTGAGAGGATTGCTGAGGGCCACTTTGAATTGTCCAGGACTTTGACAGCTGCCACCCAGAGCTGCCAAGGACTGAGGAGACATGGCTGTTATGCTGGTACTTTGTTTGTCTGTTTTGATGTTGTTTTGCCAGATTTGTCCACTGGTGAAAGACAGTCCTGTTGTTGCAGAACCCTGTGAACCTTGCTGTTGGTTTAGAGCTACTGATACTGTTCTGCAGACAGAGAGTGAATACTGTCCACTGGTGAAGGACAGCGCTGTTGTTGCAGAATCCTTGGAACCTTGCTGTTGGTTCCGAATCCCTGAAGAAGGATTTTCTTGTTGTATATTTACAGAAATCCTGGAAGAGGGTTTTGCTAATGTTTTCAGGGTTCCTAGGACTGTTCTGCAGACAGAGAATGAATTAACGAAGAGACTGGCAACGTATCTTGTGGCCTTGCTAAGCTTTGTCTCCCCAGGAACAAAGATTGCTGAGAACTTGCCTTGTGTCAAGATGAAGAAAAGACCTCCATTTGGTTATTAAGTGCTGTGCTTAAGCTTGTTGTAACTCTGGGGTAGATTCAATTGTGATCCAGAGGTGGGGAACTTTTGACCTTTTTGTGCTCTGTGATTGAACAAATGAATATACTTTACTTATGATTGGAAACTAATCTCCATTTGAGAACAGGGGCTTTGTGATGGACTAAATGCATGTACAGCTTAGGGGTGGAGTAGTATTTAGAAGAGTGATTTTGTAATTGATTAAATGAATGTAATGTCCTGGGGTGGGATATTACTTGATTAAATCACACTTGGGGGTAGTACTTGGAGATTATTGAATCACACTTGGTAAATGCTGTATTTTGACTGATGTTAAATTTTGATTCTATCTGTTCTTAATTTGTCACTGAATAAAATGGAGAGCTCCTATGCTGGTATTTTGAACTTTGGGAAGTTGCCTTTTCTTGGCATTACATTACAGATGGGTGCCCTCTCTGAGGTCTCCACACACTCTGGCAAGCTGGACACACACCCTAGGACCTCCAAGCTAGACAGCAATCCAGATCCAAGGAGGTTAAAACAAGAGTGATTACCCTGGTGCTTGGTCCCCCTACACTCTGCAGGCCAGGAGCTGAAGCTGCTAAGTGGTGCTGACTGTGCTGGGGTCTCAGCAGCTTCTGGCCGCGGGGGCAAAAGCCACACACTCCTCCTTACTGATGCCAAAGTCCAGACTGCACTGACCTCTCACTTTGTCCTTCACATCTATGTGTTGACAAATCTGGAAACGGCCACAGCTGCTGCTGATCTGGATTCCCTCCTGCTGGTGGCTGGTCAGACCTGCCCTGGTACTAAAGCCTTGGTGTGGGGCTGGGCTTGGCTCCCAGAGCACTCTGCTGGCCGATTCCTGCCAGCCTGCCAGGCTGTCCTCAGCGGGAGGTTAGCTTCTCTTTGTCATTTTGTGGGTTCTGCAGCTCCAAAGTTTGTTTAGAGTCCCCTTTTTATATGGATTGGGGAAGGTGGAAGCTGGGCAGCGGGGAGGTTCTGCTTCTAGTCTGCCATCTTGACTCCACCCCCCAGGAAGTTCTTTCTTAGAGAGAAAAAAAAATATCATGATTAACTTCTAACCCTCGATCTTCATTCAGATGGGCAGCAATAAGAACAAATCTAACCCTTATAAATGACAGTATTTTTACTTGGTATGTAAACACGTGGTGAAGAGGATGTTGTAGGATATTAATATTTACATTTAAGTAGTACAGCATGAACTTTAGGAATGATAGGCCACTGGACAGGGATGTAGTAAATCTAATGGGGCTATCAAAATGTTTTTTGGAATATTGTCCATCTAAATAATGTCTTTAAATAACAAAGGAAAACAGAGTAGGAAAACTGCTTATTTATATATCTACCAAAATGAATGCTAGAGATAGTAGCTATAATTTATGGAAAAGAACAAGTGCAATACCTAGAAGTTTATAGAAGACAAAATCCAAAAGAGGAGCCAGTATGAAAACCCATTAATGCAGTATTGTTAAAATTCAAGATGAAATAGAGGTGCCTTTGTAGGAAGGCAAATTCTATCTCACAGGTATCATTGATACTTGATGTAAGGAGACTAGTGACTAGACTGTGAGTGAAGGGTGGGGTACACCTTATTCAAAAACATATATAGAAAAAAGGGAATTTGGAAATAACATTGTATTTTAAGTAGATGTAATAATGGGAGAAAATTCAGGAGATAAGAGTGGAGAACAATTACGTGGAATCACTGGAGACAGAAGCAGGAGTTGTATCGTCATTGGAGTATAATATAGACCAGAACAACAAAAGTAGGAAACATATCAGAAGACTAACACAGACGCAAAATGTAGTCATTTAAATTACAGACATTTTTTCAGAGACTTCACTCTTCAAAAAACAGAGAAGTTAATAATTTCTTGATTTGCTTTCAGTATGAATCAAAAGTATGATATGGAATTTGAGAAAGCTAATTTCATCCTAGACTTCATTAATAAAGGCAAAAGATGCAAAAATAAGGAGATAGAATTCTCACTGTACTGTGACATGGCCATTCTGCATCTGTATTATTTAAAGGTGTCATTTTATAGAAGGATATTGATAAACTGGAAAGCATGGATAAGAGGACAACCAAGGTGGAGAAGGATCTCAAGTTCATGCTATACAAAGACTAATTGAAAGAAATGAAGATGTTTATTGTCTAGGAAAGAAGATATAAGATTTAATTTTGCCTACTAAGCATTATCATATACAAGACAGACTTATTTTGCTTGATGTTAGAAGGCAGAACTAGAAACAATGTATGGAAGTTGCAAGAAGATAAACTTAGATTTGATGAAAGGAAAAAATAATTTTATTTTTATAAGAAATAAGAAAACCAAATTACCAGTATTAAAAATGAAAACAGGGCCATGCACTACCTATAAAAATGAAGTTAAAGGAAATATTAAGAACTATTTTGCCCAATTATATGCCAATAAATTTGATAATCTAAGTGAAATGGTTGAATATTTATAAAATATAAATTGTCCAGATTAACAAAAGAGGAAATAACATACTTAAATATCTGTATCTTAGAAAAAAAATGAATAAGCCCTAAATGAACTCCATAAGAAAAATGCTCAGAACCAGATGGATTAACCAATGGTGTATCTGTTTTATGGCTTTTTTTTAATGAAGTCAACCCTAATTTTATTTATTAGTCCAATGGTTTTCTTGCTTTCAATGTTATTAATCCATCCTTTGATTTTTAGGATTTCCAATTTGATATTTGAAGATTTTTAACTTGGTATTTTTCTATTTTTTCATGCTATATTCATTGATCTGTTCTTTATCTCTCTCTTTTTTTTAATTAACATAAACATTTAGAAATATAAATTTCCTGCTAAGTACTGCTTTGGCTGCATCCCATAAATTTTGGTATGTTGGCTTGTTATTGTCGTTATTTTAAAAGAAATTATTGATTGTTTCTATTATTTGTTCTTTGAGTCACTCAAACTTTAGTATTAGATTATCAAGTTTCAAATTAAATTTTAATCTGTGTTTGCTGGCCCTTTATTGACTGTAATTTTTATTGCATTTTGGTCTGAAAAGCATGCATTTAATTTTTCTACATTTTATTGTAAGGTTTTTATACACTAATATGTGGTTAATTTTTGAAGGGGTCATATACAGCTGAGAAATAGCTATATGCCTTTCTATTACCATTCAGTTTTCTCCAGAAGTCCATCATATATAAATTTTCTAAAATAATATCCATCTCTTTAACTTTTTTTGTTTATTTAATGGCTAGAGTTGGCTGAAAGGAGAGTTTTGATGTCCCCTACTAGTATAATTTTACTATTTCCTCCAAATATAAATTTAACACATTTTACTTTTGCTTTAGCAAAGTATATACCATGCCATTTGGTACATATATATTTATTATTGATGTTACTTCATTGTCTATGGTACCTTTTAGCACAATGTAGCTTCCCTGATTATCTCTTTTCATTAGGTTTATTTTTGCTTTTTCCTTGCCTGAAATCATGATTGCTACCTCTGCTTTTTAAAAATTAAACTGAAGCATGATAGATTCTGCTCTAGGCCCTTATTTTTACTCTATGCATGTCTCTCTGTTTCAATTTTGTTTCTTGTAAACAACATTTTGTTGGATTGTGGCTTAATCCATTCTGCTATCTGATTCTGTTTTATGGGTGAGTTATTCCCATTCACACTTACAGTTATGATTACTAATTGTGTATTTTCCTCCATTTATCCTTTTGTCTTTCTCTTTTTCTGGTTTCTCCTCAGAAGTATATTTTGCTTCTGATTACTGCTTCTCTCTATCTCTGTCTCTGTCTCTGTCTGTCTCTGTCTGTCTCTCTCTCTCTCTGTCTCTCTGTCTGTCTCTTTCTCTCTCTCTTTCTTTTGGAGGGGGCAAGTCAGGGCAGTTGGGGTTAAGTAACTTGCCCAAGGTCACACAGCTAGTAAGTGTCAAGTGTCTGAGGATGGATTTGAACTCAGGTCCTCCTGAATCCACAGTTGGTACTCTATTCACTGTGCCACCTAGCTGCCCTAACCACTATTTCTCTGAATCCATCCTCCCTTCTACCAGCACTCTACTCCCCCTTCCTTTCTTACTCCCTTGTAGGTAAAATAGATTTCTATACCCAATTTTATATGTATGTTATTTTCTCTTTGAGTCTATTCCAATGAGAGAGAGATTCAAATGTTGCCTGTCACTTTCACCTTCATACTCCCCCCACACAGTGTAAAAATTCTTTCACATTTCTTTTAAGTGAAATAATTTTCCCTCTTCTTCTTCTCCCAATACATCTCTTTCTCACCTCTTAATCTCATCTTTTTAAAAAATCATCCATTTACAAGAGAAGCTTGAGAAGGTAAACAGGAAAAAGAAATCATAAGCAACTTATTAAAGTTGAACTATTTACATTCCTACATGGAAAAATGATCATTGTAACTCATAAGATTTTTCTCAGCATGACGATAGTTGAAGGAAATATATATGTGTGTGTAATATATATATATGTATACATACATATGTATGTATGTATAGGTGGGTATAGGCTTATATAAATATGTATGAGAATGTGGGCATATGCATGTTCATATATACATAGACAGAGGTCACAGGATGAGTTGAATATGAAGGGATGATATCTAAAAAATAAAATTAAGAGGTGAGAGAGGAATTTATTGGGAGAAGGAGAAAGGGAGAGATAGATTAGGGTAAATTATCTCATATAAAAGAGGCAAGAAAAAACTGTTAAGAGTGGAGAGGAAGAGCAGGAAGGTAAAAGGGAATGGGACAACCTGATTCTCATTGAATTTGGCTTAAGGAGGGAATAACATACATGCTCAATCTGGTATCTTACCCTACAGGAAAATAGCAGGGTAGGGGTTGAGAAGGGGGATGATAGAAGGGAGGGCAGATTGGGTGAGAGGGAAGTTAGAAGCAAACATTTTTGAAAAGAGATAGGGTCAAAGGAGAATAAGTGGGGGGCAGGATAGAATGGAGGGAAATATAGTTACTCTTTCACAATGTAACTATTCTGTTTTTTTTTTAAGACATTCTTCTCCTCATTGGCTTTTTGGACTTCTTTTGCCAGTTGAATCAATCTATTTTTTAACGTGTTATTTTCTCCAGTATTTTGGGGGGCTTCCTTTAGCAAGCTGTTGACCCGTTTTTCATGATTTTCTTGCATTACTCTCATTTCTCTCTCCAATTTTTCCTCTACTTCTCTTACTTGATTTTCAAAATCCTTTCTCAGCTCTTCCATGGCTTGTGACCAATTCATATTTTTCTTGGAGACTTTTGATATGGGAGCTTTGATTTTGTTGTCTTCTTCTGGTTGTATGTCTTGATCTTCTTTGTCACCAAAGTAAGATCTATAGTATGACTTCTTCTATACTGTTTGCTCATCTTCCCAGCCATTTGCTGCACTTTCTAGCTCTTTGTTATGGTAGGACTCTGCTTTTAGTGGGGGTGGTTATACTGTCCCAGGCTTCAAGAGTTTTCCCACTGACCTTCTATGCTGTCTTTGGAGTTTGTGGGTTGAGAAGTCTGGAAAATGCCACAGCTGCCAGTGACTCAGTCCCCTGAATCTTGCTCCAGCCTTGTCTGTGCCAGTGTGACCCACGCTGACTGTGCTCCATACCCAGTCTGGTGTGATAGACCCTTCCTGTTGTCCTCTCAGGCTGTCTTGACCTGGAGATTTGCTTCCCTCTTTCATTTTGTGGATTCTGTAGCTCTAAAATTTGTTCAGAGTGATTTTTTACAGGTATTTTGTGGGGGAGTAGGGGAGATCTCAAGCAAGTCCGTGCTCTTACTCCACTGTCTTTGCTTTGCACACCACTTTTTTATCATGGCTCTCAGGTAGTCCAATAACTCTTAAATTATTTCTCCTTGAACTATTTTTCCAGTTGTTTTTCCAATAAAATATTTCACATTTTCTTCTCTTTCTTCTCATTCTTTTGACTTTGTTTTATTGTTTTGTGATGTCTTATGGAGTTGTGAGCTTCCTCTTGCTCAATTCAAATTTTTAAGGAATTATTTTTTAATGAGGTTTTGTATTTTCTTTTCCATTTGGCTAATTCTGCTCTTTATTTTCTTTTGTGAAATTTTGTGCCTCTCTTACTACTTGGCCAATTCTTTTTTTTTTTAAATAATATTTTATTTCTCCCCAATTACATAAAAAGAAATTTTTTTAATGTTCACATTTTTTTAAATTAAGTTTCAAATTTTCTATCCCCCCTCCCCCAATTTTACCTGTCTCTGAGATGGTAAGCAATTTGACATAGGTTATACATGTTCAGGCATACAAAAAATATTTTCACATTAGCCATGTTGTGAAATAAGACACAGGCCCAAAGGAAAGAAAGACAAAAAATTAAAGAAGGTGAAAAAAGTGTGTTTTGATCTGTATTCAGACTCCATCAGTTCTTTCTCTGGAGGTAAATGGCATTTTTAATCATGAGTCCTCTGGAATTGTCTTGGATCATTGTATTGCTGAGAATTGCTGAGTCATTTACAGTTGATCATCATACAATGTTGCTGTTACTGTTTACAATGTTCTCCTGGTTCTCTTTTCATTTTGCAAGAGTTTTTTTAAGTCTTTCTAGGTTTTTCTTTTTTTCAATAATATTTTATTTTTCCCCAATTACATGTTAAAAACAGTTTTAACATTAAAAAAAAGTTTTGCCTTCCACATTCTATCCCTCCCTTTGTCCCTGGCTTCTCCCTTCCCTGAGATGGTAAGCAATTCAATATAGATTACATATGTGCAATCATGTAAAATATTACTGTATTATTCATCTTATACAAGAAGACTTGAACAAAAACAAAAAGAAAAGTGAAAAATTATATGCTTCAGTCTAATCAGACAACATCATTTCTTTCTCTAGAGGCAGATAGCATGTTTCATCATTGAGTCCTTTGGTATTGTCTTGGATCAACATATTGCTGAGAGTAAGTCATTTAAATTTCTTCATTGTACAATGTTGCTGTTACTGTGTATGATGTTCTCCTGGTTTTGCCCACTTCGTTTTGCATCTGGTTCATATAAATCTTTCCAGTTTTTTTTTTCCCTGAAATCATCTTGATTGTCATTTCCATAGTTGTTCAGCCATTCCTCAACTGATCAACAACCCCTAGAAGTTTATTCTTAGCCACCACAAAAAAAAGCAAACAAAAAAAACTGTTGCAAATATTTTGTAAAATAATAGCTCTTTTCCTTTAGATCTCTTTGGAATACAGATGTAGTAGTGTCATATACACAGTTTTATAGCCCTTTGGGCATAATTTTAAATTGCTCTCCAGAATGGTTGGGTTGGTTCACAACTTCAGCAGCAGTGCATTAGTCTCCCCATCCCCCCCCCCCCCCCCCCCCCCCCCCCCCCCCCTTGTCATTTTCCTTTTCTATAATATTAACCAATCTGATAGGTGTGAGGTAGTACCTCAGAGTTGTTTTAATTTGCATTTATCTAATCAATAATAATTTAGAGCATTTTTTCAAATGACTATATATAGCTTTGATTTCTTCATCTGAAAACTTCCTGTTCATATATTTTGACTGACATTTGGGGAATGATTTGTATTCTTATAAATTTGACTCAATTCTCTCTCTAGATGAGAAATGAGGTACTTGCTATAAAAATTGTTTCCCGTCTTTCTGTTTTTTTTCCTTAATCTTGGCTGAATTGGTTTTGTTTGTGCAAATTTTTTTAGTTTAATGTAATCAAAATTATCCATATTACATGCAGTAATATACTCTTTCTTTTGTTTGTTCATAAATTCTTCCCTTCTTTCTACATTTGACAGGTAAACTATTCCTCTCTCTCCTAGACAATTCTGTTTTTTAAGGTATGGTTTTCTGCAGTTTATTTGATGCCTCTTTTACCAAGTTGTTGACTCCCTTTATATTTTTCTTGCATCATTGTCATTTCTTTTCCAAATTTTTTCTATACCTCTCTCATTGGATTTTAAAAATCCTTTTTGAGCTTTTCCAGGAATTCTTTGGGGCTTGTCTCCAACTCAGATTTTTCTGAGACTTTGCTTGTAGCTGTTTTTCATAGTTTTCTTTTTTTGAGTTTATATCTTGATTTTCTCTGTCACCATAGTAACTTTTTTTTTGCGGGGGGGGGGGGGGGTGGTGGGAAGAGGGCAATTGGGGTTAAGTAACTTGCCCAAGGTTACATGGCTAGTTCTTTTGTGGGGTGTTGAATGTCTGAGGCCGGAACCAAACTCGGGTCCTCCTGACTTTGGGGCCAGCGCTTTACTCACTGCGCCATCTAGCCACCCCATAGTAACTTTTTGTGGCCAGGTTCTTTTTCTCCCCTTTTTGTTCATCTTCCCAGACTATTTCTTGACTTTTAACTTTATGTTAAAGTTGGCTTTGCTCCAGTTTTGGAGGAGACATTGTCTCAAACTTCAGATTTTTCATGGTGCTGTTTTCTTTCTTTCTTTCTTTTGTTAAAGCAATCAGCGTTAAGTAACTTGCTCAAGGTTACACAGACAGTTATTTCTGGGTGTGGTGCTAAGTATCTGAGCTCAGATTTGATCCCCAGGTCATCCCGACACTGGAGCTGGTGCTCTTACTTGCTGAGCCACCTGGCCGCCCCTAAGCAATTCAAGTTAAGTAACTTGCTCAAGGTTACACAGCCAGGTGTTTTCTGGGTAGGTGCTAAGTATCTGAGCCCGGATTCAATCCCCAGGTCATCCTGACACTGAAGCCGGTACTCTTACTCACTGTGCTACCTGGCCGCCCCCATGGTGCTGTTTTCAATGCTAGTTTTGGAGGTCTGTAAGTTTTAAGTGCTTACAAGCTGGTATGATCCCTGCCTTGTCCTCTGGCATCTACCCAGGAAGGGACCTTATTCCTTTGTATCTACTATCATGCTGCTCTTGGCCCTGGAACTGTTACTAGGTCCCCTGATCTCCCATAGCCACAAGCACTAGTGTTCCTTTCTGCTTTGCAGTTGAGACCAGGGCTCCTACTCCATTGTGAGTAACCATAAGCTCTCTTCTTTGTGATCAATGGCCCAGGCCTCCTGTATCCCTGCACAGCCCCTCCTTGTCTTTTAGCTGTGACCTGGAACTACATCTGGGTAGTGTAACAAGGTCTTGAACCCAGTATTAGCAGAGTCCTTGTAATCTCTTTCTGATCATTTGTTTGACTCTCTTATGGCCTATGGACTGAGAATTCCCAAAGTTTCTGTTGATCCTGTTGTGACTGCCTCCAAGGTTGCTTCTCTCATCGACTTGGTGTGGCCTATGCTTTACTCCAGGCCTGACCACCACCCCAGTGAAACTGATCTTTCTTGCCAACCTCCTAAATTGTCTTGGACTGGAAATTTGTTACACCCCAACCCTTTTGTTGGCCCTGCTACCCCAGAATTCAATTTGAGGCATTATTTTAAAGATGTTTGGAGGGGAATTTAGAAGAGTTCAGGTGAGTTCTTGCCTTTACTTCACCATATTTAATCTACCCTGATTGTACTTCTTATACATGACATTCTAAATCATCAAGAAGGATAAGGATTGGCAAACAGCAATTGAATTTAGCAACAAAGAAATGGGTGGCAACCTTGGTAGAAGTGTTTCAGTAGAGTGGCAGGAATAGAAGATGTATTCCAAAGTATTGAAAAGTGAATGGGAAGTAAAAAAATGGAGTTGAGGAGAGTTCATAACTTTTATTCCAAGAATTTGGCTATGAAAGGAGATGAGATATAGGACGATAGCTCAAGGAGATAAGTCAATTTTTTTTAGTAAGAGGGAAGATATAGTCATGTTTACAGATAGCAGGGAAATAATTAATGGATAAAGAGAGGTTTTAAAATTAGGAGAAGACTGATGGAATTGATTCCATGAATAGACAAGAGAGTATAGGGTCAAGGATAAAAGTAGTGGTCTTGACTTTAGCAAGGAGAAGGGCCACTTCATTTTTTTTATACAGGAGCAAAGAGAAGTGGATAGGGAATGATGTAGAGGTGATTTGAAATGTGAAATTCAAGAGGAAAAAGACTTTTCTCTCTCTTTTTAAAAATTTTATGGTGTAAACAAATTTATAACAGTATAATTTTTTTAAAAAGATGATTGCACATGAAATTGAAAGTATATTTTGTATAACTTGCTTTTCCTTTAAAATATATAATAAAGTTATCATGATTTTTTCTTTTTTTTCCCTTCCTGTCCCCTATCCCATCCTAGAAATAGCTAGCACTAGATACACATATTTATGTGTTGTGTGTATATGTAAAATAATTCTATATACAATTTTATTTATCAGTTCTTTCTTTTGATGCAGATAGCATCTTTCTTCATATGTCCTTCATAGTTTATTTAGGTATTTATAATACTCAAAATGACTTAATTGCTCAAAGTTGTTCTTTAAACAATATTGCTGTCACTGTATACAATGTTCTCCTGGTTCTGCTCATTTTGCTCTTCATTATTTTATGCCTGTCTTTCCATGTTTTTCTAAGACAATTGTATTCATCATTTCTTAATAGCACAGAAGTATTCCATCAGTCATATACCACAGCTTGTTCAGCAATTCCCCAATTGGTGGGTGTCTCTGCAATTTCCAGTTCTTTTCCACCACAAAAAGAACTGCTAGAAACATTGTAGAATATTCCTTTTTCACTAATCATCTTTGGAAATAGTCATGGAAAACTGCTTTAAATCATTATTGATTAGAGAAAGGCAAATTAAAGCAACATTGAGGTATCATTTTATACCTTCCCAGAGGAAAAAAAAAATTGGTTAGGGGGTAGTGTATGTGACTTGAGAAGGTTTTGAGCAGACTTTCTAAGGGGTATGATAATCAAGGAGTAAATAGATTAACATGAAAAAGTGAGGCTTCAGTTGAGTTTAGATAACAAATTTGTTTTAAATTTGGTCAGCAGGGTTATGTGATGTCCTCCAAGAGTGTTATGTAACATGTGGCTCAGAACAGTGAATAAGAATGAAAGTAATTCAAGGTTGGAGGTTTTGAAAGGGATATGTTATGACCAGACAACAGAGCAAGGGTTTCAAAGACCTAGGACAGTGCAAGGTTGAACTAGCTAACTAAATGTTCAAAATTTTGAAGGAAGCAGTGGGGAATTAAGACATGGCAAGGGATAGTCACAGAAAGTAAAGAGGAATGGAGCCAATGGAGGTTTCAATGAGAATAGATAAGAAGTGGTGAAAAGGGAGTAGGTGTAGGGAGAGATGGGGAGGCAGAAGGTTATGGCATTTACTCATCTATGTACATGTTGTTTTCTGTCTAATAAAAGTGTTCTTGAGAGAGGGGGATGTGTCACTTGTGTCACTCTTATCTCCATCTTGCATGGTATTTAGCACATAGTAAGGTCTTAATAAATGAGCATTAAATTGAATTGAATTACAACTTCTCCTTCCCTAGTAGGTCCTCAATAAATATGAGTTTATTTGAATTGAAGGCAAGGATTTCAAGGCAATCATGTTTTGTACTTTCTTACTCAGTCATGGACAGACCAATTTCTTCACAATTTTAAACCTATCCACAAACTCAAGTTGGTTTTATTTATTAAGAAATAAGAATGCTATCTGGAACTGCTGTGCTCCTGACAATGGAGGAGCATAGTAGAGTAGTAGAACTCATGTTCAGGTCTCAGTTTTGCTGTTTAATACCAATGTGGTCGTGCATTTCAATTTCCTCATGAATAAAACAAGGTGGATTAGTCAACGTTGGACTCTGAAATCCTTTCCAGCTCTACATGTCTTGCTTCCTGATTTTAAGGAAACACAAAAACAGAAGCTTCTCTTTTTACAAAGCAAAGTTTCCCTTTGTCTCCAAAAAAATTCATTTTAAATGGTAAGACGTAACAAGTAAGTCTTGTTCAGCTCAGGAAACATTTGTAAACTGGTTCCTTTTAAAATTGGTTTGATGAGCATTTTATGTTCTCTTCCATGTTTGGTATGAGGCAGAGTAAGAAAGGGACATGCAGGGGCCTGAGTAGGTCCTGATAGTCCATGTTGGACTGCTCTGCTACATGGAAGGGTTACAGAACTTCTAGGCAACATTCTTCTGTTCAAGAGATGCTTCGTCCACTGTTAAAATGATGTGTTGCAACGAACCCAATAGTTTCAATTGTTGAGAGCCTAGAAGAAAGAATGTTAGTTAGCTGTACTTCCTGGTCCTATTGCCTGAAGACTGGGTCTGTTACCTTTCATACTTCAGGATTCTCTATTAAGGGAGTTGGGGAGGGTTCTCTGCCTCCCAATTTGTCTGACTGGATTTGAATTCAGGCCTTCTTGATCCCAAGTCCAGTGCTCTATCCATTGTGCTACCTAGCTGAGTCATTATCACAACAACACTAACAACAATATATTTAGATAATATTTTAAGTTTACAAAGATCTTTCTTTATAAGAATTCTGTACATATATTGCTTTTCACATTTTATAGATGAGGAGCAAAGAGCCATATTTTAGCAAAAAATATTCTCCCTGTGATGCTCTATGACTATTAGCAATCATTAAATATCACAGGTTTCAAAGAACTAGAATTGAGACTTACTTAAAGGGCAGTGGAGAAGTTCATGGTGCTGCATGGTCAGTCTGTAAGAAGGAATGTTGTAGGAATATTATATAACACGTATCATCAGAAAAATGTACAACTTGGCAAAAAATGATGAACAAGAGTAAAGCTAGTCACCGGTGGACAGCCCACGTGTTCAACTGGTTGTCCCCTATGCCTGGAATTCTCTCCCTCCTCATTTCTTTCTCCTGGCTCCACTGACTTTCTTCAAGTTCTGGCTAAAATCTCAACATAGACAGAAATCCTTCCCCATCACCTTTTGATTTTAATGCATTCCCTTGTTGATTATCTCCAATTTATCCTGAGTGTAGTTTGTTTGCATGTTGTCTCCCCCATTAGAATTTTAGCGCCTTGAGAGAAGGGACTGTTTTTTGCCTTTATTTACATTCCCTGTATTTACCATAGGGCTTGGCACATAGTAGGTAGTTAATACATGTTTGTTGACTGATCTCCTTTATGAAGACTTGCACAAAAGTTACACAGAGGTTAGGCAAACAGACAGGTTGTAATCTTCATTGCTGGAAGCAATACATAGGAATGTCAGTTGTGTGCATGGATCCCATAAAAATCTGGACCTGATAAAGGATTTGTCCTTCCCAAATCAGCATTTGGCCTTTTTGTTTTCTTTTGTTGCTTTCAGCAGAGTTCATAGGATCATCGATTTAAAGCTGGAAAGGATAGTAGAGGTCATTCAGTCCAACCCATTTTACAGATGAGTGAAGTGAGGCCTAAAGATTTTAAATGACTTGCCCAAGTTCATGAAGGTAGTATAAGTGGCAGAGCTGGGATTTAGACATGGATCTGGTGACCTCAAGGTAGATTATCTTTCTACTGTATCACACTACCTTCCCAGAGTTCCATATATTTCATTTAACTTAATATTCCCATGATCCTAAATTGACTGCTCTGTTAGCCAATTGACACTTATCAACCACAGTGCTAAGTGCTGGGAATTCAAATAAGAAATAGAAAGAGAAAATCTGTGGCCTAAAGGAGTTTATAATCTAATGGGGGAAGACAACACATAAAAGAAAGCTGAAAGGGAGAGGGGAGGTGTGGGGGTGAGAGGGGTGGTGGAGTCTAGTCCAAAGATTGCAACTGGTGGGAAAGGAAGAATTGGTCTGTTTAAATGGAAGTTTCAGGGGGAGGTCTTTGCTCTGCCCTCCATTCCTCTAATCTGAGGGGCAGAGGGTGCTGAAGAGGTATATGTACCAAAGCTGATGCCCTGTGTTACATTTATTCAATTTCATTGCAGCAAGAAGTACTCCTTCCCCCACCCCCTATAATTAGAAGCTTGAACAATAAAAGGCTATTGTTTTCTTAATTAGATATTCATGGCATGCATTCGGTTATCCTCAATCTTATTATACTGGGTGAATTTCCAAGAAGATTCTTAACTGATGACTTAAGGGGGTACCCAGTAGCTGACAACTCAAAGCAAAGATGTACCTGAGGAAATATTCACTTGAAACTTATTTTAATGAGGGAAGGTACAACGTTTTGTGCTTTCTTACCAATGGAGAAATCCTCGTGGAACATTTGCCTTAATTTAAAACAACACTTGGAAACGGCAGAAAGCCATTTTGTGGGGAGAAGGAAGCAAGCTAAGCACCCACACCCTTTCATTAATTATCGTGAAAATAAACAACCAGAACAAAGATCCATGTGGCAAAACCTGAGTGTGAAAATCCCGCTTTAGTAGTGAAGAAGAAAAAGAATTCTCCTTACATATAAAAATCCCTCCTCAGCAACACAGTAGAAAAGGATAAAGGGCACAAATTATCAATGTTTTAAATAAAAAGTTTTTCTATAGAAGGTGATACTGTAAGTCATTCTTTTACTCACTAGCAAGGGCATATTCTGGAGTTGGCAGGGATTAGCTATTTTTATTTCCCAGTTTTCACGACTAGGTTATTTGCTGATTTATCTCTTGCAATATGTTAACCATTAATAACATTTTCATTTCATATTTTTCTCCTGTTTGAATACATTCCAGACATTCATGTTCTCATATTGAATTTGAAATGTCTACTATTTCTATCTCTTTAAAAGGATTTATACAAATATAAGGAAAAGAATCACATAGTTTGAGAAAGTGTTAATGAGTTGTAATCTGTGCATATGGAGGATTTATCCACATTAAGGAGTTTCTGCAAGTTTCTTAACATTTTCATGGGCCTAAGGACAGGAATGATTGCATTCCTAGAGATCAGCCTGGCACAGTAGGAAGAGTGTTGGACTTGGAATCAAGGAGGATTTGGTTTGGATCCAGCTGTATGACCATGGCAAGTCACTTAGCCTCTCTGTGTTTCGGCAAAATGGTGATAATACTTGTGCTATCTACCTAACAGAGTTGTAAATGTTGCATCACTTCATAAATGTGACTTATTATTTCGATGACAACAAGGAATGGAGTGCCCTGCCAGGCTATGTTTTAAATGGGTGACGGTAGTCCTTTCCTACTTGTCTGTTTCATATTTACTTTTAAAATTAATTGGCTGATTTTAATCAAATATGCTCTCTTCTGATAGGAAACAAAGTTTGCCATTTGATTTCAAGATGGGAGACAAGTTCACTTTATGATTCATTCTCCCACCTTGTAGTCAAATGACTTACTTTGGTACTTAGATGGATCTAGGGCAACTTCATTCATGTGATATTGACCCAACCAGGGCATATTGAGACCCATTCATGCTTTTACATCTTATGTAACTCTTGTTCATATTTTTCTATAAATTCTTTCTGGAAATCTATTCATTATGATGGAAGACTAATGGTTATTTTAATATTTTATATATCAGCACCACATTCAGGTTGTCCATTTATTCTACTCTTGGTAAATGACTATTTTCCCTCCCTTTTTCAGGAATATATGTTCTTAATATCTTGTACTCTATTTCTTACATGCTAGTCATCATTGGACATGTGCTACACCAACTACAGTTTGGTTACTGAATATCTTTCCATTACCTGTTGGATCAGCTGCAAATTTAGTTCCTTTGAGATTTGTATTATCAGATTCAGGGGTATATGACATCACCAGGGGAATATTGGTAATGAAACACTTTGGGATCATTGAAAGTCCCTCACAATTTCTCAAATGTAATCTAGCTTGATCTCTTTCTCCTAGTTAACTGCGGGTCAAATTCACTGTCCGTTTATGGCATCTGTCCAAGATAGATGCACTGATGTGCTCTATAGCTTTCCTGCATGCCTGCGTGTCATACGTTTAAGCAATGTATATTCTTTTTTGGATGGATTGTTAGGCCAGTCTTTTTGGAGTGACCATAGATCTCCTTGAACATGACCTTAGTGTTCTAGGACTCAATGCAATGAATGCTACATATCATCCATAGACCATAAACCAAAACATCTCAAGAATAGAATTATTTTAAGACCTCCCAGTCAATGCTAAAGGCCTCTAAAAATGACAAATGTCAACAATTTTCAGATAAATATGCTATGATTTTGAACAGTTTTTAATGAGTTAAAAATCCTTATTAAGTATTTGCTATATACCAAGCATGGTGCTAAATGCTGGGCATACAAAGGCAAAAGCAAAGCAGCCTCTGCCTTCAAGGAGCTTACATTCTGATGGTGAGAGATAATGCAAATACAGGCATAGTGCCCAGATAAGGGAACTTTGGGAAGTCACAGGAATGGTAAGAGTAGTAGTAACTGGGTGGCACAGTAGATAGAGTGCTAGACCTAGTGTCAGGAAGACTCATCTTTGTGAGTTCAAATCTGACCTCATACACTAACTAGCTGTGTTACCCTAGGTGAGTCACTTAACCCTGATTATCTCAGTTTCCTCATGTGTAAAATTAGCTGAAGAAAGGTCAAACCACTGCAGTATCTCTGCTGCCAAGAAAATCCCAAATGGGTTAAGGAAGAGTTACACACAACTGAACAACTATAGGGATGGTGACTGAAACCATACAGGAATGATTGATTGTCATATCTTTTTGAGAAGCAATGGCAATGAGGTGGCTGAGATAGACAGTTAGCTCGTATATGAAACATGTTCTGGAGACTGGGGCTAGTTAGCTATAGTGAACCATGTATACTTATACTGACTGACTCCCAAATCAAAATGTCATGACCTTAGGGCAGTAGTTTCAAAACTGAGTAAGTTTAGGTCACTAAGGGCATGGTCTCTGGAGGCACAGTGGTTCAGAAGGAATAGTAAAAGAGTGGGTGCAAATCTTCTGAAAGGTTTGGTCAGGTAGTTAGACTGGATAGAATTTCAGTGGAATTTAGTAAAAGCTAAAAAAAGTCTCATAAGACAAACAGAACTTTAGAAATACCATCTTAAGATGTGTGTACCATGTATTTGTTCATTTAATATTCTTAAAATGAATTTTTTTTTTAAATTTTTTCTTTCTTTTTTCAACAAATGCCAAAAAGGTATTTCCATACACAAAGTAGAAGAGAAAGGAAGGTTGTAATGAAACCACAGATCTTTATTATATACAGCTTGCTTTTCTTTTTAAATATATAATAAATTATTTAACATGTAACTTTCCAAGCTGTGCTACCTGTCTATGATTCTTCCACTTCCTTTCTGTTGTTCTTTGTATTTTTTTAAACTGCTTAAAATGACCTTCTTTTTTTTTCTTTTTCCTCTTGCTCTCCAATTTCTGTTTCCCTTCTTTCTTACCTTCTTCTTGGACCAAATTAAAAGGAGGAATAGAAGAACAGAGAGGTGGGAGAAGAGAGAGAGAGAAAGAGAGGGGGAAAGGGAGGGAAGGAGAGAGAAACTGACACAGAGAGAACTCTTTAAAAATATGCATAATTAAGCAAAACAGATCCCCACATTGTCTGTACATGAAGATGTATGTCATACATCTTGAAACTATTGCGTCTCTGTTAGTGGTTGAATAGCAGGCTTCCTTTTCAATCCTTTTCAATTGCAGTTGGTCATTGCATTTATCAAAATTCTTATGTTTTTCAGAGCTGTTTATAGTGCTTTTGTTACTGTATGATTTTTTTTCTTGGTCTGGTTACTTTCTATCAGTTCACACAAATTTTCTGAGGTTTCTTTCATAATCTTTTACACAAAGCAAAAATCATTACCATGTTCACTTTAGGTGACATATTTGACATCCAAGTGAGTTCTATAGTTCACAGAACTGGTATTTTGCCTTAAAATGAACAAACTACAACACAACTCAAGAGTTGAGAGTCTTTTCCATTTGGAACTATACATTAAAAGTCCTTAAATTGTATGTACCCCTTGATCATGCCACGCCATTGCTAGGCCTATAACCCAAGGAGATCAAGAGAAAGATTTATACATGTAGAATTATTTATAGCACGTCTTTTTGTTGTAGCAAAGAATTAAAAACGAAGGGAGAATTCATTGATTAGGAATTTACTATACATGGTTTGGTGTAGGACTATAACAGAATATTATATGAAATAACCCAAAAAGGGATGGTTCCAGATATATCTGAGAAGATGCTACCTTCCTCTTGAAAGAGAGGTGATGGACATGAGGTACAAAAATAAGACAAATGTGTTTGTAAATGGCAAATGTATGGATTCGTTTCTTTTCAATATGCTTATTATATTATAAGGATTGTAGTTTACTTTTTCATTTGGAGAGATTTGAAAAAGAGAGGGGAACTATTGATAGTGTTGTCAAAAATGAAAGAAAAGAGAAACATTGAAGCATCTTTTTTAAATTCAGAGAGAACAGAAGGGAATTCAGAAAGAAATATAATCAAGCAAGACAGCTTTGAAAGCAACATGTTGAGTTTATTATACACTTTCTTAAAAAAAGTAAATTGTAACTAAAGAGTTATGATTTCATATACAATCCTCTCTCCTGCTCTACTTATTATCTGGAAATTTTCATTTGGGGCAGTTTTTTAAGTTTAGAATTTTTAAAAAAATCAAAACAAATAAGGGACTTGTTCATAAGAAATCAGTGTGTATAGCTTGTTCAACATAGAGTCCTGTGGAAGTGAAAGTTGACAAAGGTTATTCTTCAACCTTAGTTTCTGGTTTTGTTTTAGGGTCAGTATGGGAAAAGTTTGTTATTCATCAATATTGTCTTGGTTTTCTGTAAGTATTACAAAGATAATTTTGCCTGTGGGCCCATGCTAAAGGTGATGTGGAAAAAAAAAAAAGATGAGCTGGATAGTGTAGACCCCTGCTCTAGAGAACAGGGTCCTGCGTCCTAGATGCACCATTGACAGGTCTCTATTTCCAGTCCTCAGTGTCCTCATCTAAAAAATGGGGATGAAAACTCTTATTTTACCTACCTCACAGGGTCATTCAGAGTATCAAATGAGATAATGAATGCATAAGTGCTTTGGAATTGGTATTAAAAAAAACCTATACAAACATGAGTGGTATTATCACAGAATCAAGATGCTGTCTCTCTTTTGCCTCTAATCTATAGCAATTGTATTCTTCTGAAGCACCCAGCTGGATCTGACATGCCTAGTACAATTCAGAGTGAGCATGAAAGACACTCCAGCTAACAATTATTGCATCCATTTAATTCTGAAACTTGTCACTTTGTGAAATAAGTAGAAAAAAATAGTTTAAGTTCTGTAGTTGATCATGTTGGATCTAATATTTTTCTGGCTTGAACTCACCCTAGCAACAGAGTTTCATCTTCCTACATTAAATTAAATGGGTTCCATTGATAGGAATTCTGGGAAAAGGTTGATAGGAATTAACACAATGTTTTAGCCAGCTTGACATTGGGTGGGGGTGGGGAGAAGAGATTATTTTGGAAACTTATAATTTTGGTTCCCTCTCATTGCCCTGTGAGTAGGGAATGACTTTGCCAACAAATGGGAGCCCTGAATGAAGGGGCTGATTATTTCTCTTTACAAAGAATTGTTGTCCCTGCCCCCACCAAATTTTGTAACGTAAGTTTGGAAGATTGAATGTAACATGTCCAAAAGTAATCTCATCACCTTTTCCTAGGATACCTCCTCTTCTACCTGATCTTCTCTGTCTCTCTGTATTAATGGTACCAACATCTTCCCATTTACCAAGACACAAAACCTATAAATCTGTGAGACATTCCTCTCCTTAAGCTCCAACCACATCCAAACAGCTACCAAATTATGTTAATTCTATCTCAGTGATATTTCTTCCAACTCATCTATCCCAGCTGAAGCCTGTTGGTTGCATACATGTAAGTTAGACTTGAAAAGCTGGTGGCTCCTAGAAGCGTTGCAGTTGTAACATATAAATGCACTGAGCTTATTCTCTTCATCCCAGTTCCACTGGCAAATTGATTCTACTGACCAAGGTTACCTTTCCTTCTCAGAGTCCTAGAGGTCACTTGAGGTATTGTGGAAGAATCTTCATGAACTGCTCTTCATGTTATTTCCCTAACTATCTTTGCCATTTTGCATCTTTCCAAATCAGTTCAACAATTAACATTTCTTTAATATCATCTAACCGATGATTATTGTCCTGATATAGTTTTTACCCTTTGGTAGCCACTCATTATCAATGAACTGACATGAATTAGCTTTAATAAACACACACACATATGTATGCACATGTGCATATGCACACACACATACACGCATACATATGTGTGTATGTATGTATATACACATACCCTAAGGAAACAGAAGAGAGCAAAGAATAATTTAATTCTAGAGGAACAAACATAGTAGTGGGAAGCCTATGCTTCTACAAGTTACTTTTCAAATTTCTGTTTTTATTTTGGACCCTCAGGAAATGAAGTAAAAATAATTATATCCTCTTGAGAGGTGTCTTAGGATCATGAATATACTTATCTCTTGACATAGCCTCACCCAAAAGAATGTAAACTCCTTGAAGTCAGGATCTGATTTTGTTGCTGTTTTGTTTGTTTCTGTCATATCTCTGCTGTCTGGAAGACTGCTTTGCACAATTTGACAGGCAAAGAGGGGGTCTGAACTTGAGACTTCATCAGCACAGAAAACTGCTCATGCAGAAACTTCATGTTTCCATGCGGTGTAGCAATTTGTCTGTATCCTAGTCTTAGGCACTTGCCCCTGGTCAGCCAGATAATAATATGTCAGAAGCAGATCTTGAACACAAGTCCTAATGAATTGAAGAATAGCCTCTTTGCTATATGTACCAGGTTATCTCTTGCCTTACAGGTAAGTAAGCTCTCATTGGTCTGGATTAAATAAAATGTTATCCCTTGTGGTCAATTTGTAATCACTGCTATGGCTTCCAAATCATTCCTCACTTTGAGGGGAATCCATGCTGATATGAAAAGGGCATTTCAAAAAGAAGTATAAGAAGTTTTTACTTGCCTCATCCTAAAACAAACAAACAAAAACACAATAATAGCAACAACAACAATTCTTCTGGCAATCTAGGATCTTAATGTTTGGGCTTAAATGTTGCCAAGTAGAAAGTTTATCAGAACATGTTGACATGGAAACCTTGGTTTCTTTAATCTATAAGGACTGATTGGTTATCAGGAGACCCAGGTTCTTGTCCTACTCTGATATTAACTGCTATCACTAACTATATAAGATAAATGCAGTGAAAATAACAATCAATTATGATAGCTAAATTCTAGTTCTGGCTTTGATCCAGGGGTATGCTAGAGGCAGCTCTAACCAGCTTGCTGAGCCAATTGTTATATTTTTAGTGTATTCATACCTCAAAAATCTGCTACAAATCAGGGCTTTATTATTTTGCTGATTTTCTAGATTTAAAAACTGTTAGTAATGCAAATTAAATATAAAAGTATGGTTGTTGCTTGGATTTGCGTTACTCCTAGTATTTTGATTTGGAACTTTCCTTTATATGATAGTTAATAGTTTGCAAATCTTTTTGAGATTTATATGTTCATATCCTTTGACCATTTGTGTATTTGAATGACCTTTGATCTTAAGTATTTCTGTTAGCATCTAAAAATTTAGTTGGGATATTAAATTCTTATCAGGGGTATTTGAAACAAAGATTTCTACCTCAGTCAGCCATTCCATTTCTTATCCAAATGACTTCATATCATTTGTATAAAAACCTTTCAATTTCAAATAATCAAAAATTATATTTTAACTTTACCTCTATTTTAGATTAAGAATTCACCCCCTAATCATATCTATGAAAAGTCTATGATCTGCTTTTTGTCCAATTATTTATGGTATAATTTAAAATATTCAGCTCACATTCATTTTGAATTTATCATGCATGTAATAAGGTATAAGATGTTGCTCTAAACCAACTTTTTGCTTAGACTAACACCTACTTCATGTTTTAATAGTTCTTATCAAATAGGATATTCTAAGGCAATTTATGCTTCAGGTAATAAATGATTGAATTCAGCTTAACTCAATTTATAAAAATATAGCCTAACAATATATTATATAATGTTAAAGTGATTTTATTTATAAATAAGAAATAATTGAACTCAATAACCTAGTGTTTTACAAGAACACACTAGACTGTGGGGTACTTCACAGAAGAGGTAACTTTGGGGAACTTTGTCCAGCCAAAGGCAGGCAATATGCAACTTTGGAGGATTGAATGGCAATATGCAAAAGGCATCTGAATTGATTCAGTTACAAAATATTCCTTAAAGACATCAGAACAACTTAAAATAGCTGGAAGAATAGGAAATGCTCATGAGTCTACAAAACAGAAGGTTATGAAACAAATTATTTGAAGTTATTCACTTAGTCCATTCCATTGACCTTTGTTTCTATTTTTAACTCTATATAAAATGATTTTAATGATTTCAGCTTTATAATATAGTTCTGTGTCTCAGAGTGCTCAATTTGTCAGGCAAAGAGGGGGTCTAAACTTGAGACTTCATCAGCAAAGAAGACTACTAATGTAGAAACTCCATGTATCCACTCAGCTTAGCAATTTGTCTGTATCCTAGTCTTAGGGACTTGCCCATGGTCAGCCAACTAGTATATGTCCGAGGTAGATCTTGAACACAAGCACTAATAAATTGAAGAATAGCCCTTTTGCTATATGTACCAGGTTATCTCTTGCCTTACAGATAAGTAAACCCTTCATTCCTGCCTTTTCCATTGCATCTTCTAAAGTTGCATATTGCCTGCCTGCTGGACAGAGTCCCCTTTTGTAACTTCTCCTGAGAAGTGCTCAGTTCTACAATGGAAGTTCTTATACATTGTTTGTTTTTGGCTAGGGTTCCCTTTATCAACCTAGTGAAGCCTAACTATCCCTTTTCAAAATAACATTTTAAATGCATAAAATAAGATACAAACCATTACAAAGGAAATACATTTTTATTGAAATATGTTTATCAAAATATTTTAAGTTTCTGGATCCCCTAAGAAGGACCCTTGCTCCAGACATTCCTCCCATTCACCTTCCCTAATTCAAAGACCTTCTTTCTCTTTTTTCCTTATGGACTTGATAGGAGAAAAAGAGACTCTGATAAACTAAACTGAATTAAAGTATTAATAGCTGATGATGGTGTTTGAGGAGGCAGAGTACATTAGCAATGGAGATGATCAAGGGAGGCTTCACAGGGAAAGCAGTGCTTGAGTTGCCCCTTATTTCCTAGTATGAATTGCCTTTTGGCAAGTAGATGAAAGCTAACTGAAATCTGTAAACAGGCAATAATCAAAACTCAGCTTTATATAAAAAGAGTATCCTAGCAGCCATAAATTGTATAAGTAACATATGAGTCTCCCTTTTCAGAAGCTTAGCACCAGAGCTCAGCTTTGAGAGAAACACACAATGTAATTGTAATCTTTGAGTTTTGTTTCTGAATCCTAAATTCTTTCCCTCATTAAAAATTGAGAACATAAACTCCTAGAAAATAGGGAAACTTAGTTTCACACCTAACATGAAGTGGATTATTACTTTTAGAAGTTGAAAATTCTTGCTTAATATGATAAAGAAAAAAACGAACAATTTGATCTTCAGTATTACATCAGAGCTGCATAATGGATGGTGCCAACTGGATACCTTGTAGTCATCCTCATCGTTTTAAAAGTTATTTTATTTATTTTTAGTTTTCAACATTCACTTCCATAGGTTTTAAATTTTATCAGACTTCTCTCCCCTTCTCCTCTGCCCAAGATTGCATACAATCTACATAGGCTGTGCATATATATATATATATATATATATATATATATATATATATATATATTCCTATTAAACATTTTCACATTAGTCATGTTGTATAGAAGGATTAGAATGAATGGGGGGAACTATGAGAAAGAAAATAAAGCAAACAGACAACAAAAAGAAAATAGTCTGCTTTGCTCTGCACTCAGACTCCATAGTTCTGTTTTTAGATGTGGAAGACATTTTCCATCATGAGTCCTTTGGAATGTTTTAGAACCTTGCATTGTTGAAAAGGGCTAAGTCTATCAAAGTGAGTCATCTCACACTGTGGTTGTTACTGTGTACAATGTTCTCCTGGTTCTCCTCACTTCATTCAGCATCAGTTTATATATATATATATATATATATATATATATATATATACACACACACATATATATGTGTATATATATATATATATATATATAATTTCCAAGATTTTCTGAAGTCCACCTGTTCATCATTTCTTATAACATAGTAGCATTCCATCACATTCATATACTACAACTTGTTCAGCCATTCCCCAATTGATGGACATCCCCTCGATTTCCACTTCTCAGCCACCATAAAAAAGAACTGCTATAAATATTTTTGTACATGTGGCTCCTTTTCCCATTTTTATGATCTCTTTGGGATACAGCCCTAGAAATAGTATTGCTGGGTCAAAGTGTCTGCACATTTTTTTTTTTTGCCTTTTGGAGGGCAATTGGGGTTAAGTAACTTGCCCAAGGTTACATGGCTAGTTTTTTTGCGTGGGTGTTAAGTGTCTGAGGCCAGAACCAAACTCAGGTCCTCCTGACTCCAGTGCCGGCGATTTACTAACTGCACCACCTAGACTCCCCGGGTCTGCACATTTTTGTAGCCCTTTGGGCATAGTTCCAAATTGCTCTCTAGAATGATTGAATCAGTTCATAACTCCACCAACAATGAATTAGTGTTCCAACTTTCCCACATCTTCTCCAACATTTATCATTTTCCTGTTTTGTCATGTTAGCCAATCTGATAGGTGTGATGTGGTACCTTGGGGTTGTTTTGATTTGCATCTCTTTAATCAAGAGTGATTTAGAGCATTTTTTAATATGACTATAAATAACTTAAATTTCTTCCTCTGAAAAATGCCTGGTCATTCCTTTGACCATTTATCAATTGGGGAATGACTTGTATTCATGTAAATTTGACTCAGTTATCTATATATTTTAGAAATGAGGACTTTATCAGAGGTACTGGTTGTAAAAATTATTTCCCAGTTTTCTGCTTCCTTCCTAATCTTGGTTGTATTGACTTGGTGCAAAAACTTTTCAATTTAATCTAATCAGAATTATCCATTTTTCATTTTATAATCTTCTTTATCTCTTGTTTGGTCATAAATTCCTCTATACGAAGTGGATTAATTATTAAACCATGCTCATTGATCTTAATCATGATTTAGTCCTTCACTGATAATAGTACCAGCCTACCATGAGGAGAGCATGTGTTATGCTAGAAGTGGAGATGAATTTATGTGCTTCATCCCCATCCCCTTATCTGAACCTTCTTGTCTGAGAACCAGTAAGACATATTTTTAGTTAGATTTGCAGGTAAGGGGAAGAGTCAATTTATTGATCCAGATTGTGATCAGATCCATTCAATTCAGCTTCCTTACCCTGACATTCTAAATACATGAATTAACCAACCATACAGAATTATTTGAGATGCATGAAACAATCTTCACCAAAGTCTTCTCCTCTTGCCTCCTTGTGGCAGAGAAGACAGTGTAGTCAGCGAATACTACTTTAGAAGAGCACAAGACTTGACTAGTCTTACCAAAAACCTGGTTGTACGCTTGTCATCTATGGAATTACTTAGATAGAATTGGAGAGGGTCTTAATTCAAAAGCTAACTCCAGGCAGTGAAGCATTTTTAGCCACAACACCTCAGAAACACTATATACCCAGGCATGAAGGTGTTGCAATGTGCCTCCGGGTGAAGTGCCCACACTGACAAAATAACACATCTTTTGCAGAATAAATGATCAAAATCATTCCACTAGTGGTCTTAATATGTAAGTCATGTTTGATTCTTTAGACTTGCAGTGAAGCCTCATATCACATTTCCCATCATGTGGGAAGAAGGAGATGGATTTTGTAAGGGGCCCCTGGAACAGCCTTTGCTGTGCCTGCCATCTGAATTCCAACAATTATAGGGAGAAGTAAATTATGCAATTGGCGAAGTACAATCAGGTACTTGTACCCTGAAAATGATGAGGGAAAATAGCTTCTTGAATGTTCAAATGGCCAGTTTCCTTATAAAAGTCCAATTGCAAGGCCAATTATTTTGGGGCCCAGGGAGTTTTAGATACAAAAACTGTACAGTTAAAGGGCAAGATCGTTTTTCCCCTCTAAGTCTTTTTATCAAACAATTATTTAGAATGCTAAACATTGCACTAAAGTCATTTGAATATCCATCATACCTGATTTTTTTCTCGGTGTATGTCATTCAGAAAAATGGTCTTCTAAATAGTGTTGTTGTACAGGCTGATAGATCAACTAAGTGACCATGTGTTATTGGCATGATTCTTACTGATTCCTCAGGATGATTGCACTTCTCTCCTTTATTTGTGCCTGCCTTAATAAATGAATTGCAACTACTCTTTATAAGACTTAACAAAACCATTTACAATAAAAAGTAGAGTCCCTAAAAATAAAGTCAGGGCATGACCAGCAGCTTCCTAAGAAGTTTTCATGCTGCATAATGAAAACATTCAGTGTAATTTATGAAGTCAGCAGATGGTTCTTCATGTGATAGGCAGTTTGTAACTGTATGTTAGAACTTGGTGACTTGTGGGCCTAGCCCCCTTCAGCAGAAGAAGGAAAAGTACTAAGTATTAGAATCAGCCTGTATATATTTTCTTTACTGTCCTTAGTTCACTGTGCACAGTTTAGTGATTTGTTGACAGCAGGAGGTAAATCCATGATAAAACCTGAGAACTTCTGAAGAGTAAATATTTGGTACTATATAATAGGGGATTTTTGAACATTAATCTAGTGATAAAATATGGCACTGGAGAAGGAGGGGATTGAGTATTTGCTAATTCTCTAAATTGCTGTAGGTCGCAGAAGTTTTTCATTGGTTTGGAAAATATTTTCTTTGCAGAGAAGAAAAATTCAGGCCTGGGCACTGTCTCTTGGCAATAATACCACAGGCAACATCCTGGCGCCGAAATCATGTGCTCTACTAGCCACTAGGTCTGAGCAAGGGAAATGAGTGCTCCTTCAGGCAGAATGAATGCAGCCCTCATTGAAGGCAACCTACATGTGGTAGATTTTGCTGGGAGAGTTGGCTAATGTTCCACAGCAGTTTCATCTACCAAAGAACTGAATGGACATTTAAGTACTCTGTGAAGTATAGCACTGCATGAAGATGTAAGATGGTTAGTGTCATGATTCTAAAATCCCAATCTACTTTGTTGTTGCTGTTCAGTCATGTCTGACTCTTCATGACCTCATTTAGAACGTTTTTGGCAAAGATACCGGAGTAGTTTGCCTTTTGCTTCTCTAGCTTATTTTACAGCTTAGGAAACTGAGGCAAACAGGGTTAAGTGACTTGCCCAGGGTTACTCAGCTAGTAAGTGCCTGAGGCTGGATTTGAACTCATGAAGATGAGTGTTCCTGACTCTATATCCAGTGTTCTATCCATTGTACCACCTAGCTGCCCCAGACCATATGCTACTGTCACTCTATTCTCTTGCCTTCCATATTAATTCCTTTCTCTGCCCTATGCTGATGTTCTAGAGATCATTTCCATCTTTCAGGCAATCAGAAAGCATTTACTAAGTGCCCTCAGCTAAGCTTATATAAAGAATATATACAAAATGGTCCTTGTCCTCAAGTTCTTATCACCTTCTTTTCCTCTTGGCTAAATCAACACCCATGTCAATCAAATCCTACCATTGCTCTGAAACTTTTTCCCAGACTAGTCTAGGCTGTATATATGTCTCCCTTCTCTGAACTTCTGTAATACTTGTAGTGTGGAAAACATAGTCTGGTCCTAAATGAGAACAAATAAGATTGTGTGTGTATAAAGCATTTTGTAAACCTTAAAGCACCATGTGAATGTAAGCTATTTTAAGATTACTGCAACTACCAGTTTATTTACTGTTTTATATTATTCTCTAGTTGTTTTGTTTGTCATATTCCCAAACTGAATATAAGTGCCTTAAGAATGGTATCTTCTTTTTATTTTGGAATGACTGAAGCATCCACTTAATAAATACACATTGCCCTGAGATTTCACTTCACTACTTATGAAGTAATAAAGATGCCAGAATATGGGAAAAGTCAATGTTGGAGGGATTTTGAGAAAATAGGCAACCTGATGTTTTGAAGGTGGAGCTCTGAATTGGCACAACCATTTTGGAAAAGAATTTGGAATCTGGAGGAAAACTACTCATACCATTTTGACCCAGAGATTTCACTACTAAGTGTACATCCCAAAGTGTCATTAATAAGAAATAAGACCTCAAATATACCAAAATATTTATAGCAGCACTTTTTTTGTAATTTCAAAGAATTGGAAACAAAATCAATTCCTGTAAAATTAAGAATGGCTAAGAAAATTTTGGATATATGAAGATAATGTAATATTAAATGAGAAATATGTTGAATATAGAGAAAATTGGAAAGACTTCCATTATGTAATGCAGAATAAAGTAAGCAGGTACAAGAAAACAATATAATTAATGTTTACAGTGTAAATGAAAAAAACACAAAAAAATCAAAAGTTACATTTGCAAAATTATAAAGAACAAGCATGGCCTCAAAGAAGTGATAAGAGAAGATACCCACACTCTATGTTTTAGCAGAGGTGGGAGGTCCATAAGTATGGCACATTGTACATTTTTCAGACTTTTTTTCAATGTATTGATCAGTTTTGTTGACATTTTTCTCTTTCAATTTTGTCTTTAAAAATATTGTTTATCATAAGGAATGACTCTATGGGAGGGGTTAACTGCAGTGAAGGTGGGGAAATCTTGTGACATAAAACCCCCAAATATATGAATACAAATATATTTTTAAAATAAATAAATACTTGTGGCTGAAATGGCTAAATGGTCAGACAACCAGACAATTCACAAAAGAGGAAACACAAAACACCAATAATCACTTGAAAAGTTTTGGCCTCACTAATAATGAAAAAATTCAAATCAAAATAATTTTGAATACTACTGCACATCCATCAGATTTATTAAAAGAATTAAGGAAGCAAAACCAAATCCTAACAAGTTTATTGAGAAATGCCTAAAATTGAAGTTGTAACTAGGGTTGACAGCAAAAGTTTTTCCCTTTTGGAAGTCACTGACAATGCTTATTCCCCTACAGCGCTATGGAAAGAATTAAGCTTGGCACCTAAGTAGAAATAATAATTAATGAAAAGAACTTAACCCTGTTGCTTACCCTGCCTGGCATACCCCAGGTGAGTTTTTTTACCCATCGGAAAAGCTTTGCTGCTTTCAAGGGTCTGTCCCTTCACTCCTGTGTGAGTTTGTCTTAAAAGTTGATTTGAGGACACCTTTATGTGTTTTGCCATACATATATTTTATGGCATTTGCCATGGGTACAAAAAAATGCTTATTAGGGCTCTGAGTCCAATCACATACTTTCAGTAGAGCTGCATACTAGTGGGATCTATTTGGAAAGCAATCTGGAAGTACTTTGAAAATTCTACAAAAATAATCATACCCTTTGACCCACCAATTACATTGTTGAAAATACTCCCTAAGAATATTAGCAAAAGGAAAAAAAGGCAGAAAAGGGCTGTTAAAATATTTATAGCAGCATTGAATATAATTAGTACAAAATGAAAACAATCCAAATATCCATCAATAAGGGAATAAATAATTTCTTATTTATTGATGTTATTTATTATTGTCATGTCCAGTTCTTCCTGACCCCATTTGTTTTTGTTTTTGTTTTTCCTTTGGCAAAGATGCTGGAGTGGTTTGCCATTTAATTCTGCAACTCATTTTACAGATGAGGAACTGAGACAAACAGAATTAAATGACTTACCCAGGGTCACATAGGAATTGTCTGGGAACAGATTCACAAGCAGGAAGATGTATTTTCTAGACTTAACATTCAACACTCTCTCCATTGTGCCACCTGGCTGCCCCATTGATTATATATCAATGCAATAGAATATTATAATGCAGTTATCAGTCCCTGAACCAAGCCATCAGATCATTTCATGACTATTTCAAAAGCATACTGTCAGAACTCTGGTCCTTCTGATTGTCCTTCCATCAGTAACTCTGATAGGTAATCTTTTTCTTTATCTTGTCCAGCAGGAAGTCATCAGTCTGCTTCTAAGACACATTGTCTGTGTTCTCTCCCTTCTCTTCCTTTTCTTCTTCCCAGTTTTAAACTCTAGTGTTTGTTTGTTTGTTTTTGGTGCTGTCTTCTTTAGTATTTACATGGCACCTACCACGTGCCAGGAACTGTACTTTTTCTTTTCCTCCAAATATCTCCTTAAATTCTCAAATCCCTTTGAAGTAGGTATTATTGTCAATTCCATTTTTAAGCCTAACAGACTTAGGCAAACAGAAGTTACGTGACTTGCCCAGAATCACCCCTAGTAAATGTCTGAGACTAAACTTGAATTCATGTTTTCTTGACTCAGTTCGACACCAGCAGCCTTTATTAGAACCTAAACGACTTCAGGGCAAGACT
Organism: Petaurus breviceps papuanus; assembly: GCF_028583685.1. Lineage (NCBI taxonomy): Eukaryota > Metazoa > Chordata > Mammalia > Diprotodontia > Petauridae > Petaurus > Petaurus breviceps. The sequence continues at coordinate 5,637,281 of NW_027185754.1, forward strand.
GTCTTGCTCTTGCATTTGGTTTCACCACTACTTAGTACTTTGCCTAATACGTGGTGATCATTAAAGAAATGTATTTTCATTCATTTCGTTAAGATTAATAAGTTTGAGGAAATGAAGAAAATGGTGAACTTTATGAAACAGCTCAATATAAAAAAAGGCAGAAAAAGAACAGAGAATAGACCATGTAAGAGGAAAACTCTATATGATTGGCAAACCAAAAAAAACAAAACTGTAATAGGAATTCAGAGGAAGTTATTATGGATGCTATGTGTTGACATTCAAATGTAAATAGTTGTAAAGCAAGTTTAATTGGTATTGTTGATGTGTAAAGTTAAATTTGTACCAAATCATTTAAAATGAATGAATGAGTGAATACACACATAAGTACATGTTGACAATTTTTCTTCCCCAAATTGTGTCTTCAGTAGAAAAATAAAATTTCATTTAAAAAAGAGGCATGATCATGACTAGAGTTTCACAATCTATTTTAACTGCTATGTAAGGAGAGGGAGGCAATGAGATATAATGGATAGAGAAAGCCAAGAGGGCCTGAGTTCAAATCTTACTTCCCACACATATTAGCTGTGTGATTTTGGGCTTAGCATCTCTCTGCCCTTAGATAACTCTCTAAGACTAACAGTGATAGAAAGGATGTCAGCCTACATTGATAGGGGAAGTTTCCTCATTTGGGAATTATAAATAACAATGAAATTCCAGGTCTAGTTCCTCTCACCTATAGCAAAGATTCTTAACCTCTGTGTGTACAGGTATGTAATGGAACCCTTTGGAAGTTTGGTGAACGTTAATATGACTATGTTTTGTTGCATACATTCATAACTGAAGGAAATGCTACATTTTAATTACAGGTTCATGAAAATAAAGATTATTTTTATCCAAGTTCTTAGATCCCCTGAGGGGCCCATGGACCCCAAATTAAGAACCCCTGCCCTTTAGAAAAAGCTTGTATATAGTGAAATATTTGATAAACCTGAGAGATACTTTACTCATAGCTCTGTCAACTATATAGGCATGAAAGTTTTTGACTTAAAATTTTGTAAGTCAAAAGTTATTATCTTATAGTACTTTCTGTTTTTCTCAAGTGAGTGACCTCAGAGGTTACATGGTTGGCCCAAGATGTGCCTGTCTGAGCATAACTGTAAAGAGGGATTTGATCTACTCTGCTTAAGTAAGAGGATTGTTTTATCTCCACAAAGATGAACACTTTGGAAGCTACAAATAAAAGGCATTGTGGAGAATTAGGGGGAAGGGGAGGAGAGTACTAGGTGCCAGAAGACAGATGCAAATATGTACAATAAAAGGTGTTAGGTGATACATTCCAAATCAGCTATAAAGACCACACATAAATTGATATAGTCAAGAGGACTTTGGAGGAAGGCGAAGTTTTCTACTTTGGCAGAAGAGAAAGTAACCTAAGGAAGACTTGGGATTTGAGCTGGACTATGAAAGGTTGGCAGGATTTTGATAGGAAGGGATAGGACCATTGCATTCCCCTGAATTGTGTGTCTTCTATAAGGGAGGGAGGAGAGACTCTAAAAATTACCCCCTTATTTTGTATATGAACAAACTAAAGCCTAAATAAGATGAAACGATTGGCATGTGGTGAGCCAGACAATAAACAACAGAACTGTGATTCAAACCAGGGTTATTGTTGTTCATCCTTTGTTCTCAAAGAGGAACAATGATGTCACGAGGGTGATATCATGACTTGTGCATGAATTGGATTTAAATGAGGCCAAGATGAATAAATTCATCAGTCTTACTGTCTTCTGTAGTCATCAAAGTCTAGTGGCAAGACACAAGTCAAGACAACTGGTGATGGCTGAGAATGTAGTGGGTTATACCTTGACCTTTCTAAATTAAGGTCTTTGCCAGGTCTCAATTTGTCTAAGACAATATCCATTCAATGACTAAAGGCTGAATTGAGACAAAAGATGGCTACATTTATTGTCACAAAAATATTAATCAGGAGAAGAAGATCCTCAAAGTTTCTGGTCAGAACAGGAAACAATTGTTATTTACATTCATTCTAAGTCATGAAAATCTAAATAGTGAGCCACTAAGGTTTGGACTGGGGACTATTATTGGCTATTCAATGAAAGCCAGGATGATTTGGGTTTAAAGCCATAATTAAGGGGTTTCATTTGAAACACAATGAGCTTTTCAAAAGCCTGTTTTTATAGAACTATATTTTTAAAAAATCATAAATTAAAACTATTCAGGACAGAAGTAAATTTCTCCAGTTTCTTGAAAATTAAATAAAATAATTTTTAAAAATCTAGCTCTCAAATCCCCAAATGTCTTATAAAATATGTAACCAAAACTGTAATATATTAATTATATTATACATAATATAATATACAATGTATATATATATATATATATATATATATATGATAAAGTACCACATGTAAGGATATTGTGATCCAGTTGGGGAGAAGGACCACATGTGGCAAGTGAAAGAGGAGAAGAAGGAGGAGGAGAAGAAGAAAAAAAGGAGGAGGAAGAGTAAAGGAAGAAAGGAGAAAAAAGAAAGAGCAGCATTCCCTAACTTCTACTTGAATTGTCAGGTTGGGTCTCCAGAGGGCAGCTACTACTACTCTCAAGGTTCTAGAAATAATTCTCAGAAACTGTGTTTTTCCTATTGTAGGTCCTGAGGACCAAATTCAGTAGTTCCCATTGACAGTCATCCAAATGTCTCAGTTAGTTTTCACCAAATGTATTTATTTGCTCAGATAACATGATAAAGACCTGGTTCACCCCTTCCCACAAGCACACACATCATCCACTGGAGGCATAAGCTTAAACTTAGACCATAATAGCAGTGAGGCAGATGTGTAAGAAATATGTGTGACAAAGGGTTAACTCATAATACCTGCTATGGAAGTCCTTTTTTTGAACACTGTGTGGTCAAATCCAAGTTATCAAATCAGGGGATTATAAATTTAGAGCTTGAAGGAATTTAAGGACCATCAAATCATGTTTCCTATTGTGCAAAAGACTAAACTTAGAGAAGTTGCAGGTAGATTAAATAGTGAAAAGAGCTGTTGACTCAGTAAGATCTGGGTTTGAATCCCAATGCATATAACATGTAACTAGATCAGTAGGAACAAGTCTCAAACTCTCTCAGACTCATTTTCCTCCTCTGTAAATGAGAATGATAAATAAGGCCTTTGAGAAAATCAAATGAGATGTTATATGTAAAGGGCTTTGTAAACATTAAAACACTACATTAATGCTACCTCTTAGTAAGTGCCTTGTTTAGGGTCACACAGTAAGTATCTGAGGGGGAATTTGGTATGTTTTCAAATTAATTTTTATTTTTGTCAATTTTAATGGAAATTTGTCTACTCACTTTTCTACCTACTGTCTTCCCACTGAAAAAAGACTTGCAATGTAAAGGTACAATCAAGCAAGTTGTTCAATGGCTAGGAAACCAAATGAAAATGAAAGGGGGTATTTTAAGCCAAAATATGGTAATTATTAGACCATATCCCTTGTTTCTATCTTGTTACTCTGAGTTTGCTTGCAACATAGCATAACAGTAATTGTCCATCTCAATGGGAAAAAATTGGTTAAACCATTCTGATATATTTTTGAGACAGGTCAACAAAGGCAGTGAATTATGGTGGATAGAGCATTTAACTCAGAGTCAGGGAAACCTGGGTTCAATACCTGTCTCAGACATTTACTAGATATGTGACTGGGCAAGCCATTTATCTGCTCTGAACCTCAGTTTACTCATCTTTAAAGTAAGGGGATTGTACTTGGCCTTTCAGGTCCCTGCCAAATCTAAATCTATGGTTTTATGATTCTAGGAAAAACTTAACTTACTTCATCTAATAAATGCATTCCAAGTTTAAGGAATTGGAAAGACCTAGATTTGAAACAGGCCATCTAGGTGGTGCAGTGGGTAGAGCTCTGGGCTGGCTAGTCAGGAATACTCATCTTCCTGAATTCAAATGTAACTTTAGACACTTAATAGCTATGTTACCCTGGGTAAGTCACCTAACCCTGTTCGCCTCAGTTTCCTCATCTTGTAAAATGAGCTGGAGCAGCAAATGGCAAACCTCTGCATTATCTTTGCCAAGAAAACCCCAAAGGCAGGAGTCGCAAAGGACACAACTGAAATGACTGAACAACAGAAGATTAGAAACATGTAGAGTGGAAAGGGAAAGAAAGACAAAGCACCTTACTTTAACTGAGGTTTTGGATGACTCCACTTCTTTGTTCCTGGACTGTTCCTTTTGAAAAGACTTTCTAGCCAAGTCTCTCATTGATCCCACCCAAGTCCCTTTATCCTAGGAAGGAATTAGTTGCATGAAAAATTGCATCCTGACACTAGAAGGCCAGATGCTGTATCTTATAAATTTTTTTTTTTAAAAAGTATGCAATGTAGCCAGCTGCACCATATAAACTTGGAATTTTATTCCGTGCTGTTGTTTTCTGTGTCCTCATTTGGTTCCAACATCTGTTCAACCCTGTCCTTTCTTCACATATAATAGATATAATTATGTACATGGTACTTATTTATAGAAATATGGATCTGACTCAGCAACAAAGGTGCACCCCTTACCTGTTGTAGAAAGAATTGGTTTGGCTTACTTGCAGTGAGTCAAGTTTAGGCTATTGTGCTATGGAAAACAAGGGCAAGAACAAGCATTCTTGGAAGTTTCCTAGGGTGCAAAGTCTTTCAGATGGAATTGTTTCCCAGTTCTGCATTGGGTTTTTTCCTAAGCCTTTGCTCATGCCTTTCTTTATGCCTAGAATATTTCCAACCCAGTCTTCATCTATCAAATTTCTACCCATTTTTTGAAGTCCAAATTAATTCCTACCTCTTCTTTGAAATGATCACTGAATCCCCCCTCCTTCCCTAGTTAGAACTGATTTCCTGTGTAACAGGGATGTTAGGTTACACCAATCTCATTTGATGGTGCTTTTCAATGTCTGTTCTTCCAGTGACCCAGTCTTTCACCTAGGCATGTAAAACGCTCCACTTGTCTCCATGTTTACCTCATTCATTTCAACCTGTTCTCATATTAGCAGGTCTAAGTAACCAGAGAGAGACTACCAAACACATGAATGCATTCAAAGTCTTTCAAAGTTTTAATGGGTTAATCCTGTTGAGGGGAAATATAATTCCCCTACTTAACACTAAAAATGTTGAGCTACATCTGTTTTCTATTTACGCAACTAGCCACCCACAATAATACATTTTTATTTATTTTTTTGGAAGGGTAATTGGGGTTAAGTGACTTGCCCAAGGTCACATGGCTAATTTTGTGTTAAGTGTCTGAGGCTGGATTTGAACTCAGGTCCTCCTGACTCCAGGGCTGGTGCTCTATTCATTGTGCTACCTAGCCACCCTTAATAATACATGTTTATATAATAAACATAGCCATTTACTAAATAAGGCAAAAATATAATATCATATGCATTAATATGTTAAAACAAATAAATCAATAGTAAAATATAGCTTCATACATATATAAATCTAAATCATACTTTCACATCAATGCACTCACTATATTTGGTGAAGATAAGGCACATACTTACAGGAAACTAATAAGAAAATGCATGAGAAAGGAAAATTCCTGTGCTTATAGAAACTCACAATGCTAGACATGTGTTTCAGTTATTGGACCTATAAGTAATATGTTCATGTTCTAATATTTTTGTAATCTCTCTCTTTATATCTTGGTCATGTATCCATTTTGGCCTTTTCTTATCTTGGTATATGTTATAAGATACTAGTCTATGCCCAGTTTCTGCCATACTGCTTTCTAGATTTCCCAGCAATTTTTACCAAATAATGAATTCTTATCCTAAAATCTTAAGTCTTTATTCTTGTCAAATACAAGATTATTATATTTATTTACTTCTATAAGTTGTATGTCTTCTATTTCATTGATTTACCTTTCTATTTCTTAGCCAGTACCAGATAGTTTTGATAATTACTGCCTTATAATATAGTTTAAGATCTGGTACTGGTCCTTTCAGGAATGACTCACTGCTTGACTGTTGATTCTCATCAGTGTTCAACTAGGAATTCTTCTTCTCTTCTCCAATCAGATATAACCTTTAGAAGCTCTTTGAATTAGCCATCACCCTTTGAAAGTATTAACTCTTAGTGTAAACAGCAGTTCTCTTTAAACTAGACAACTGTCAAGGTCATCAAACTGGTTTTCTCTGGGGTATACAAAACAGTTAATTATTACACTAATTATTCACCCACTGAATGCCCTGTTGTCCAAGTGGAGTGGGGTTTACAGAAACAGTTTGGGTTTACTGTGTAAGCCATCTAACCAGAATAATACAACTAATGGAAAATTGTTGTCGTTCATTTGTTTCAGTCATGCCTGAATCTTCATGACCCCATTTGGGTTTTCTTGGCAAAGATAATGGAGTGGTTTGCCATTTCCTTCTCCAGCTCATTTTACAGATGAAGAAACTGAAGCAAAGTTAAGTGACTTATCCAGTGTCACATGGCTAGTAAGTGTCTGAGATCAGATTTGAACTCAGAAAGAAGAGTCTTCCTGATTGCCAGGCCAACACTCTAACCATTGCACCTCCTACTTTCCCCCTCAAAATTTAAAATCTCCTCTTCCTTTTCTTCTCAAGCCAAGAGCATCAGAGAGAAACAAACTCTAGTGTGGAGGTGAAGAATAATAATTGTCAAGGGAACACTTGGCCAATGAATCTATTTCTCACTCTAACCTATCAGGAATTGCTCAGCTGAAGCTTCTTTCAGTTACTATAGCCCCAAAGGATCAATTTTTGAGCCTCCCTATTATTTCTTCAAAACTTTTTGGGTTCCTCTTCTGATGCTTTTGTGTACACTTCCACTTGCCTTTCTTTCTTGATGTCTTTAAAGATTTTAATGGGAATGGCTAGGTGGCATAGTGAATAGAGCCTTGGCCCTAGAGTCAGGAGAACCTGAGTTAAAATCCGGCCTCAGACACTTAACCCACAAAAGAACTAGCCATGTGACCTTAGGCAAGTCACTTAAAAAAGCAAAAATAAAAATAAAAAAAAAAAGACTTTAATGGAGCTTCCTGATGCTTAAAGACTCACCATTTACTTAACACTGTAATCACTTCCCAATTTTCTTCTATCAAATCATCAGTTTTTTTTTTTTGCTTTTTGTAGGACAATTGGGGTTAAGTGACTCGCCCAAGGTTACACCGTATCAGTCCTTTTTAAATGAGGTCTCAGTCTACAAATGTTTTTTTATGAGTTCTCATTTTCTTAGTTTTACCTTCTTTAGTCATAAAACATACATATGCAAATTAGAGGAGGTGTCCATCATTCTTTAGTTCTGAAGTCTCCAACAAAAGTCTCTTTGTAGCCCTTGAAATTGTTTCTTCACACTTACATTTCTCTCATTTTCATAAATGAAATATCTTTTTCTTTCTTTTTATATTAAACTGTCCCCATTCAAATGAAGCATAATTCCCAATTGTCTTGAAGCCTAAAACAGAGAAAATCAAAACAGAGAAAGAGAACTATCAACCAGTATCCTTAATGAGCATTGGTGCAAGAATGTTAAATAAAATATTAGCACAAAGTAGAAAACAACATATTAGATGATATACTATGATCACTTTTGGTTTATTCTTGGAATACAAAGTTAATTTAACATAAGAAAGACTAAACATGCAATAAAACATGTTAGTAATACAAATAATAATAATCATATCATTATATCACTAAATACTAAAAAAGTTCCTGATAAAATCTAATATTCATTTCTACAAAACTCTAATAATTATATGAATAAATGGATCTTTACTAATATAATAGCATTTGTCTATATCCAAAGGCAAAATTATATGTAATGGAGAAAAATTAAAAGCCTTTCCAATAATGTCAGAATCAAAGCAAGGATGCTCATTGTGACTACTATAGTTTAACATAAAGCTAGAATGGTAGCTGTCATAAGAGAAGAAAGAAAAATTTAAGTAATAGGTATAGGAAAAGTGAAAATAAAGTCACATTTTGCATATGATATAATGTGTAGAGAACTCTAGAATCAACTACAAATTTATTGAAATACCTAACCAAAGTTCTAAAATGCAAAATAAATCTACATAAATCATGAACATTACTATCTATAAAAAGCAAAACCCAATAAGAAGAGCTAGATAGAAAAATATCAACCACAGTAACTATAGAAGATGTGAAAATCTTGGGTATCTTCTAAGATTCACCCAGGTATTATATGAATCCAATTATAAAATATTCTTTGCAGAAATGAAGACAGACATAAAAATTGGAGAAAAATTAACTGTTTATAGATAGGTCATGCCAATAATAATAGTAATAACAATAATAACTGGTATTCATATCATGCATTGAGAGGTTTTCAAAATGCTTCATACTTTTTATTTTTAATAAGAATCATAATATCTGACAGTTATATAGAATATTAAGGTTTGCAAAGTGCTTTATAAACATTATATTATTTCAAAATAATTGTGTAGGGTATGGGCTATCATTATCCTTACTTTTACAAATTAGGAAACTGAGGCAAAGAGAGACTTACCCAGAGTCACACTGCTAGTAAGAGATATTCAAATTCTACCTCAGGTATTTATGACTCCTGGTCCATGGCTATATCCTTTGTGTCACCTAGCTACAATGTAATGAAAGTTATAATACTACCCAGATTAATTCATTTATTCTTTACTGAAATCAATCACACTCACAAAGGAATATTTTATAGAAATAGAAAAAATAATGATGAAATACATATGAAGAAACAAAAGGTCAAGAATATCAAGAGTGATATTGTTAGAAACAAGTGGGAAGGAAAGAACTATATCAGTAAGAGTTCTCAAACTATTTTGAGGGGGGTGAGAGAGAGAGAGAGAGAGAGAGAGAGAGAGAGAGAGAGAGAGAGAGAAGGAGAGGGAGAGTGAGGAGAGGAAAGAGAAGAGGTCAATCAGTAGAATAGATTAGGTACAAATTTCATAGTATTTGAGAAACTCAAAGACTACAGTTCCTGGAGGAAGAACCACAGTTCTTCAAAACCACAAAAAAACAAGCTAATTAACTTAAAAACAACTGAGTAGTCTGACAGAATTTGCATTTATAGGGGCAGCTAGGTGGTGCAGTGAGTAAAGCGCATGCCCCAGAGTCAGGAGGACCTGAGTTCGGTTCTGGCCTCAGACACTTAACACCCACAGAAAAACACTAGCCATATAACCTTGGGCAAGTTACTTAACCCCAATTGCCCTCCAAAAGGCAAAAAAAAAAAAAAGAAATTGCATTTAGACTAACACATCACACCATATCTCAAGATAAACTCCACATTGATGCATTACTTAGATATAAAAAAATCACATCATAAAATATTCAGAGTATAAGGAAGAAATAACTTTTCAAATCTAGAGGAAGATTTCATGACTTAGCAAATGAAAGAAAAGATCACACAAGATAAACTAGACAGTTTTCTTTATGTAAAGCTAAGCAATTTTTGAATGCAGTAGGAATTAGAAGGGAAGCATTTTACTGGGAAAAATCTTTGAAATAATTTTCTCTGACAAAGGTGTCATTTGCAATATCTATAAGGAATTAATTCAAATTTATTATCCTAAAGAGCTAATAGATGGAAAAGTTAAAATATATAAAAAGGTAATTTTTAAAAGAAGAAATCAAAGCAATCAACAATCATTAAAATGCTCTAAATCACTAATAATTAGAAAAATTCTAATTAATACAACTTTGAGGTTCTACCTCATACTTATCAGATTTGTCAAGATGAGAAAAAGAAGAAAATGACATATGTTATAGGGCTGTGGGAAAACAGGTGTGCTAGAGAACTGTTGATGGGGCTTGAATTAGTCTAGCCATTCTGTAAAGTAATTTGGAACTATGCCCAGAAATTTTCCAAACTTTGCATACTCTTTAACTCAACTATATCACACGTTGGTCTACACCCTAAATAAATCAAAGAAAGAGGAAAGGAATCTATATGCACAAAATAAATTACCACAACTCTTTTCATCGTAGTCCCAAATTGGAAACTATCTTTCTATGAGGGAATGGCTAAACAAATTATGGTACACACATGGAATGGAATGTTACTGTGCCATACGAAAAGATAAATAGACAATTTTAGAAGAAATTTGGATAACCTTTTGGAACTGATGCAGAGTAAAGTGAGCAGAACTAGGAAAACAATTTATACATTGATAACTTTATGGGGGAAAACAACCTTGAAAGACTTTAAAACTCTGGTCAACACAATGATAAAACATGATTCCAAAACAATAAAGATTAAACATACCACTCATCTAGCTCCTGACAGAGAGGTGAAAAATTTAAAATGCACACACACACAAAATTTTTACACATGACTAAATGGGAATTTCCTTTTTCCATATGTGGATACTTACTGAATTGTTCTCCCCCCCCCCCAAACTTCTATATGGTGTGAGGAAGAGGAATGAGAGGGGCAGATTGATTTAAATAATACTTTTTACTTGACAAATTAAAAAAAAAAAATTAAAAAGAACTAAGTCCACAAATCTATACCATCAACCACTGCTTCCCTTCCAAGCTATCCAAAATGCAGTCTGAAAGATTTTTTCATAGACAAAAATTAGTGGTTTTTATTAAAACAAAGTTCTTGGGGCAGCCAGGTAGCACAGCGATTAAGAGCAGCGGCCCCAGTGTCGGGATGACCTGGGGGATAGAATCTAGGTTCAGACACTTAGCTCCCACCCAGAAACACCTGTCCATGTAACCTTGAGCAAGTTACTTAACCCAAATTGCTTTAAAAAAAAGTTCTTTTCCCATTCATATTAGGTATTAAAATGCTTATCTCTAAATGTGGCAATATCTTACATTCTTTGACAATTAATATAAACTTTTAGTTGTCATATGCAGAAATAAGTCCCACTTTTACATGTTTTTCATCATTAATTGCTCCATATGAAAAATAATGTAGAGATAATATACCTTACATTCTTCACGCTTTCTCTTCCACTTCCCTCCAGGTGAACTTGCCACAACATATAGATACCAAAGCTTGTAAAATATCAACATATTTTACACTAGATTTTTTAAGCATAAACCTTTCTCCTTCTAGATATTTAGTATATAGGCATATCTCTTCATGGTCAGGAAATAGGCAACTATATACAAACGTCATGTATGACATTCTGAATATGTAAACATCAATAATAATACAGGTACATATCAACATTTGAATATCAGAAAACACAGTTTGAAAATGTCAAAATATAGCATTAGAAGGCAACCACACACATACATATACATACTTCACAGGTTTTCCATTACAGAAATTTCTTTGGCTATCTGAATAATTAATTACCTCTCTATATTTTACCTAGTTCATCAAATGTAAGTCTACTCATTTATTTCTTCAGTCTTACCCTTAACTTTCAAATTTCAAAGTGTTGTCTTATCAATATCATATGAGAGTAATTCTATAGTTAGATAACCTAGACTGCTCCTTAAAATCTCCCTTGATGTAGTCTGTTCTTTCTCTACATTTGGCCTATGAGAAGGTACAATGGAGTTGCTTTGGGGTTCAATCATCCCTCATTTTAGTTTGAAATTTTATTCTTCAATTAAAAAAATACTGAAGTACAATTGGTGAAACCTTGGGTGTAACTAAATCACTATCATTTCTCACATCTTCCTTAATTCTAAAATATATTTTTGGTTTTATCACAATTCTCTTATTAATTTTCTTTATTGATTCTGGAACACATTGATTTTGAATAGTCTTTGGGTGTGCTTTTTATGAGGTAGCCAGACTGTTAGAGTACCGTGGAAGGAGTTCTGGATTCCTCAGACATTTACTACATTGTCACCCTGGGCAAATCATTTAACCTCTTTCTGTTCGCTTCAGTTCCTCATCTGCAAAACAAGGATAGAACAGCATGTATATACTAAGGTTATTATGATGATGAAATGAAATATTTGTAAAGTACATTGCAAACCTGAAATGGATATATAAATGCTAGTGATGATGAAAATGTAACACTTAGATTCTTGGTTATATTAATTGTTTTGCGTATATAACTTTCAAATTATTTTTCAATTCATAGTTTAGAATTTCCAGCTGATTCTCAAGTTTCTCTAATGCCTCTTGAAAAACAAAAGGTTTTTTGTTTGTGTTTCTAACTAATTTTATTTCATTTCTTAGAAACACATCCAGATCCCCCATGATTTCCCAACTTTCAACACTCATTCCATGGGCATCAATTTCCTCTGAACAGTCACAAATCTCTTTTTATAGTGAAGATAACATATGACTAACTTATGAAGGTAGCTTATAACCAAGTAGTCCAAAATTATAATAAACGAGATTTCATCACTTCTCATGATATCTTGATGGCAGTGTTCCTTGTATCAACCAGTGGCAACTTAGTAACAGCAACTAGTTAGTGATGCAATTGAGGATGAACTTTTTTCTGTGTTCAGAAAAGTCCAAGATGACTTAAACCCCTGACCCTATTTCCATTTTCTGAAGATGACTTTCTGGACTTCATCATTTCATAAATCCAAAATACATTTCTCTTTTTGATCACGTGTATCAATTTTATATATCCAAATCGCACTTATGCTGTATGCCTACAACTCCTCCTGCTTTTCCTCTTTTTCTCTTTCCTCCTCCACCTTCTGCTATTGCTGCCACGACTGATAGTGCTGCTACCAGTTAGCTAACATTTTAAGTGTTCAAAGATTTGCAAAATATTTTATGTGTGAGTTCATTTGATACCATGCTTGGAGGTACTATTTATAAGAGATATAACCAAAGATATCTCTGTTATTTTATTGTTTATACTGGGCTAGGGTTCTTCAATCAAAGGGATTGGATCTTTGATACCTTGTTCTGTCATTACCCTATATGGGACCAAATGTTATTTTATTTGTTGGCAAGATGTTCACGCAATTCTTTCTTCTGAACATTCTCAATATAAAGTGATTTTTTCTTGACTTCTGAAGCACACACTTCATTACTGCTATCACATTGTGGGGAGGGAATAATTGCTTTGGAACATTTTTTCCATGTTTCCAGCTGTAGGGAATTTTTCTGGGAATTTCTTTAAAGCATGCCCTTTGCATTGGCAGGGACCCATTGGAGAGATTCATTATCTGTGATTTATTGTATACTTAATGTGACAAGGATCCATTATATAGAAAAAATTGTTTTTTCCAGTGTTTTTTTCCTTTTACTAGCCATGTCATTTCTGTGATACAAATTTGGGTACTTGCATATTTAAGCATTAATATTTATGGATATTGTACCTGTATTTAAATATAGACAGTAATATGAGTAATCCAGATATAAAGTATTTAGAATATTAGAGTCTAGCAAAGCAGAAAGAACTACATGGGATTTTTAGTAACTCCACAATCTAGCCATATTTGTCTACTTGCTGTTCCTTAAAATTCATCTCTCTTCTTCATCTCTTGGCATAGGCTATCCCCCCATGCCTGGAATGTTCTCTGTCATCACCTCTGTCTCTTAGTATCCCTGCTTTCTTTCTTGTTTGCAGGTTGTTTCTCTCATTACACCATGTGCTCCTTGAGAGTAGAGATGGATGTTGTTTTTTTTTTGTCTTCTTTATGTCTCCCATGATTAACAGTGTCTAGAACATAGTAGGTTCTTAATAAATGCTAGCCAATTGTTTGACTCAATTCAAACACCACTTCCTCTAGGAAGTTTTTACAAGTCCTTTCAGCCCTCCACCCTTCCCACCAACTATTACTGCTTCTTTCTCTCAGATAGCCTTCCATCTATTCTGTATCTATATTTTACAAGCTGGTTTATAGATATGCTACATGCCCTCTTATGAATCATTGAGTATAAGGACTCTTTCTGTTCTTTTCTTTATCCTTGGCATTTAGCACAGTGCCAGGTACTGTATTTACATACATACATGCACATAAATAACTCTAGATTTATATAGATATATGTATATCCATGCATGTATTGTTGATACATATATTGTAAGGGGTTGGTTCTTTTTAAAATTATTTTATTTTTTTGCAGGGCAATTGGGGTTAAGTGACTTGCCCAAGGTCACATGGCTGGTTTTTGTGTTAAGTGTCTGAGGCTGGATTTGAACTCTGGTCCTCTTGACTCCAGAGCCGGTGCTCTATTCACTGCACCACCTAGCTGCCCCAAGGGGTTGGTTCTTAACCCAGGGTTGGTTATTTTAAACATATTTTGATAATTGAATTTTAATATTGATTTCCTTTAAAATTCAATTTTAATTTAATGTATTAAAATACTATTCTCAGACGTCAAAAGGCTTTATCAGATAGCCAAACAAGTCCATGATACATAAAAAGTTAAGAAGTCATGCAGTAAGTACTTAATAAATATATTGAGTAATTGATCCAAACCTCTTATACCTGTTCCTGTACCATTTTGTACTTATCTAGTGCTTGTAGCTGATTTGAATAATCACATTTTCTCTTATCCATTATTATTGTACTATCTCCAACTTGAATCTGAACTTCTGGAGGAATGCCTAGTATTGGAACTACACATAGTTGGTGTTCAACACTAATTTGTTTAACAGAATCCAAGATCTAGGTTTTTAGCTACAGGTTCCCTAAAGGATGCCAAATTTCACTATAGCTAGGTGATACAGTGAACAGAGCACCATGCCTGAAATCAGGAAGATACATCTTTTTAACTTCAAATCTGGCCTCAGAGACTTCCTAGCTGAGTAACCCTGGGCAAGTCATTTAGCCCTGTTTGCCTCAGTTCCTTATCTTTTAAATGAGCCAGAGAAGGAAATGACAAACCAGTATTTTTGCCAAGCAAACCTCAAATTAGGTCGCAAAGAGGAGACATGACTAAAATGACTAGCCAACAACAAAAATGTCCCTCTCAGATCTATTATTCTATGACTGATATCTTCCCATTTTCTTTGTCTATTTACATAGATGGACAAGTCTCAGTTTTGGATTACCTTAAAGGCATATGTCCCTGATTTCTTTGAAAACTGTTACCTGACCTAGGTACAAACATACCACTGAGATTAGCTCAGGTGCTTGGACTCGCTGCCATCTTTGGACTGAAATGGAAAAATCATAGTGGCCTATTTCCAAAACTTCCAAGTGCATCTTGTTGAGGACAACATGAACTATATTGGCAACAAAGTCCTATGAAAAACTGGACAATTTCTTTGTTCCATGAGTTAAAAATTTTGGTTTTTCTTTCAATAAAATACTTTGCTATAGTATCTTTTTCTTTCTGTTATTTGGGTGGAAGCTTTAGGTCTTTAAGGAGAAGAAAGTTGTGTAAAAGAGTCAAAGTATGTTTCTGAGGCGGCCTCTGAAGAGGGATCCAAGTAGTAGTGTTAGGGTAGACGAAGCCTTGAAGGTTTGGAGCCTAATGTAAGACAAGAGCCCTAGGAGGTTGGAGGCACAGGGGAATACAAAGTGATAAGCTAAATCTTCAGGCACCAAAAAATTGCAGTTCAGTGGAAGAAGCATTGGTTTTGGAAAAAGGAAAATCCTATGTTTGAATCGTGCCCCTGTCATTTTGTTTCTGTGTGACTTGGTAGAATTCACTGAATCTTTCTGGGCCTCAGTTACCTTATCTGTGTTAGAGTAAATGGCCTCTATGGCCCCTTCAAGCTCTAAAAATCTATGATCCTATTAATCCCACTTGTGTTAGATGTAGGTTTTTAACTACAGGTTCCCTAAAGGATGCCAGATTTCTCTATGGGTAGGTGGCACATTTCTATTTGCTCCACTGCCCCACACTCCTATTACTATACCAAACAAACACACACACACACACACACATTTCTACTACCACACAACACAAAAAACCTGCTACATTTGTGGGCTGGTAACAGTCCTTATATTCTCTCTAAAGCACTATAAAGAAGCATTGTTTATATAGAGAATGATTTGGTACAAAGTAAACTTATAAGAAAGTTCAGTTATAAAGATTCAGCTATGGGGGCGGCCAGGTGGCTCATCGAGTAAGAGCACTGGCTCCAGTGTCGGGATAACCTGGGGATCGAATCCAGGCTCAGATACTTAGCACGACACCCAGAAATAACTGGACGTGTAACCTTGAACAAGTTACTTAACCCTGATTGCTTTAAAAAAAAAAGACTCAGCTCTGTCTAAGTTTTATTGTTAAGGTAGTTTTATAGTTAAGTTAAGCATGGACCTCTGCAAAGAGTGAAACAGTGAAGTTAGTGTTTATGAATACTTCAGCAAATTCAAGTACTTTCCATTAAATGATTTAAACGAAAGTTTCCTACGTGACAGGTGGTTTGGGTAGGTGTATACTTTGGGATGCTAATTTCCCTGCTTTCTGCAACCTACAGAAAACTATGTTAATAGTTAATACCTAATATTTAATGTTTAAAAATTAACATAATTTAATATATAATAACAATGCATGAACTAAACAGTGATATGTATCTATAATGTATACATGTATGTGTGTATGTATATATGCGTGTGTATGTGTATACATATCTATATACATATGTCCAAAAGTTTTAAATAGGAAACTCATCACTGCTCTTGTATCCCAGAGCCTACTCCATATAGGGGATGTCTTCTGCTCTCTTGTCAACCAATTTCATCAATAAGAAAAAGATGACTGACTTTTAATGTCTATAACATTTATTAAAACATGGCCATAAAAGACCTGTAGCATAACCCCCTTACAAAATATATTAATAAATAAATGGAAACAAAACCTTCTGTAAAGAAATTTTCAAAGAGCAAACCTTTATAGGGGAGATGTTTCTCCCAAGTGATTCTGCTCCCCTCCCATATATTCTAATCTGGTACACAGGGAAAGAAATGAAGACATATTAAGTTTATAACTTGGTAAACAATCAGAGAAAATTGGGACTAAACATTGAAGATTGGAATCACATCCCTTTCCACTTCAGCAAGGCTCCATTTTCTCATGGTAACTTGCCATCCAGTTCAGTCTCTCTGAAGCAGTCTCTATTGCAGTGTCTAGCCTTATCATGCTCCAAGTTCCTGCCTTTTGCTCTCTGTCATAACCACCATAGTTCTCCAGGATCAGCTGCAGCTCATTTGTCTCTCTGA
Source organism: Petaurus breviceps papuanus (assembly GCF_028583685.1). NCBI lineage: Eukaryota > Metazoa > Chordata > Mammalia > Diprotodontia > Petauridae > Petaurus > Petaurus breviceps. The sequence goes on from NW_027185754.1 coordinate 5,654,384, forward strand.
TCATCTCACCACTCCTTGTATGCATTGTGCATTAAGTGCCTTTTGCATGCTCTCAGACTCAGACACCCTTCTGCTTCCATGTTCATGGAAGAAATCACACAGAATGCTGGGCCAGAAATCCTTTTAAAGGCAAAGAAAAGAAAGAATAGTGTATTGTAATGTTAAAAAATACTGGATTTTGAGTCAGCAAATCTTAAGTTAAAATTCCAGCACTGATTTTAATACCAGCCCTACCACTTACTACCTGTTTGATGTTGGGCATTCTAGGCCTGAATTTCCTTTTCTTTCAAATATTTGCTCTCTGTTTCCTTCTGTCTTTAAATCTATGATTTATCATCTCCAAAACTCTAGGATGTTGAGAAATGTTGGACTGTATACATTTACTATGTCCCTCAATTTTGGGGTGTCACTGCAAGGACCTGGGTTCAAATTGAACTCTACCGCTTACCACTTGGGCAACCTTGGGAAGTCATTTAACTTTACTACATACACTTTCCACAAAGGCAGAATGAGACAGTTGGTCTAAATGACTTCTGAGGTTGATTTATCCAAATCTATGATCTTAAGCATTGAAAATATGAAGAATACAATAAAGTGTTAGGTCAACAGACACCCTGAGAGGAATAAGGTAGTAAAAGTTCATAGGAATTAAAGTTGGATATGATCTTCACTAAAGATCACAGCCCAACTTCAATCCCAAGGGTTTCAGGGTCTTCCCAACAACTTCATTTTTGACCCAGGATCACTACTTAACAATGATGTTTGGTTCAGAAAGAAAAAAAACATCCAAAATAGCTTAATTTTTTAAAAAGATTCAGTTCTCTTCTATGGAGACTAATGGATTCACCCATTTCATCGTGTTCCTCCCCACCCCTTACCCTGCCCTCCATCCAACACACACATATTATGTGAGTTTAGGTAAATCTTAGCTATTTTATTAGCCAGGTTACAAAGCTTAAAATGAGAATGACTTCAAGGACCTGTATCTGTCCAAAGTAGCAATGGGAAATTGAAGAAGGATGTTAGATTTACTTTCATAATGGTTCAATAATTCTTGGCACACTTTAGTGTAATCTCAAGCCTTATCTCTGCTATTATACTATAATTATGTGACATATGAGTGAAGAAGTAGTTAGCTAAACAAATATTAAAACATGGATGTTCCTTATCTTACCATAGTTTAGATAACTTACAAGGCCTGAGAGAGGCAAAGTTTTCCTGGATTTGAAAGTGAGGTGCATCTAATATTGGATTAGTGGGCTCTTACTCAGACACACAGTTAAAGGGTAAATATTGGCCCAGTCAAATTCAACTTGTACAGTAAGGTTTTTCTGCTGCTGAAACAGCTGAAGTGTGTTTCTTTTCTCTTATCTCACCTCCTGGGCTTTCACCCCATTTGGGCACCATGAAAATTTGGGGAAGGGTATCAGTAAAAACATATCTTTTTTTGAAGCAATTTTACAGGGTTCACCTATGTTCACCTATTTTGAGCTTCACTGTGGCCCAGCAAGGGGTTATCTAAAGTTTCTCTCAAGTGATCTAAGATGCCTGCTCTCCAGTTTTGTGAGTGACCCCATGATATAGAAAACGATCATAAGCATAAGCCATCTCCAGATTGTCGGCGCATAGGCTGTCTCTGATTAATCCTGATTGAGTCTGTAATAACCACACAAATGTAAACTATTCATTTATTTCAAATCTCTGGGTGCCGTGGGGAAGATATCACATATAATCTAGTGTTAGTCTATTCACTGCATCATAAAAATTAATTTGTCTAATTAATGACATTAGTACTTTTATACATGCATAATTCATATTAATTGATAGGTCTGCCTAAAAAGAATACCTTTTGGAAGAAAAATGATCCCATTAGCACAAGTTTAATCCAAATCAGGACTGACAAAGCATGGTGCTTTCAAGGCTTATCTCCAGCTTTGTTAATTGTCATAAGCATTCTAAATTGATTATTCTTACATTAGCATGGGACATTCCATTCATCAATGCTTTGCTGTAAAGGAAATTTGTCTAATGGATTTGGGTAGCTCAACTAAATCAGTAGTACTTTTTTTCAGTGTAGCTAGAGGGGCATTCAGAGCATATTAATTCTCTAATACTGGAGGGAAAAAATTAACAGCTAAAATATATAGAAATATCATACAAAATTAGATTTCTGACACTGAATAATTTTTGTGATATTTATTTCAATGGTAATTGAGTGAGTGTGCCTGTACTTTTATTGCTTTTGGGTTTCACCGATTCCATGATAAACAGCTAATGTTAATATTTCTTATGAGTTATGTCACTGCACCTGGTAGGGCCACAGGGGCATAAACGTGGAGGATGAATTAGCTAAATATGCATTTTAAAAAGTGACTGCTTAGAGCGACCATGATTGCAATGCATTGGCAGGGGCATAGGATACTTTAGGCTCCTGGCTAAACTGTTCCCATGGTTCATCTCTTCATGAAGCAGGAGAAAGAGAAGACAAACCAGTTATTGGAAAACTAGCTAAATGAGAGGGTGACCTTGTTTCTTTAAGCAACCCACACTTAGAGTGCTTTTAAAAAGATTTGATTTTTTTTTAAAGAAGAGAGAAAAGAAAATGAACTATGAACATCTTGTCTGGAACTTCCATTTACTGAGTAAACTGAGGTATACATGTGTTATCTAGTGAAACTGAAAGCTGAAAAAAAAATTCCTAATTACTTTGATAGGAAAGTAGCATTGTCTCTGTAAGACCGAAGATGTCTGTTCACATCTTGCCTCTGATGCATTCTACCTTTGTGACCTTGGGTAAATCTCAAATTCTCTGGCTTAGTTTTCTCAATCCATTAAAATGAGAGGGTTGAGTTATATAGCACCAGAAGTTTCTTTTAGCTCAAAATCTGCCATCCTTTGATCCTATGATATTTCTGAGCCTCAGTTTTCACCTTCATAAAAGGAAGGGAATAGTTGCCTCATAGCTTTAGACCAAGTCACGAATCTGTGATAGTCTGGTTATCTAGAACAATTACCTATTGTAAATCTGTTCTCTGCTTTGTAGATAGAAACAACCAGGAGTCCATGGGATTTCAGTATTGCTCAGATCAGGAATTCACCATCTGGGGTCCTCCAACTTAAAAAAAAGTAAGTGCTTCAATGTTATATTTACATATAGAATATTTATATTGTTTCAGTATATAAAAAGGTTTCCTTTGTAATCCTATGTATTTTATTTCATTCATTTAAAAACATAAATCTTTAGGCTTTACCAGACCCACTGTCCAAGGGGTCCATGACACCAAAGAGGTTAAGAACCTCTGGTTTAAATGAACCAGTGCCTTTGACATGGTTTATGAATTTCATTGACAAAGGAGGAATCCATCTTTCCTTGTGTCAGTCCTATCTCTTAGAGCTCATGCAGTTTAATCTGGTTTTCACCAGTTGTGACTGCCTTATGTGGAGACAGAGAAAAGGTCTTTTACATTCTTCTTCTTTTCTGGCTTCTGTCTCAATATTCCCCTTGAATTCCAGGCTCACACCATGCAGCCCTGGAGTCTCAGTGTCACTTTCTCCCCTGAGGGGGAAAAATGATTACAACTTGGGAAGCACCAGAGTCTGGCCCAGATTTGCTACACTTACATTCCAGCCATCTAGTCAGTCAGCAATTGACTCTAGTTAATACATTTTCCATATTGTAATAATTTTCTCAAAATTGAAACTTGTTTGAGAAAAAAAATTGAAGAAATATGATGACTATACCACCAACAGGGTCGGATTTTAGAGAAATATTAAAATCAAGTGCAAGAGATGGTAGGATATAACCAGAAACCTGGAAGCAAAGAGGTGGCTTAGTGTATACAGCACTGGGCCTAAAATCAGGAAGACTTGAGTTCAAATTTGGCCTTAGGCACTTATTAGGACTGTGACCCTGGGCAAGTCACTTAACCCTGTTTGCCTCAGTTTCCTCATCTATAAAAGAGCTGAAGAAGGAAATGACAAATCAGTTCAGTAACTTTGCCAAGAAAACCACATAGAAAGTATGGCCCTTGAAGTCATGAAGAGTCATACATAATTGAACAACAGTGACCCAAAAACGTAATATATTTCTTAGATTTAACCTATCTAGTGGCCACATATGTGAACAGTCTATCAACTAGCTTTATTAATCACCTACTATATGCTAGATAATATGATAAGCAGAACTCCATTCTGACAACTTGTAACTCAATTCACCTCAATTGAAACAGTTATGAAGTGCTTGTGATACTCATGGCACTAGAGATACAAAAATCAAAGTCTGCAACCTTAAAGAGTTTCATTTTCCTTGGGAACCAGATGGTGAGGAGGTTCAGTGATATATCCACTGATAAGTAAATACAAGATAATGTATGGAATTTGAGGAGGGAGAGGGTTCTAGTAACCAGCCTGGAAAAGGAGTCAGGAGATTCAGGAAAAACTTTCTGTAGGAGGTGGGTGGCCCCTGAGCTAACTCTTGAGAGAAACTAAGGATTCTAAGGGGCTGAATGGAAGAGGGAATGTATTTCAGGTCTAGAGGATAGCCTGTGCAAATGAAGGGAGATGACAGATGGAAACCTGAAGCTGGGGAACAACTAAAAGTCAACTTTGGCTAGAACATAATGTGTGTGAAGGGGAATGATACTAAATAAGTTTGTGAAGGTACTTGAGTTTGGAATCTGATTATTCCGGGCTCTAAATGCCAAGGTGAGAATTTTGAATTGGGACTCCACAGATGAAAATAACACTGAAGATTTCAGACCTGGAACTTACTGGGATTTGAGATTTTGCCAAATCAGAACAAAGTTTATCAGTAAATTCAGGATCCTGTGTATGTAGCAGAGAGTCTGTTATCCAAGTGTGTGATAGAATTTACCCTTATTGAGTTATCCAGTGAAGATGGTTAAAAAATCTTTGAGAAAGGAGGTGAGATATTCACAATTATAGATCTATTCACATCTGGTTAAATGTTTAATTTTTATCTTCCTTTCATAAAAAAAGTTAGTGACTTAAAGATGTTTTTAAAGTCTTTATTAAAAAGATTCTTATTTCCTATTCTCTGGAAATTTCCATATTTATATATGGATATACTCAGTGAAATAGAGAAATGAACCAAGAGGTTCTCTGTCTTTGCCTCATTCTGTTCAATATAATTTATCAATCTGTCAAGAAGTATTTATTAAATGCTTACTATATTCTAGGCACTGTACTAAGCATTAGGGGTATGAAGAAAGGCAAAAACAAATTCCCTGCCCTCAAGGAGCTCAGACAGAGGGTAACAACTCAGATGTGAACCAACAGTAGGATTTAAAAATCAACATCTGACACAAATCAGAGAGGAATAACTAACATGTTGGGGAAACCCTTAGGATGGAAAAATATCTTGATAGGGTAGAATGGTACCCTGAAACTAACAGGATCAAATTTATTAGAGGTATATGTGATGTCCTGCACATACTTTGGAAAGTAACAAATGAAGAAACCAACAGTTATGTCAATGCAGGACAGAGAAAACATGCTTTAAATGTACTGCATAGAAAAAATGACTGAGAGATTTTTGTTCAATGTGAGAACAAAAAACATTAGTTCAGTCTTAGAATACATATAATGGAAGTATAGTTGACAAACAGAGAAAGAGTGTAGTCATATTCTACTCTGCAATAATCGTGTCACACCTTGAGTATGATGCTCAATTTTAGGCATCATGTTTTAAAGGTCATTGAAAGACTAGAAAGGAGAATGACCAGGATGGTGAGGAAACAATCTGTGAACTAGTTGAATGAACAATAGATGTTTAGCCTAGTGAAGAGAAAAATTAGAAGAATATTAATTATAGACTTCAAATAATTGATAGACTACAAGGGGGAAAAGGTGTTTGATATTATACTTTGAGGGGGGAACCAGAAACAATGGCATGTGATTACAGAAAGGTGGATTCCAAATCAGCATAAGGAGGACTTTTCTAACAATTAGGTCTATCCAAGAATGAAATAGGTTGCTTTGCAAGATGAGTTTCCCCTTTATTTGAAGAGTTCAAGCAAAGGTTAAGTTTTGGGAAATGGTTATAATAGGGATTCATTGGGTGGCAATTTGGAAAAGAGGACCTTTTGGATACCTTAGGGATTTATGATTATATATATATATATATATATATATATATATACACACACACACACACATATATTTAAAAACATACAACAAGCTACATTTCCAATTTGGTGTTGTATTTGGGGTTTGGAGAACAGAAGACAGCATTAATTTGTGGAGGTATTCTGGTTAATCTTAGTATCATTAGGTTCCATAGCATGACATAGACTAGAGAAGGAGATAATCAAAATCATTATGGGCTGTAGGATATTCTTCATGTAGTTCTCAGGGTGGCTTATAATTTATAGATATATCCATTGGGAATGTGGGATGTAGCTTGTGTGTTGGCTGACAGGTTGAATTTACATAATATTGAGTTCAGCTCAGTTCCACTGTATGTCTCCTTAGGTCGCATCTGCAGCATTGTGCCCATTTTTAAGTGTTCCATTTTAAGAACACAGACAAGATGGAATATGGACTTAAGACGGTAACTGGGATGGTGACAATACTGGAGATTATACCATACAAAGATTGTCCAAGTAACCAAGCATACTTAGAATAGAAAAGAGGAGAAAAGTACCATAAAGAAAATGTCAAGAATGGAATCTTGAACCATCTAAACATTTGCCTCATATTGAGGAGAAACCTCATTCCCTCTGTCATTTGAGAAACCTCTTCCTTTCCTCATTGTGGGCCTTAGACACATGAAAAAGCATTAAGTAAACCTATACAATTTTATGTGTCATGTACTAGTTGGCCCCATATTATGGAGAAGTTTGGACTGTATATGATCATGTAAATTCTTCATTCAGTTTTTTAGTTACATCTCACAACTTAGTTGATGAGAAGTTTGAAGTGAATGTCAAGGATGTAAAAGAAACTGGCTGCCACCTCCACACCAGATGCATAATTGCTATCTTTTAGCTGATGGCCACAGATCGACCCAGCCTCCATTTCCTGGAGCCTAGCTGGATGGCTACTTGCTTATAAACTGTTCTTTCAAACTCTTTTCATGTGAAGCCCTAACTCTCCCTAGGTCCCCCATATGCCATATTGTATCCCATGAGCCCCTTAACTCCTCCTCAGCTTTCCTACCTCATGTGGTCTCAAGAAGGGAATCTCTTTGTTTCAATATCTATCAATTTTTCCCATCCATTTTTAATCTATTACACAAAGCACTCTTTTTAAGCTTCAGGTTTCAGTGAGAAGGGTACACTTCCTAAAGTTGTTCATTTGGGTTTTCAGTAGACAGCATTTAAGAAGGACAGAGATATTACATATCCCAAAACTAAAATATACCAGATGTGCAGCTTTATTCTGTTTTTTTTAATTAGGAAAAAAACATGTAATAGTCTTTGTTTCCTAAATGTAACTTAATATTGCTTTCAGCATGGAATGTGATACTCTAATTATACCATACACTAGAAATGCCACTCCCCAAATACGTATAATGAAGGAAGAGGCGAGGACGAATGAGCCATGCTTTACATTTCAGAGGGGGGAAATGAAGTGTGTGTGGGGGAAATGAATAAATATTTTTTGGGGGCAAGCAGTCATGTAATAATAAGTTAGTGCTGAAAAGTAATGTCAGATGTCATTATTGGCATTTATAATTTTAATTAGCCTGACATATGAGTCTAGTATATTATATCTCCTCCCCTTTTGCTATTTTGAAAAGAAATGGAACTAACAGGTTTTTACTAGGAATTCAACGAAACATTATTAAGTTCCACTATTCAGTTCATGTGCTCATAGTTTAAAGGATAGAGAATACGGGTCATTTTTCACATTAAAGCACAGCATTGAAATAAGATACTCCCTGCCCTATTCCTATACTGAACAAGAATCAGAGAACAATATTTTCCACCAAAGGACTTTGCTTTGTTTGCCGGAGGTTTCTTGTTGTTTGGATAGAATTCTTTTTCCTTTAAAAACAGAGATGTGGAGGCCACAAGAAGATTTCTAATAATGTGACCTTGTTTACCATAGGAGATGAAAGATGAAATGTCTCTCTTTTTTCAGCATTGCTAGAGGTTTTTGTGTCTGTATGTGACTGCCACAGAAATGTTCAAGAGGTTTAATGTGATGTAGTGAACAGGACACATAATTTGGTGTAGTGAATCAATAACCAGATTTGGAATTAAGACAATGTAAGTTCAAAGATGATAGATGGTTGTATTTAGACTCAAGAGAACTGAATTCAAATCCTGCCTCAAGTACTAGCTGTGTGACAGTAGGCAACTTCTCTCAGCCTCTCTCCCTTATCCATAAAATGGGGATGATAATAATAACACCTACCTTGTGAGGTTGTTGTGAAGATTAAATGAGATAATGTATCTGCTGATGCAAGATAAATATTAGTTTATATAATTATTATTGTTATAATTATCTTTCAAAAACCAGCTACAATAATTATTAGCTGTGTGACCCTGGGTAAGTCAGTATATCACTCTGGGTCTGTTTTCTTATCTGTAAAATAAGGGAATTAGATTACATGAACTCTAAGGTCCCTTCCAGCTTCATATCTATGATTTTATGATTTGGAGTCTTAGGTCTGAATCCCAGCTCTGCAATTTACTACATGTGTTACCTGCTAAATCATTTCCCTTTTTTGGTCTTTATCTTCTTCATGTGAGAGATAGGACCAGGTAGTGTTTAATTATATGATTTTGAAGGCATATTTCAGATTTAAAGTCTATGCATAACCTTCATGATGTTCTGTGTTCTTTGTTATCAAAATGAAAATATCTAAAAATATAGCCAAATTCCAATTATCTGTGAGAAATTTTCTAAACTCAATTTCCTCTCTTCTTCATACTCCTGTGACAGGACATAATTGAGGAACATTATCAAAGGTTCATAATATCACAGAAACCAAGAATTCATAGTGACCTAAACAGTCATCTAACTAGTAGATACCTACCCAAGGATCTATTTTTTTATCAATCCTAGGTAGTAAGACATTTAAAGTCTCTATGAAGTTTTCTAGTGGTGGAGAAACCATTATCTCCCAAAGCAGCCCCATCACATTTTCATATAGCTCTGATTGTTGGGAAAAGTTCTTCGTGTCAATCTGAATTCTGGCCCTCTGTAATTTCTACTCCAACTTCTGTCTTCTTTTATGCAGAATAAGCTCTTTTGTACAAAATAGCCCTTCAAACACTTGAAGAGAAATTACAGTATTCCCCTAAGTTTTCTATTCTTCAGGCTAAACATCCCTATTTATGTAAACCAACCCTAGTCATCCTCTCCTGGACATGTCCCTTCTTGACTACAATCTTCTTACAATATACCCAGAAATAAATATAGTACTCCAAATGTGGTCTGACAATGGAGGAATTGAGTTGAACTCTTACTTTCCTCATTGTAGTTGCTAATACTGACATGGACCAAACAAAAATAGGAAGAAATTCCGAATAGAAGAAACTATTTATTTTAGTACTCATGAGAGTACAAACAGGAGGGATGAGGAGAAAAATCTGAGTAGGTATAGGTGGTAAACTTTTGAAAAATTAATTATGGAATGGAAACACAATCTGGAAATCAGAAGACCTGTGTTCTAATACCAAATCTGAGACTAGTTGTACATAACTAGTGTTTGACCTTAAAGAAGTCATTTCCTTTTGGTTGAAATTGTTTCCCTATTTACAACATGAAGTAGCTGAATTAGAAAATCTTTAAGATTCCTTCCAGATTTACATGGCTACAAATGATACGTATTCTTTGGAACAAACTCCTTCCAGATTCCCATGAGTTGAAACCTTTCCCTTCCTTCAAGTCCCAGAACGGGGTCTCTGTCTTCCATGAAGTTTTCTCTAGCCAAAAGCAAATCACTCAGTTCATTCTGCTGTACCTCTTATATGGACACAGGATCCAAGATTTAGGGCCAGATGGTAACAGAGAGGGCATTTTTACCGAAGAAGAAGCGAAAGCATGGAGAGGTTAAATGACTTGCTTGAGGTCATGTGGGAAGAAATAGCAGGGGCTGGACTCAAACTCAAGGAAGGAAGGAAATAATTACCTATGAAGAGCCTATTATAAGCCAGACATGGTGCTATGTTCTTTTTACAAATATTATCTCATTTGGTTCTCAGGACAACTCTGATAGGTAAGAGCCATTATTTTATCCATTTTACTGTTGAGTATACTAAGACAGAGGTTAAATGATTCACACAGCTAGTAAGTGTTTGATGCTAGATTTGAACTTAGATCTTTCTGTCTCCAGGCCCAGAGCTCTATCTACTCTGCTACCTAGCTGCCTCAAATCCTCTGATTATTCCAAATTCAGCTCTTTTAACTATATCACATTGCTATTTGCCCTATAGTTATTGGTGTATACTGATTATTTTCCTCTTAGGTTATAAATTCCATGAGGGCAGGAAATGTGTCCATTATCTCTCCTTACCCCATTCCCATACATTGTATTTCTACTGGCTAATACAAAACTGCATCCAGAGCAGGTATTTGAATAGAATTGCCTGGAACTAGGATTTTCAGGCTTCCTCTGGACTCAGGAACCATTGGTGCTTTTGCAAATGTTACTCTTCCCCATGAAGGACTTGAAGGTGAGAGACCCCTGCTTAGATTTCCCTTAGCATCACTGAGGAGGGAGTGTAGCATCATTCACTGACTGTAGTAATGTTTAAGAGCCCCTACTATCCTCTGGGTGCTGTGGAGAATCCAAAAATGCATGAGACACAGTCCTTACTTTATGGGAGTAATCACTGAAGGTCAGCGGAAAGAGCATTGAATACAGGAGACTCAGATTCTTCTGCTGACTCTACCTCAGATGGAATACATGTCTTTGGGCAGGTCATGAGTCTCTGTTTTCTAATCTATAAAAAGAGGAGCTTAGATTAAATGATCACTAAAGTCTTTTCTAGCTCTAAATTCTATGATTTTCAGAGTGCATATAGAGGGAGATTCAAGTTTCTTCCTGATTTTTTATGGTACTAAAGACTGAAATGTTTGGATTCTTGGATATTTTTCTTTCTGAGGTTGCCCTATAGCCTTTGGGGATGGGAGGATGCAAACAGATAATCTGGTGGTGGGGCAGAATCAATGTGACTGGTCTTAGATGAGTTGGGGGCTTAGCACCAGGTGGAGGCTTCCTTTAAGCAGACAGTGAGACATGCTATGTGCCAACCTCGTATAATCAGATTTCCTCCATCTAAGTCATAAACCCCAAATCTTAACTTTTAACATGCTTTGAAAAGATTATCTTTTTCCATGTTCTCACGCCTGCCCCTCGGCCTTTGTGAAGCAATTTCTAAAGAAACAATGGTCTGCCACCAAATAAGAGTTTACCAAGAATAAAAATTGAATTTAGTCGGCCTGTTGACAAGCTGATTGATCTGGGAGCTCTCGTGACTGAATCCTCTCCTGAGCGCATTCTCATTTATCACGGGTAAGATTGTTTCAGAATCAATACCGGCCCCAGCCCGCACAGAGGCATTTCTGCCATGGACATTTCAGAAACAACCAGCCTTCCTCAATAATGCTGCTAATTTTTTTCGACAGAATTATTTGAACGGTTTAATTGCCCCTTGCTAGTTGCTGTCTGCTTCCACTGGAGTCAGCCCTGAAATTGTGATTTTTCATGTCACTCTTATGCTTGTTTTCTTTATGGAGACAAGAAATATTTTTTTCTTTTTTTCTTCTGTTTTGAAATGAATTCTTTCCCTTCCCCTTTACTTTAACCTTTAAAGTATCTGAGTTTGAGAACCATCTATTTTTAAAAATTAAACTCTTTCACTCAAGAGTAGCTATCCTTTTAGTCAGAGATAATGAAGGACAAACCACAACTCCATAAAGTGACTTAGAAGATGCATTGAAATAATGAAACTTTTCTCCCTTAAAGTTATACTCAGCTATGGTGATGATGGTGACTGACCGTATTACTCACCTGCTAAAAACCTCTAGTGGTGCCCTACTGTTTCTGAAATGAAGCAAAAAAAAAAAAAAAAACAATCCTTCACCTACTGCCTCTTACAAACCTTGCTAACAATATGCATCATTCCAATTTGTGAATTTTTTCAGTCCAGCCAAACAGACAATTCCTATTCCCCACAAATGACACTATCTTCCATCCCATGCTTTCTTTCCTCATCTCTGTTTCTCAGAATCCCTAGTTTCTTTCAAGTTCAGCTCTCCCACGATACTCTACATGAAATATTTCCTGATTCTCCCAGAACTAAGTGCTTTCTCCCACATTTTTGTTTTGTACATATTTAGCATTATCTAATTATATATCCACACACACATGCATGTATACATGTTATCTTACTGGATACAATGTAAACTCCTTGAGAGGAGGAATTGTTTTGTTTCTGTCTTTTATGCCAGGCATCTAGCCTGGCACATAAAGAGTAACATCATAAATGCTTGATGATTGTTGATTGATTGATAGGTTGATTAATTGAGAAGGAGGAGGAAGTGATGCTTCTTTCAAAGGTGAGTTTGTTTCCAGGCAATGCGATATAGTAGAAAGTACACATAAGACCTAGGTTCTATTTTTCTCTCTACCTTTAGAGAGCTATGAGATCTTAGTCAAATTGTTTAACTTGTCTATGTATCATCTGTACAATGAATGAGCTCTTAACCTGAGGTCTGGGAATTTTTTAAAATATTTTGATAACCAAATTTCAATGTAATTAGTTTCCTTCTTAATGGTTTGTATGTTTCTTTGTTTGTTTTATTTGAGACCATGATTGTGAAATGGTATCCATAGGCTTCACCAGACAGAAAGTGGTCTGACATCCAAAAAAGTTTAGGGCTTATATAATCCTTAAATTCCCTTCCAACTCTAATATTCCATGATCATAACCAATCACCCCACTATAATCCTGCATGTTTATGAGAGAGACAAACCTGCCCCAAAGCACAAGAGAATATTTCCTGTTTAGCAGTTTCCCCTAAAATAAATCTTCCCAAACATTCAAGAATCTCCTAATCCAATTGGAGTTACAATGAGCCAAAGAACAGAAGTTTTTATTTACTCTCTTCTTCCTGAAGGATGTCCTGGGTCTCTATAGATAGCCAATGGTACTTAACTGAAAACCTAAATCCTGGTTGTTGTGCATTAAAAGTTTAAATACATTTACCTTGGGGACACACACACACACACACACACACACACACACAAGAAGACATTCTAGATATGGAGAAGAGTTCTGATGTTTTCTTTGGCTAAGTTAGAATCTCAACTATTACTCAGTGCTTAACACTCATTTGCTTCATGGCATTATCTTAGTTGGTCATAAAGGGAAAGTATCCTTGAAACAAGGAAGGAAAGGTCATCTCATAAATATAATAAGTGAGCTATTTGTTCATAGGATGCTTAGCAGAGGTTTTAGGAAAATAGATATGGCAAATAAAGAATCTAACTATAAACAATGAGATTTCACTGTCTGAACACGTCAACCAGGCAATTCTGCATTATTCCAGAGCAGAATGTTTCCAGGTAGATGTGATATGTAATGATTTCTATTAAATCCTCATATCTTATTATTTTTTATAACATAAATTGCCGTTAGGCCTTACTGTGGAATAGAAAATGATGATAATTTACACATGCTGGACAGATAAATGATTCAATTCTTAGTTACAAGAAACTGTTGACAGTGATTACTGATCTCATTTCTTTTATGCACATTACGTGGGGCAGGAAACTCCAGGTTTAGTGGCCTTTTGTGTTTTTTTCAAAGTAAATCCGTCACTAACATAATAATTATTTATTATTCAAGGTTGGTGGATAGCTGTGTGCATTTATGACAGTTAAGAGCTTTAGACAAAATGCCGAAACTGTTAAAATACTTTACAGTGCCTCAGATAGCACTGATAATTAGCAGCACCTGGTAAACAAGGAGCAAAGCAAAATTGAATTGTTTGCCAGGCAGGCTTGGCCCCTCTTCAAGTCATACCTTTCTTTTGCTGGGCAACAAAGATTTTGGAGTCCTTCCAGGGTATGGGTTCCATTTAGGAGATATTTATTTCTCAGTTTCCAAACTATAGCTTTTCTGTGAATGTCTAAGAACTTACATGCATAAATAGTTTCACATGAGATAAACAACAGCAATATATGAATAGCTGATTGTCAAATGAATTGGGACTCTACTGTATGGAATTAGAAATCTCAGAGAGTCATCTCAGTTAAAGATGTTTTATTTTAACTGCTAAATTTTTACACTGAACTCTTACCCAGGCAACATTTTGGATGCCCATCTTATTAAAAAAATCAGTAAAAATATATTGAGTCTTTACTGTGCACTTGACCACAATTTAGACATAATAAAAGACAAAAAATATGTCATATGATCCTTGCATTCATATATCAAATACGACACAGATTTATTGAGAAAGTGGAACATAAATCAGAGAAAACAGAGATCATCTTAGGCCAGAGTATATAGAGAAGGCTTTATGGAAGTGATCAAATTTGAGTTGGGCCTTTAAGAATGAGTAGGATCCAGACAGGCAGAAAGGAATGTTTGGTCTGACTGAGGAAAGAACATTAGGAAAACTCTTGATAAGGGAGGGTTCTGGCTATATTGTTTCTTTCAACCCTTAGTCTCTCATTCTCTATCCTGCCCTACCATGTTCTATCAGAAGGTCTCAAGAATTTTGTTTGATGACAAACAGAATGTTATGGAAATGGGAATTTAAGATTTTCCCTGCCCCTAGGCCCTTTGATAGGCTTAAGTGACTCTGAGAACCTTCTGTGATTTGAAATATATATTCTGCCCTCTAATAGGCTGAATGTGGTCCCCTGGAGCCTGTGGTGGGAGGCTTGTTTATCAGGAAGGCCCACATCTTGTTAATTTGTGATTGGGCAGTGGGTCAAGAGGGTTATAACATTCTCTGATCCAGGAGAAGGCTATATATACCCTGATGTGAGGTTTTGCTTTGGGGCTCACTTTGAGAAGAGTTGTATGATTTGACCAGATGAGACGCTGGGTTGAGCTCCCCAGCTTTGAAAACCCAGATGTTGGTGCTTCCCCCTGTGGTAACTAAGTATGGATGAAATGGTCAACAATTGGAAGCCTGTCTGCTGATGTGCCTCTGCGTTTGTTGTCTGCTTGTAACTTCTGCTTGTAACTTGTTTGTATTCTCTGAAGTTCGGGGTGCTGACCTTTTCCCCCTGAACTAGGTAAATGACATATGTTTGATTAAAGCAAGATTGTTAACCCATTTTGAGTTGCTTTCCTTTAGAAAAGCAGATCTAAGAACCTGTGTTGGCAGCCACACTGGGTATGCTAGGGTGCTTGCTGCTACACAGGATAAGAACTCAGTTCTTTATTTTTTATATAGTTGTATAAAATTTCTTTTTTCCCTCCCTCCCTTCCTTCCTTCTTAGCTTAGTTCCAAGAAGAAATAAAATAGTATCCATCTCTTTCCTCTTTTCATAGAAAAGGAACTGCAGAAACATCATATATTATACACATATATGCCATATATAATATATGTCATATATTACACACACACATATATATATACATATATATGTATATATACATATATATTTGGTTGGCATGTTGGTTAATTTTGCTTTAATATGTGTTTTTACCCTTCTTTTTTCTCCTCTGTTAGAAGAGATGACTCTTTAGGATGAGAGATATTATGTATGTTGGGAGATGAAATTTTTAAAAAATTAAATATTTTATGTGTGGCATACTATGCTAAGAACTAGAGATCCAAATAGAAACAAGCAAAAAGACAGGCTCTGACCTTAAGGATTTTACATTCGGATGGCAGAGTAAATGTTAAAAGAAGAGTTGTGGTTAGTTATAGGGGTAGTGAATGAGGTCATAGGCAAGCAGATTGACATATCCCAACCAGGAAAAATGGCAGAGTTGATATGATCATGTTCCTAGAGATTAAAGATGGGGAGGCATTGGGAATGGTATTATGGCAAGATGAGTGGCAAGGCTATGGAGGAGGTTGTAACCAATAAGAACATTCTTCAGGGTAACTAATGACCAAAGAAGAGGAAATGAACACATTAAAAACATGTAAAACAAGAGATGTCAACACAGATTTAGTTTAAAAAGAGGATTTATTCTAAAAGTTGCAGCCCAAAGAAACCACTTTGGAGCACTTGTAGTTCTAAGGTGATGAGAAGAATTCAGAACAGTTTTGAAAGGCTAGAAACTAGATGGCCCGTCTCTAGAGGTTACTTCAAGAGGAATCTTCCATTGGCTATCAAGTTTTTGGATTGTAAATCATCTGAATTTAAAGAATTTGACAATCATACAGTTGTATAACATATAAGTTAAAGATATGCTAGATATTCTTCCTGCATGTCCTGTCTGTCCATTGCTCTCTAAGTCCTTAGAAAAGAAAGTTAACAAACTGTGGTATATAACAGTGTCAACAACAGCTAATGTTCATGTAGACCTTTAAAGATTATAAGGCTACTCATAGAGTATGGTATTTAAACTTTGCAATCCTCTTTTTACTTCCATTTTATTGTTGTTGTTCAGTCATTTCAGTTGTATCTGACTCCTTGTGACCCCATTTGGTGTATTGGAATGGTTTCCTATTTCCTTCTCCAGGTCATTTTACAAATGAGGAAAGTGAAGCAAATAGGGCTAAGTGACTTGCCTAGGGTCATACAGCTATTAAGTGTGTGAAGCTAGATTTAAACTCAGAAAGATGATGAATATTCCTGATTTCAGGTCCAGAGCTCTAACCGCTGTGCCCCCAGGCTGCCCATTTTACAGAAAAGGAAACTAAGGCTGAGAGAGTTCAAATGATTTGCCTGGGATCACATAGTATCTGAGACAGGATTTGAATCTGGGCTGAACTTCTGGGCCTTGTAGATGCCTCTAGCACTCTGCTGCCTCCATTACTTGTCATAGCATATTATTACATTATAAATAATGACAAGTTTCAATAATTCAAGGAAACATGAGACATATTAATTAAAAATGAGCTCAAGGGGGCAAGAAAAAATGCACAATGACTGACAATGCAATTGGAAAGAAAAAATGAAGTTGTTTATTGTGTAATTATAATAAAGATATACATAGGTAGTAAAGAGTAGATGAGAAAATGTACCACTAACCCTTTGTTGAAGAGGTGGATGACTATGGAAATGTTCCATATGTAGTCCAATGAGGTTAACTTGTTGATTGTTTTTGCTAAACCATTTTTTAAACTTTATTACAAGAGAAGAAGGAATGCTAATTACTTAATCAACTAGAGTAAGTAAGGGAATATTCAGGAAAAAGATGTGATATAAAAGCAAAATTGGGCAGCTAGTTGGCATAGTGGATAGAGTACTGGACCTAGAGTCAGGCAGATTCATTCTTCTGAGTTCAAATTAGGCCGCTGACATTTGTTGGTTCTGTGACCTTGGACAAGTCACTTAATTCTGTTTGCCTTTCCTTATCTGTAAAACAAATTGGAGAAGGAAATGGAAAAACACTCTAATATCTTAGCCAAGAAAACCCAAACCAAAAAACATGGTGGGTCATAAAGAGTCAGATATAGCTAGAAAACTAATGAACAAATATGTGTGTATGTAAAATTGTTCTATATATACTTCTATTTATCATTTTTTCCTCTGGATATAGATAGCATCTTCCCTCATCTGCCCTTTGTAGCTAATTTGGGTATTTGTAATAGTCAAAGTGACTTAGTCTCTCAAAGTTGTTCTTAAAACAATATTGCTATTACTTTATACAATATTTTCTTGATTCCGCTCATTTCATTCTTCATTATTTCATGTAAATATATCTTGTTTTTTTTCTAAGATCATTAAACTCATCATTTTTATAGCACAGTGGTATTCCATCATAATTGTATACCATATCTTGTTCAACCATCCCCCAATTGATGGGCATCCCTGCAATTTCCAGTGTTTTGCAACCACAAAGTAAGCTGCTATAAATATTTTAGAACATATAGGTTTCTTTCCTTTATCCCTAATCATCTTTGGAAATAGACTACTAGTGGTATTACTGGGTCAAAAGGCAAAGGTGGTTTAATAATTCTTTAGGCATAATTACAGATGGTTCCCCAGAATGGTTGGATCAGTTCACAATTCCACAAACAATGAATTAGTGTCCCAATTTTCCCATACCCCAAGCACTAGTATATTACAAACCTTACTGTTTCTTTTTCAAAGATGAAATTACTCAGCAAACTTAGAGATCATCCAATCCAAACACCTTATTTTGTAGATGCTGCTATCAAGGCAGTGAGGAGGTAAAGCTTCTGCTCAAAGTCACATAGACAAAGTCAGTAACAGATTTAGGGAGGCGAACACAGGTCTCCAGAGTATAATTACAGCACTCCTTGAACTGTATCCCATCTCACTGTTCAACCCCACAAGACCAGCCTGACCCCTAATGAGTCCTGGGGTTGGGAACACATGTGGGTCTGGGATAGTCTGTCTTAGTTCTCCATCAGTCTGAAGGATCCTTGAGCAGACGGTTCAATCCTGGTACCCATCTAAAAATTCAGCAAATCAAAGTGACAAAGATGCCTCATACTCTCCCTTCACACAAACCTTTAGATTTCCTTGGTTGATTCATGATTGATTGGATCTTCAGAGAGAGGAAGGTATGGCCCTTTAGGGGAGACCTGTGATTTCTCAAGGATCATCATCCTTAATGTTTTTGCTGGGTTCCATCTCTCTTTTTTTAGTTCAGCATAGTTGGATTTCACCTACTTTTTGGAAGAACCATATGCCATGGAGTCCTGAGCTCACCCTATCACATGCTTATATTTGCTCTGTACTAGTGGAGACTGTGGTCAGTGGAATGCTGTGTATATCATCCAGTTGACTAGGGAAAATGTATTTTTGGGGTCATGAAAAGGCAAGTGTGTCAAAGTGGAGAGTGAAATGGGGTCTGTGTTATGTGAAAAGTATTCCATGCTGCCTCTTTTTCTCTCTGGAGGGTAGCAATGAGATCAGGAAGTTTATTCACTTGTAAACACACCTTCTTTTTAACATCTTAGTCATATTCAACTGAATTATCATTGCTTATGTTATGCAGATGAGTCATTTCCTTTTGCAGCCTACAAATCATACATCATATCCCATATCTGACTTTTTGCCCTGTCTCCCTGGAGACTATTCATTAACTATTCACAGTAACAATGTTGGAGGACAGACTACCATGCAAAGCTCACTAATTGCAGAAAGGGAAAAATGACTTTTAGGTAGCATGAAATTGGGATTGTCAGTACAGGGGTATGGTATGATATGTGATCTTTATAGAGAACTGACAACAGAGAAATTTGATTCAGAACAAAACCAAGTCAATCACCCAGTGCACCTAGCCAAGTTCAAAATATATCAGATGATAGTACGACTTCAGAAAATGCAGTTCACTTTTAACAAACATTTAAGATACAGAAGCCACATGAGCTAGATAGAACACTGGCCTTGTATTCAGGAAGAACCTGGTCCAGATCCTGCCTTAAACATTATCTAACAGTGTGACCTTGGGCAAATCAATTATCCTCTATGGAACTCAGTTTCTTTATATGTTAAGATGAGGGTTTGGTCTTGACCTATTCCAGACTGATAATTTTATGTCATAATTAATTAAGGTCATGCTGTGTGCAGAGACTTTATTTGGCCTAGGTATGCAAAAATGAAAAGTAACACAATCCCTGCTTTCAGTGAGCTCATAATCAAAGGGAAGAAGTAGGATGGAGAGGAAGAGATGTAGTGCTATATGTGCAGGAATAATGATACAGGGTATATTGAGATGGGAATAGAAGAAAACCAAGCAGAGTGTTATGATAAGTTTAGGGAAGTCTAGATCCATTTTTACCTGGTATAAGTCCTTACCAAGGACAAAGCTTCCTTGCACACAAGGACCAAAAAGGATCTTGTATAATATTTTTTACTATTCTAATTTTATTGTTCTCCAGTCTGTATTAGAGACTTCCTCTGCTATGCCCCAGAACCCCTTCATTCAAAAAATTCACTCTAGCCTTGGAATTCACCAATTGGAAGTACTCTTCTGTTCCAGCAGGGCACCCCTGCATCTCCCCTCCACCTCTTTTCAGCTTCTTTTTTTATACCGTGTTTCCCCGATATTAAGACCTATCCTGAAAATAAGCCCTCCCCTTACTGTGTAAGATTCCTCTAAAATAAGCCCTCCCCCGAAAATAAGCCCTATTGAGATTGCTACTGTAGTGAAGGTGATCCCCTGCGCTACACGCTACTTTACGGTACCCTCTGTATGCACCGCCCCCCCCCCCCCCCGGGTGAAACACACGCCGTGCTCCGAGCTGCATCCAATCAGAGCTGCAGCAGTGAGCGCATCATCCTGTTCTTCCCCAGTGATTTGCTTGCTGGTGCCATTGAGAGCAGTGCTGCGGAGGAGAGCTGAGGCAGGACAACATAAAAACCCGGTATGTAAGCGGGAGTGAGGGGGCATGATGGAGGATAAAAAGGGCATTATGGAGGAAAAAAGAAGAACTCAGGGGGCATGATGGAGTGAAAAGAAGGACTGATGGTCGTAATTTTATTATTCTGTCTGTTTTGACCCCCAGACATGAGTACAAAAAGGAAGAGCTATACTGTTGAGTATAAGAAAGCAATTGTAGAGGAGTCACATGTCATTGCTGTCAATGTTCATTAAAATAAGCCCTCCCCTGAAAATAAGCCCTCTGGTGTTTTTCTGTCAAAAAAAAAATAATAAGACAGTGTCTTATTATCGGGGAAACACGGGTACGTTGACCTCCCACAGTGGAATGTAACCTCCTTGAGGTCAGGGACTGCCTTTCTTTCTGCTTATATTGGTATTCCCAATGCTTGGCACAATGCCTGACACATAACTGATCAATAAATGCTTATTGACTAGCTGATTCTAATTTTAATATAGCATACTACTTAGCACAGTGCTGGGCACATGGGGCACTCAGATATTTGGAACTTCCAAAAGGATGACAAATATACATGGATGGAGTATATAAAAAGTGACCACACAACTACAGGGATTTTTTTCATCAGCACAGAGTGAATCTGCTACATTAAATCATTCTTTAAAGTCCCTTTTAACTTTTCTTCTCTCACTTAAATACACACTCATTATATACTTGCTGTATGCCTAGAACAATAGAAGATAATGTAGAGGACACAAAACCTTGATATACATGACTTCTGCCTTCAAAGGCCATAGGAATAATCTGGAAGAGGCCTTGTCAGTGATCTCCTCCAACCTCTTAGTTTTAAACATGGGATAAAAAGATTTGCCCAAGGTCGACAGGTCATAATGGCAGAGGGAAGATTTGAATAGAGCTTTCTAAATCTAATGTCGGTTTTGGCATAGAAGTCTCAGACTTTGTACTTTGCAACAATATCTAGCAGAGATACTTAGTATTTAACTTGGGGGACAAAACTCTCATATGTATTATTAAGGCTATAAGGGTTGAATGAGAAGTAGAGAAAACAAATACTCTTGGAGTTGACCATGAAATATGTCGGTGAGGTAAGGAAAGTGTTGCCAAGGTAAGCCTTGAGTCAGATCTTGAAGTAGGCAGGAGGAGGTGGAAGGTCCATTTCAAGAAGTGGGGATGGTATATGACTAAAAGCAAATAGAGTATGGTGGCTGAACAAGATGGAATTACCTTTTTATACAATAACTTCAGAGTATTTTCCCAAAAACATTCTGCAAATCATCCTCTTGTTTCCTGGAAATGTTGAAACACAAAAAGGCAACATCAGTGAGAAAGGGCATTGGACAGCTCTACATTTCATTGTGGTGTTCTGTTGGGTTTGAGCTACAGGAACATTACATCAGAAAACTTAAAGCCAGAGACACTAATAAGGACACAGGTGATGATAGGCAAGAGATCATGGGAACATAGATTAGGACATGGTAAATACATTAGAGGTAACCAAGTCCAAAACCCTCATTTGAAAAATTATTCATTTCAATTAAGTTATTCTGCCACTGCCCCACCCCTACCCTCCCACCCCATCAGTAGGATATGACACAAAATAAGTCTCAAAGAACTAACACACCAGAGCATGACCAGCTGATCCAGGCCCTTCCTTATGAGCATATCTGTCACTACTTTTATTTTAATGGAAATCTTTTTTTTAAATTTTTTTTCAAAAGGCTTTATTAACTTCAGATTTACATCATTCCTTTCCACCAGATTTTGAGTTACAAATTTTCTCCCCATTTTTTCCCTATCCACCACCCCAAAATAGCAGTCCCATAGGATATCCCCTCCTCCAATCTGCTCTCTCCCATATATTCGCCCATAACCCTTTCAACTTTTCCAGTGGATCTCCATGCCCCAGTGCCTGTATATCTTATTTCCCAATTACATGTAAAATAGTATTAATAATAGTGTATATATATGTATTATGTATGTATGTATATATTTGAGTATTTTATTCTAAAACTTTGAATTCCAGATTCATTCTCTTCCTCCCTTGTCACCCACGCTTACTGGGAAGATAAGCAGTTCAGTAGGTTGTACATGTGTGGCTAATGCACAACAATAACATAGTAGATATATTGTCAAAGACTAATTAGAGTTACCTCCCTCCTATCCCATCTCCCACTTGTTCTATTCTCTACTTTGATCCTTTTCAAAAGTGGGTGCTTCCAACTTCCCTCCCCCCCAGCCTGCCCTTCCTTTGATCATCCCCCATCTCATCCCCTTCTCCCCCCTACTCTCCTGGAGGGTGAGATATCCTATTTAGTGTATGTTTCATTCCCTCCTCAAGCCAAATTCAATGGGAATAATGTTGACCCATTCCCTTTTGCCTTCCTATTCTTCCCCTCATTTTAACCATTTTCCCTTGCTTATTCTATATGAGATAGTTTACCCCATTCTATCTCTCCCCATCTCCTCTCACTATATTCCTCTCTCACCTCTTACTTTCACCTTTTAAGTATTGTCCCTTACTGTTAAATTGGTCCTGTGCCCTCTATCTATGTATACATGTAAACATATATACACACATTCACATATGTATTCATATGCCCACATACCCTCAAATATAGACATATATATTCTATTCCCTTCAACTACTGACAAAAGTTTCATAAGTTATAATTATTTTTTTCCATGTAGGAATGTTAATAGTTCAACTTTGATAAGTTCCTTATGATTTCTTTTCCCTGTTTTACCTTCTCATGCTTCTTATATCTGAATGTCACATTTTCTATTCAACTCTGGTTTTTTCAGCAAGAAGGCTTGAAAGTTCCCCTGAATGACCATATTTTCCCCTAAAACATGATATTCAGTTTTGCTGGGTAGGTGACTCTTGGTTTTAATCCCAGCTCCTTTGACCTCCAGAATATCATATTCCAAGCCCTTCAATCCCTCAGTGTAGAAGCTGCCAGATCCTGCGTTATCCTGATTGTGTTTCCACAATTTTCAAATTGTTTCTTCCTGACTGCTTGTAATATTCTCTCCTTAATCTGTGAATTCTGGATCCTGGCTATAATATTCCTAGGAATTTTCTTTTTTGGGATCTTTTTCAGGAGGTGATCGGTGGATTCTTTCAACCTCTATTTTGCCCTCTGGCACTAAAACATCAGGGCATTTTCCTTTGAGAACATGTTGGAGGATGATTCCTAGGTTCTTACTTTGATCATGGCTTTCAGGTAGTCCAATAATTTTTAAATTATCTCTCCTGGATGTATTTTCCAGGTCAGTGGTTTTTCCAATGAGATATTTCACATTGCCTTCTATTCTTTCATTTGTTTAGATCTGTTTAACAGCATCTTGATTTCTCATAAAGTCATTAGATTCCATTTGCTCCAATCTAATTCTGAAGCAATGATTCTCCTCATTGAGCTTTTGAGATTCTTTTTCCATCTGGCAAACTCTGCTTTTTAAGGCATTCTTCTCCTCAATGCCTTTTTGAGCCTCTTTTCCCATTTGAGTTAGTCTATTTTAAAGGTATTATTTTCCTCAGTCAGGCTATTGACTCTCAATTTGTAATTTTTTTGCATCGTTCTTATTTCTCTTCCCAGTTTTTCCTCCACTTCTCTTATCTGCTTCTTAAGATCCTCTATGGCCTGTAACCAGCTCGTATTTTCCTTTGAAGCTTTTGTTGCAGGAGTTCTGACTTCACTGTCTTCCTCCTGTTCCATACTTTGCTCCTTTTTGTCCCCAAAATAGGAGTCTAATGTTGGAATCTTCTGTCTGCTTTGTTTCCTTTGCCTGGTCATGTCATCCCTCAGTCACTTGACCCCTGGGCATTTTGCCACAGTAGGACTCTGCCACCAGACAGGGGAGCTTTCATCCTAAATGCTGGGGTTTTCTCAGCTGCCAGAGGTATTAGTTGGGTGCCCTCTCTGAGGTCTCTACATGCTCTGACAAGCTGGCCACACACTCCAGGACCTCCACCCTAGACTGCTATCCAGTTCCAAGCAGGTTAAAGCAAGAGCAATTACCCCTCAGACTGGCTCTTGGTCCCCCTACACTCTACAGGCCAGGAGCTGAAGCTGCCCCGTGGTGCTGACTGCCTGTGCCAGTGGCTCAGCGGCTTCTTTCCCCAGAGGCAAAAGCCATGCACTCCCGCTTACTGGGTCCCAAAGTCCAGACTGCACTGACCTCTCACTTTGTCCTTCACATCAATGTGTTGATAAATCTTCAAATGGCCACAGCTGCTACTGATCTGGAGTCCCTCTGGCCAGCGGCTGGTCAGGCCTGCCCTGGGCCTAAAGCCTTGTTGTGGGGCTGGGCTTGGCTCCCAGAAAGCTGTGCTGGCTAATTGCTGCTGTCCTTCCAGCCTGTCCTCAGTGGGAGGTTAGCTTCTCTGTGTCATTTTGTGGATTCTGCAGTGCAAAGTTTGTTTAGAGTCCTCTTTTTACATGGATTGGGGAAGGTGGGAGCTGGAGCAGTGGGGAGGTCCTGCTTCTACTCCACCATCTTTAATGGAAATCTTAAAGGATGGGTGAAGAGATAATCATAGGATGGAAAGTCACATTTGGGAGCTATATTTGATTATAAATTCACAAAGCTTCCAAAGAAATGAATGTGCTCAGGGATCCCTAATCACCAGGGAACTCATCCTATCTTTTTGATATCAAATATGATTAGAAGTATTATCAAAGCTGTGTAGTAAGCTCTCCAAGGAAGACCCCAGAACGTTATTATTAGGAAGTGGGTTTTGTGAAATATATGTATTGCATTTCTAGCAAATTTTTATCTAGATTAGTGTTGAAGGGGGGCTGATTTTCAGAAAGAGTCATTTCTGGGCAGACACATCGGATCCAAGAGTCTCTGAATGAGATCATGGACTTTAGAACTGGAAAGGACCATTTTTGTTGTTCACTTGCTTTAGTTTTGTCTGACTCTTTGTGACCCCATTTGGGATTTTCTTGGCAAAGATACTGGAGTGCTTTGCCATTTTGTTCTCCAACTCATTTTGTAGATGAGGAAACTGAGACAAATAGAATTAAATGACTTGCCTAGGATCTCACAGTGGTAAGTGTCTGAGATTGCATTTGAATTTAGTTCTTTCTGAATCCAGGCTCAGTGCTTTATCTAATATGCCGCCTAACTGTTCTAATCTGACCTACATAGTTTCTGGATGAGGAAACAAAGATACAGAGAAGGGAACATAAATAGTGAGGGCCAGAGTTGGGATGGATTGTATCAACAATGGCCCCTTTGCAAATGTGGGTGGGTATATCCTCTTGGCAAGATGGCAGCCTCTTGGATATTTACTCAGACTTTTTATCTTATTTTCCAGTCAAATTGTTCTGAATGCTCACCATTACTGTCTTTGATTGAATCTTGGTCAGTGTTCACTACTTGTGACCATTTCAGGTATCTGATTATAAGGGAAACAGCATGGTAATGGAAATTGTTATTTGTCCTTCATTCTCAAAGAGGACCATGACATCAGGGAGGTGATGCCATGACATGCAAGTAAATTGGATTTAAGTAAGAGAAAGCTTTGCAGAGTCAGAAGCAATGGGTTCAAGTCCCACCTCTTACATGCATTATCTGTGTTACTTTGGACTGGTCACTTAAATTATCTGAGACTATTTCCTAAACTGCAAAAGGGGAATATTAATACATATACCACCTACTTCATAGGGCCCTTGTAAGAATCAAATGACAAATGATATAAAAATGTACTTTGTAAGTGATAAAAAACCATAGAAATATCAGTTAATGTATTATATATTATTATTGGTTGGCCTAGCTAGATTGCTTCCTATGTTTAATGCATTTTCCCCTAACCTTTGACAGTGGGTAGCTTCCATTGATAGATGAACTTAACCAATAAAAAAGCATTTATTAAGCACCTACTCTCTCCCAGGCACTGGATATGTAAAGACAAAAACAATACAGGTAGCTAGATGGCATAGCAGAGTGTGGGACTTTGAGTCAGGAAGATCTGTATTTGAATTATGCCTCAGACACTTACTAGCTGTGTGACCTTTGCCAAGTCATTTAACCCTTGTGTGTCTTAGTTCCCTTATCTCTACAATGGGGATAAAACAGCACCTATTTCATTGGATTCTTGTGAGGAACAAATGAGATAATATATCTTTTTTTAAATTATTATTTCTCCCCTCCTCAGGGCTTTCTTTTTCTTTTTTTTTTCAAATGCTTCATTAACTTCTGGTTTACTTCATTCATTTCCACCAGATTTTGGGTTACAAATTTTCTTCCCATTTTTCCCCTACCCACCTCCCCAGAATAGCGGTCCCCTATTACATCCCCTCCTCGTATTTCCCAATTACATGTAAAATAGAATTAATAATAGTATATATATATATATATATATATATATATATGTATATATGCATTTGATTTTAAAACTTTGAATTCCAGATTCATTCCCTTCCTCCCTTGTCACCCACCCTTACTGGGAAGATAAGCAATTCAATATAGGCTGTACATGTGTAGCTAATGCAAAACATTACCATAGTAGATATATTGTAGAAGACTGATATTTCCTTCCCCCCTATCCCATCTCCCACTTCATCTATTCTCTACTTTGGTCCTGTCCCTTTTCAAAAGTGTGTGCTTCCAACTGCCCTCCCCCCAAACCTGCCCTCCCTTCTGTTGTCCTCACTCTCATCCCCATCCTCCCTAATCTTCTGTAGGGTGAGATACCCTATTTAGTGTGTATGTCATTCCCTCCCTAAGCCAAATTCAGTGAGAGTAAGGTTGACTCATTCCATTTTGCCTTCCTGTTCTTTCCCTCCATTGTAACAGTTTATCCTTGCCTCTTTTATGTGAGATAATTTACCCCATTTTGTCTCTCCCCATCTCCTCTCATTATATTCCTCTCGCACCTCTCAATTTCACGTTTTAAGTATAATCCTTTCCTATTAAATTGGTCCTGTGCCCTCTATCTATGTATACCTGTACACATATATACACACACTTATACATGTATTCATATACCCATATACCCTCCTATATAGACATATATATGTATACATCTATCTATCTATCTATCTATCTATCTATCTATCTATCTATCTATCTATCTATCTATCCATTTATATTTCCTTCAACTATTCTCATACTAAGAAAAGTTTCATAAGTTACAATTATCATTTTTCCATGTAGGAATGTAAATAGTTCCTCTTCCTTGTGATTTCTTTTCCCTGTTTACCTTCTCATGCTTCTCTTGCTTCTTGTATCTGAATGTCAAATTTTCTATTGATCTCTTTTTTTTTTTTATCAAGAATGCTTGAAAGTTATCTGTTTCATCAAATGACCTTATTTTCCCCGAAACATGATACACAGTTTTGCTGGGTAGGTGATTCTTGGTTTTAATCCCATCTCTTTTGACCTCTGGAGTATCATATTCTAAACCCTTCGATCGCTCAATATAGAAGCTGTCAGGTCCTGAGTTATCCTGATCTTGTTTCCACAATATTCAAATTGTTTCTCCCTGGCTGCTTGTAATATTTTCTCCTTGATCTGGGAACTCCAGAACCTGGCTAAAATATTCCTAGTAGTTTTCTTTTGGGGATCTTTTTCAGGAGGTGATCGGTGGATTCTTTCAACTTCTATTTTGCCCTCTGGTTCTAAAACATCAGGGCAATATTGAGAATTTCTTGAAGGATGATTTCTAGGTTCTTACTTTGATCATGGCTTTCAGGTAGTCCAATAATTTTTAAATTATCTCTCCTGGATCTATTTTCCAGGTCAGCAGTTTTTCTAAGGAGATATTTCACATTGCCTTCTATTTTTTCATTTGTTTGGATCTAATAGTATCATGATTTCTAATAAAGTCACTAGCTTTCATGTGCTCCAGTCTAATTCTGAAGAAATTATTCTCTTCACTGAGCTTTTGAGATTCTTTTTCCATTTAGCAAATTAGGCTTTTTAAGGCATTCTTCTCCTCATTGGCTTTTTGGGCTTTTTTGATATTTAAGTTATTTTTTTTAAGGTGTTATTTTCTTCAGTCAGGTTGTTGACTCTTTTTTCATGATTTTCTTGCATTATTCTCATTTCTCTTCCCAATTTTTCCTCCACTTCTCTTACTTGATTTTCAAAATCCTTCTTGAGCTCCTCTATGGCCTGTAAGCAGCTCATATTTTTCTTGGAAGCTTTTGGTGCAGGAGTTCTGACTTCATTGTTTTCCTTCTGTTTGATGCTTTGATCCTGTTAGTCCCCAAACAAGGAATCCAAAGTTGGATTGCTGGGCTTGCTTTGCTTCCTTTTCTTGCGCATGTTCCCACTCCATTATTTGACTTTTGAGCTTTTTGCCACAGTATAACTCTGTTTCCAGAGAGGAGAGCTTTGTCCCAAATTGCTGGAGTTTTCTCAGCTGCTGGAGCTATTAGTTGGGTGCCCTCTCAGAAGCCTCCACTGGCTCTGGCACACTGGTCATACACCCCAGGACCTCCACCCTAGACAGCAATCCAGAACCAAGCAGGTTAAAGCAAGAGTGATTACCCCTTGACTAGTCACTTGGTCCCCATATAATCTGCAGGCCAGGAGCTTTGAAGCAGCCACATGGTGGCAGCTGCTGAGCCTCAGCCACTTTCCCTCCAGGGGCAGAGGCCGCATCACACTCCCAGACCCCTGTTCCTACAAAGTCCACACTGAACTCTCACTTTGTCTTTGGCATTTATGTGTTGATAATTCTGGAAACCACCACCGCTGCTGGTGATCCACTCTCCTGAAAGTCCCTCCAGCCAGGGCTGGTCATGGCCACCCTGAGGCTAAAACCATAGGCTCACATGGGTCTGGGCTCAGCTCCTAGCATGCTGAGATGGACCTTTCCTGTCAGCCTTCCAGGCTGTTTTCAGCAGATTTTTTTCTCTCTGTCACTTTGTAGGTTCTGTATCCCTAAAGTTTATTTAGAGTCATTATTATAGGATTTTTTAGGTGTTTATGGAGGGGGGATAGTTTTCCTGCTTTTATGCTGCTATATTGACTCCACTTCTCCCCTAGATATTTCTTTTAGCAAAATAGCACTCCACCATAATTGTATGCCACAACATGTTCTGTCATTCCTCAAGTTATGAGCATCCCTTCAATTTTCAATTCTTTGCCACCACAAAAATAGCTGATACAAATATTTTTGTACATTTAGGTCCTTTTCCTTTTTTTTTTTTTTTTAACATTTTGAGATAGAAGTGGTATTGCTAGGTCAAATGGTATGCACAATTGTTGTAGCCCTTTAGACCTAGTTCCAAATTGTTCTCCAGAATGGTTAGACAAGTTCACTACTCTACAACAGTTCATTAGTGTACCTATTTTTACCTCATCCACCCTAGCATTTGTCATTTATAAAAGGTGTGAGGCGGTACCTCAGAGATGTTTTAATTTGCTTTCCCTAATCAATAGTGATTTAGAGCATTATTTCATATGACTATAGAAAGCTTTGATTTCTTCTTCTGAAAACTGTCTGTTATGTTCTTTGACCATTTAGGGAATGGTTCTTTTTTTTTTTAATTTAACTCTATACATATACATTTGAAAATTAGACCTTTATCAGGAAAACTTGCCGTAAAATTTTCTGTTATTACTTCACTGTCCATGATACCTTTTAGCAAAATTTAGTTTTCCTGATTATCTCTTTCAATTAGTTCTATTTTTGCTTTTGCTTTTTCTGGAATCATGATTGCTACCCCTACCCTCTTTACTTCATCTGGAACATAATAGGCTGTTCTAGCCCTTCATTTCAAATCTGTGTGTATCTTTATATCCCAATCATACCTCTTATATACAACATACTGTTGGAATCTGGTTTCCAATCCATTCTGCCCTCCACTTCCATTCTATGGGTTTAGCTTATCCAGTACACATTCATAGTTATGATTTTTAACTACTTCCTTATATCCCATTTTCTTCAGTTTATCCTTCTCTCTTTTTATCCTGTCCCCTTCATTAATTCCCTCTTCTGACCACTGCATACACACACACATATATGCATGCACATATATACACACATATACATATACATACATATATATACATAAATATATTTCCCCTTTGTGAACCAATTGAGATGTTAAATGGGGCTCAAGTGTTGCCCATCTCCCTCACCATTTCCCCCTCCATGCTAAAAGCTCTTCCTTGTGTGCCTACTTTATGTGAGATAATTTTCCCATTCTTCTTTTGCTTTCCCCCTTCTCCCAAAACATCCCTTTTTTTTGCCTATCCACATTTTATATCATCCCAACATAATTAACATATTCTCATGCCTCCTTTCTAAGTAGAATCCTTCTAACTGCCTTAATAATGATAAAATTCTTTGGGGTGGCTAAGTGGCACTATGAGTAAAGCACCGGCCCCAGAGTCAGGAAGACCTGAGTTCGGTTCCGGCCTCAGACACTTAACAAACACACACACACACACACACACACACACACACACACACAAACTAGCTGTATAACCTTGGGCAAGTTACTTAACCCCAATTGCCCTCCAAAAAGGCAAAAAAAAAAAAATAATGATAAAATTCTTAGAAGGTACATGTATCATCTTCCCATGTAAAAAGGTAAACAGCTCAGCCTTACTAAGTACCATATGATTTCTCTTTCATGTTTACATTTTTGTGTTTCTCTTAAGTCTTGTATTTGAAAGTCAAATTTTCTTTTAAGCTCTGGTCTTTTCATCAGGAATGCTTGAAAGTTCTTTATTTCATTAAATATTCATTTTTTCTCTCTAAGGGATATAGTCATTTTTGCCAAATAGATTATTATTGTTTGTAATCCTAGTTCCTTTGCCCTCCAGAATATTATATTCTAAGTCTTCCAGTCCTTTAATGTGGAAGCTGCTCAATCTTGTGTGATCCTGATTGTAGCCCCACAATATCTGAATTATTTATTTCTGGATACTTGCAACATTTTCTCCTTGACCTTATAGCTTTGGAACTTAGTTATAATATTTCTGGAAGTTTACATTTTTGGATCTCTTTCAGGAGGTGATTGGTAGATTTTTCTGTATCTATTTTTCCTTCTTGATCTAAGTTATCAGAGCAGTTTTCCTTTATAATTTTTAAAATATGTATCTAGGCTCTTTTAAAAATTATGGCTTACAGGGTTTCCAGTAAATTTCAGATTATCTTTTCTTAATTCATTTTTCAGATTGGTTGTTTTTCTGATGAGGTATTTCATATTTTCTTCTAGATTTTCTTCACTCTTTTCACATTGTTTTAGTGTTTCTTAATGTCTCATGGAGTCATTAGCTTCAATTTGCTCAATTCAATTTCTAAGAAATTATTTTCTTCAGCAAGGACTTATACCTCTTTTTTTCATTTCACCAATTTTGCTTTTTAAATTCTTTTCTTCAGTGATTTATTGTGCCTCTTTTGCCATTATATCAATTCTGTTTTTTATTGTGATATTTTCTTTAGTATTTTTTGTGCCTCTTTTGTTTTGCTGTTGTTATTTTCAGTTGGGTCTGACTCTTCATGATCCCTTTTTGGGGTTTTCTTTTCAAACATAGAATGGTTTGCCATTTCCTTCTCCAGCTTATTTTACAGATGAGAAAACTGTGGCAAAAACAAGGTCAATTAACTTGCCCAGGGTCACAGAGCTAATAGATGTCTGAGGCCAGAGTTGAACGTGGGTCTTCCTGACTCCAGGCCCAATAATCTATCCATTATGCCACCCAGCTTCCCCAAATTGATGGACCTTGTCCATGGGATTTTCTTGGCAAAGATGCTGGAGTGATTTGTCATTTCCTTCTCCACTATGTTCCCATTTTATAGATAAGGTACTGAAGCAAATGGGATTAGGTGACATGCCCAGGATCACATAGCTGGTAAGTATCTGAGGTCACATTTGAATTCAGATCTTCCTGACTTCAGGCTTAATTCTCTATCTACTACAGCACCAAGGTGCCCCTGTGGCTCTTTTGCTGAGCTCTTAATTCTCTTTTCAGAATTTTCTTGCATCCCTCTCATATTTTTTTCTTAATTTTTCCTCTACCACTCTTATCTCTTTCTTTAACTCTTCCAGGAATTCTTGCTTACCTTGGATCCAAATAACATTTTCTTTGAAGCCTTGCTTGTAGCTGATTTCATATTGTTATCTTATTTTAAGTTTATGTCTTGGTCTTCCCTGCCACTATAATAGCTTTTTATGCTCAAGTTTTGTTTGTATGTTTTGCTAACTTAGTTTCTCAGCCTTTTTCTCGACTTTGAACTTGAAGTTAAAGTTGGGCTCTGCTCACCCGGAGGTGAGGAAGCAATATCCCTCAGGATTTTTTGTGCTGCTTTTTTCAGAGCTAATTCTGAGGGTCTGCAAATTTTCAGTGATTTCAGGGGTGGTGTTATGCTGGGGGAGGTGCAGTCTCTGGTCTCCTGATCTGTGCTCTGGTCTTTACCCAGGAAGGGCCTTTTCTCCCCTGAAGTCAAAAGTACTAGCCCTTACTCCCTTGTGACCAATCCCAAGCACGCCTCTCCATCCTGGAACTGTGACCCAGAACTACTTATGGGCAATAGATTTTCCAATTAGCACCAGCTGCATACAGTGCCATCAAAGGGTCCCTTGTAATCTCTTTCTGATCAGTTATCTTACTCTCCATCTCTTAGCCTAGAACTCCCAATGCTTCTGCTGTTGTTGCTGTTCTTACTATTGTGGCTTCTACCAAAGTCTACTGCTAGTGCTCCTGCCCCTCTCCAGGTCTGCACTCTCCCTGAGTTATATACCTTTCCTTCATACCTCCTAAGTTGTCTTAGGCATGAAAAGTATCTTCCTATGACCTTTTGTTGACTCTGCCTGTCCAAAATTTGATTTTAGGCTTTGTTTTAAAGTTGTTTGGAAGGGAGTCTTGGGAGAGTTCAGCTGGGTCTGAGTGTATACTCTGACATTTTAGCCCCCTGTTCCCCACTAACTTTCAAATGTGACTAGCAGTGCTACTCAACAATCACACCCACCAGATAGTTATTTACCTGAGGCTCTAGTTCCACTGGATCTGGTCACTGAAATTCATCAAGGGAAGCTAGGCATCCTCTCACTATCTCCTTATCCTTGGTATCATCTTCCAGTTAAACTTCTTTATTCAGTAAATTCCCATTGTTTAAATAGTTGTTTAAAGTTTTACCTTGCCAACCTCAGCTCATGCTGGGCTTTTACATTCCTGACAGTATTTTCACAGGACAAAACGACATTCACATTCATCCTCTGTTCCTTGCATTTGCTTCAATTTTCCATGCATTACTGTTTTAAAATCTAAGTTTTACAGAGCACAGAGCATTGTTGGTGTTTAATAAATGCTTGTCCATTGATGGATTACCTTCCCTGTACATCTACTTAGTTCTCTTCAGAAATATCCCATTTTTCCTTAATCACTCTAATTGTTTCCTTTTATATCTTCAGAATTTCATTCTTAAGCATGTCCCAATCCTCCTGGGCTGACTTACCTTATAGAAATGTATTCCTTTATTCTTCATTTTTTGAAATCAGTTCCTTCAAATTGAGAGTGTATATCAGAATAAGTGTGAATTCATTCCTATTCTTTACCACAAGCTCTCATAGTCCAGCCCTATGTTGGTCCTGTGAATGGTCCCTTCCCCCAGGGTTTCCCATGGTTTCCATGCCAATAAGTTCCTTTCTCCCTGTTAGTAAGAATCAGATCCAGACCATCTCACTGTCTCTGTCTCTCTCTGTCTCTCTCTCTTTCTGTATCTCTCTGTCCCTCTCTTTCTCTTTGTCTCTCTGTCTCTGTCTCCTCTCTCTCTGTCTCTGTCTGTCTGTCTGTCTCTCTCTCTCTCTCTCTCACACACACACACACACACACACACACACACACACACACACACACACAC
>NW_027185754.1:5688678-5696551 GCF_028583685.1 Petaurus breviceps papuanus
CACACACACACACACACACACACACACACACACACACACACACACACGCACACCCCTTGTTAATTCCTCTACCTTTGGATGGATGAAACTGTCATTAGGACAAGTCGAGAACTTATTATTAGCACTCATTTGATTCTATCATCCCCTCAAACTTACATCACTCTTTCCTCACATTTGTCTTTGAATGCCCGCTACTTAGTATAGTGACTGGTGCATAGTAGGAACTTAATGAATGCTCATTGTTTGAAATACTATAGAAAGCCAATGAAGAAAAACAAATCAGGAAAGAGTTATAATAGTCCAGAAAAGAGGTGATGTGGGCTCTCATGGTTATCTTACATGGTTATGTAAGTAGTGAGACAGGGATAGCTGTGAGAGATGTAGAGGCAGAAAGAGCTACTTCCTATACGTTTTGTTTATACTTACAGGTATACATGCTGCTTACTTTGGTAGAGTCTAAGCTCCTTGAGGGCATGGATTATTTCATCTTTGTCTCTGTATCCCCAGTGCCTAGAATATTGCAGACACTTGACAAATGCAGCTTGATTGATTGAATCAATTTTCAAGATTCCAGGCCAACCCCCCCCCCAAAAAAAAAAAAAAAAACTACGTACTCTCATTCAGTGTTTTCCATGACTAGAGCTCATTGTTGCTATATTTTAAGCCATATTTTAATCCAAATTGTGTTCTCAGACACTATCTTCTTAACCAACTATTTACTTCCCACATCTGCCTCTCCTTTCTGAAGCCATTGCCTCTTACTGATAAAAGGGATAGGAGCACTTCCTCTCATAGACCCCTTCTTAGCCCCTTTGAGTTTCTTTCTCAGATTTCCCATTTTTTGCAATGTTTTCTAGATTTTTTTTCCAGTCAGTGTCTTCCTACATCGACAGAAGTATATAGTAGTCACCACAAACTCATTGGTGTTGGGGGGTTCCCAGTCACAACCTGGCTGCAAGCCCTGATAGGATAGCTCCCATGCTCTTGTAAATGACTGCCTTAGTGTGTCTTAGGAAGTCACCAAGTGTTCTTCCTACCACTCTCAATGAATAAACTCTCCCTGGAGGGGCTTTTTGGATCATCACTCCTTGTAGTACAAACAGGTGACTCCTCCTCAGAGGGTCCAGATTATCCTTTAATAGTCAGTTAATCAGTCAATAAATATTTATCAAACACCTACTATTTATCAGGCAGTGTTCTGAGCACTGGAGATAAAAGAGGAGACAAAAGTACCTGCCTTCAAGGAGTTCACTGAAAACTTTATGTCTATTCCCTATTCAATGTTCCTTTTTATTCACTTTCTCCTCTGGGTTACATCCTTCTACTCTCCAACCTCCTGAAAAAGATCAGTATTTCTTGTTCTCTTCAGGTTCTTCAAATTCTTTATTTTTACCCTAAAAGTAATTTTTCTTTCTTGTTTTATGGATCAATTCATTGTCCTTGATAACTTAGTAAGTAGGAATGCATTATTTGAGCCTTTTTATTTTAACTTCAGGGAGGGAGACAAGTGTTCATTTTGAACACACAGGTGATTAGATCATGGGAGGTTTGGGGGGGAGACATGGGACATAAGGATTTCTTCACAACAAAAAAATAGGTCAGTGACAAAAAAGACAAATAGAACCCATGTCTTTTTCCTTAGACCCTCATTACATTACCCCTCAAGGTGGCATGATTATTTTTCCTTAATCTCTTGGCTCTTGGTCAGTCTCAGAGTAAGGAAGACACTGGAATAGAAGTTGACAATTCAAGTTGACTGAATCTCGTTGTCTTAATGTAATGAGCTCCTACCATTTGTACTTTCTAACTTCATCTGGTATACATGTCAACACTTTAGTTGCTTTGGAGAAGCTGACCCATGCAGTTCTAAGGTGAATTTTTTCTAGGTCAGAGAAATTCAGGTCAAGCCAGGAAAGCATTTAAACTAAATCTTATCACCTAGTGCTCTGGAATCTCCCATTGAAAGATTCAATGAATGAGCACTGGAACTATCTATCTATCTATAACTGTAATCTATGTTTATATCCACATCTATATCTATATATGTCTATAACTATCTATCTATCTATCTATCTATCTGTCTGTCTGTCTGTCTGTCTGTCTGTCTGTCTGTCCGTCTATCTATCTATCTATCTATCTATCTATCTATCTATCTATCTATCTACCCATATATCTGTGTGTGTCTCTTGTGGCAGATAGGTGACACAGTGCATAGAGTGCTGGGCCTGGAGTCAAATCTGGCCTCAGACACTTAATAGTTATATGACCTTGGGCAAGCCACTTAACCCTGCTTTCCTCTGTTTCTTCATCTGTAAAATGAGCTGAAGAAGAAAATGGTAAACTGCTCCAGTATAGTTGCCAAGAAAATGCCAAAAAAGGGGTCATGCAAAGAAGCACACAACTGAAATGATTGAACAAAATGTGTAGTGTGTGTCTCTCTATAGGTAGTTATATTAATCTATATTGATGTATATATCATCTGTATCTATATCTATCTATATTCATATCTATATCTTTAATTGCATATTCTTCACTTCCCTTTTTGGTCTTCACTTTTTGTTTCCATCCTGCTTTTGCCTAAAAAATCTTTCAAGGACAGGGGGAAAAGCAGTAGGCATGGGAGGTGGGGTAGGAAGCAAAGCCTCTGTTTATGACAGATGTCATATTCATGAGCTAAGTCTGGGCCCCACCTGTCTCTTTAATCTCCCTAGAATGTGTGTCTCCCCCAGCATCCAATGTGATTGAGGGGACTGTAATGCATGCAGTAGTTTCTAATTTCCTAACCTTTCTATTAAAATTAATATTTAGATTTTTATATCTTTAAAACTTGAAGAATGATGATAGAGTTATCTGATGTTTATATCTTTCAGTCACGAAAATGCTGCTATTTAGGCTGTAGAAGGCCACACACATGTAATCACAATAAATAGCATTTAATATGTTTACAGTACTGAAAGGATGAGGTTAACTTCTGTTTTTATATTGATGGACTCAGCTGGGCTTGGAATACTATTGTTTACAATTAACTACATTTTTTGTTGTTCTGATTTACCCTCAAATTAAATCTTTATTTCAGAAACTAACCCCAGGGATTCCCTGTAACAAGGGACTGTGATAAACAGCATTAGCCGATGGCCTATAGCTGCTGTTCATTTGTAATTAGTCCTTGTGTTTAAAGAAGAATCATAGTTATCTGAATTTTACTGCAATAATTTGGTCTCAGGTTTATTTATGGGAAACTAGATTAAAAGTTTGTTTGACTCGTCAGTTTGTCCTGTTTCCATGATGCTTTGAAAAATGATGGGAAGAAGGTTTCTGGGAGGTTGATGAGCTGGGTCATACAAGCTACACTGTGACATAAACCATTCCTCTGTGGCCCTGGGTGGGGGCACATGTGCCAGGGAATGATTTTCCTTTTACATCTGTTTTCAAATTCAAAATGATTTTGATATTATTAAAAAAAACAGTATGTCTGGCCTTTGTCTCAGAAAAATGCAAAGAAGGGAAACAGGCTGATTCTGGGATTGAGGATACAGAGGCATTCCCACCATAATGTATGTATCTTGAGAAGCCTGGCAGAAGGGGAAAAGGTCAGTAGAAAACGCTTGGTGCCAGAGAGCAGTAGGGGGCTTCAGAATTGATGTTCTGTTCCCCTTTCCATGGTCTGCGGAATGCAGAGGGAAAGTTGGGCTAGTGATTGAGCTAGAAACCTTCTCCAGACTTCCATGTTCCTTTGAGGCTCATAATGTGAGTGAGAGCATTCTCTTTAAAAAAAAAAAAACATATATATATACACACACACACACACACACACACACACACACACACACATATAAACTTACCCCAATGAAGTAGACTCGAAGCATAAAGGAAGTGTTTTAGGCATATGCATATCTTTATATCAATATTGTACCAGTTTTGCCTCAAAGAAAGTTGTTTGAATCCAAGGCAATTTATTGAGACTTTTTCTAATTTGGGGTACATGAATACATTATGGATTATTTAAGAAACAAATGCCCAATTTATTAACTCTCCTATAGTGTTATCTCCTGTCAGTCTTGTCTCTGTCATTCATTTAAATACTCAGTCATATACTACTCTCTCTCATAATTATCGAATTGTTGCATTTTAATATTGAAATAACTTGCTTGTGTATAACACTTTTTTGATGAGATTGTAATCCTGTGAGAGCAAGGCTGTCTATGTCTTCTCCTTCTTTTCTACCCCACACAAAAGACCAGACTCAGTAGAGGAACTTAATGTCCAGTAACTACATGAATTGAGTTGGAAAAAATAAACACCACCCCTTCTCCCAAGGTACCTGGGGGCAGTTAAATAATTGTTTGTATTCTATTGTGGGGGGAGTCCATAGATCTGAAGGAAGAAGCTGTTTCTTGAGGTTAACCTAGGCAGTAGTAGCTACCTAATTGGGTATGTGACTACTTACTGACCTCAGAGAACATTTTTGCAGCATCAATAGGAGAGAAAGGAATGACAGATTTATTCAATGCTCTGTTTATGAATTCATGATTCAAAAGGCCTTTTCATACTAGAACTGTATGGAATGGCTCTAAATTTTTCTTTCAGTTGTTATTTCTTTCAGTTATTTTTACCTACATTATTTGTGTGTGTATCAGTCTTCATACCTGATATTATCTCAAAAGATATTCTATTTTTAAAGTGCTTTGTAAACCTTAAAGTACTATGCAATCATTAATTTTGGTGATGATTATGATTATGATATAGTTTACTTTACACTCTTAGAGCCTCAGCAAAAGGAGGACATCTTGTTTTGTTTTCAAGTGGCATTGAGAATCAAAAGTAAACATAAATGCAGCTTGTCACTAACAGTCTAAATCAGCACAATTTTGAAGGGCTAATAGTCCCTAATGAGAAGATAGCAGCCATAAATAAAATAATTTGGCTAAAGTCCAGTGCTATGAGACACCCTGGGCAAGGAAATGACAATCTCAGGCTTACATGGTACTTTCATCACTACCATTGATTGAAACCTGAAAATTCAGAAAACAAAGGTGGATTTATTTGGTAAGTGAATAGCTGAAGATGGCATTTGGGAATGGGTTTGGATTTCTGTGCAATGACTTAAAACAGAGCAATGGTAGGTTCTTGGCCAAGGACAGAATAAAACCTTCCAGTGGATCAGAAAAAATAGACATTTTTTTCAGTGTCTTACACATTTAATCAAGAAGATTTAAACTATAAAAGTGGGGGCAGGGTAAAAATTGCCAACATATATCTACTGTAGAGAGTAGCCACTACAATATAAGAAGAAGAATGGCAGTGGAGGAGACCAATTACTCATAGGAGACAGTCTCCAAGAAGGGAGCCAGCAATGAAATCTATAGCCTTAGATGAACAAAGTTTGAATAATAAACAAGATAGACTAGAGATGGCTACAGAAAGAGGAAAATTTGATACCACTGTATTTGAATGGTATAAGATAAGAGGACATGGTTGGATTGTTTTAGTATCTGTGTCACTGGATGCCACAGTGGATGAGATGATGATGAGATGAGTGGATGAGATCATGGACACATTAAAGTATCAAAGATATCACTGAGATTTGGTAAATGAGACTCATGAATGATGGAAAATAGAAAAGAAAATTCAATAAATTGACAGTACTATCTTACATATAAGACACAATCAGATGTGTATATTCAGGATTTAGTAAGCAGACAGAACTTTTAGGTAAACCTTAGTACAGAGAAAAATAGAAAAAAAAATTATCCTATACCACAAAGCCATCTGTATAGAAGAAGGAAATAGATGCAGATCTCAGGGGAAAAAATCAGAAATCTGGCATGGAGGCATGATATAGCAATGAGAATGAACCCTTCTAATTAGAAAAGCATGTCACCCAAAAAGACCTTAGCTTAAAAGACCAAGATATCCCAGTACATCGGGGTCATCTCTAGCCATCCTGACCTATATCTTGCCACTGGACTTAGATGATCCTGGAGGAGAGAGTGAGGCTGATGACTTCATACAGTTCTGTCTCACTTAAATTCAGTTCTCTTTAAAGTCAAGACATCACCCTCCTGATATCATTGGTCCTCTCTGAGAATGAAGGATGAATAACAACAGTAATGAGAGAAAATTACAGTCATCTGGAAATCTGCTGGAATACTTCCTCATAAACAGAAGAACTGATGCATTTTTCATTTGCACCACTAGTTCCAATCTTCAAAAGCAGGAGTAAGTAACAATAGGAATTCCTGTTCTGGACCTGATTCAGACAAATAAAGAGGAATTGGTAGTTGAAGTAGAAATGACATTTGGGGAAGGAATGACCATTCCATTTTGCAATCTATGAATAGGCATAGAAGAAGAATGGAGCATTCTGACATGAAACCCAGATTCAGGAAGAGTGAATTTCAAGGATTCAGGCCAAAGTATAGCCAATATTCTGACTCAA
Source organism: Petaurus breviceps papuanus (assembly GCF_028583685.1). Classification (NCBI taxonomy): domain Eukaryota; kingdom Metazoa; phylum Chordata; class Mammalia; order Diprotodontia; family Petauridae; genus Petaurus; species Petaurus breviceps. The sequence goes on from NW_027185754.1 coordinate 5,695,118, forward strand.
AATGCTCTTGGAGAAGTCAGATCAAGAGAGATAGGGAGCTCTTGAGAACTGAAATATTGAAACAATTTTAGTGAAGGAAAAAGAGATATCTAAAGGGAACAATGCGGATACACAGAGAACTTTTGAATTAACTTAGCTTTTTAATAGACCTTGGAAAGATGTGGAAAGAAGCATAGGTAATAGAAGATAAAAACATAGAAGTAGCAGGATCCTGGAATAACAGTATCAGGAATGTTGGATCTCAGAATAAACTGAGGTTGACACTGATCATGTATGCCAAGGATAACAAAAAGAGAGCTTTTAAAGCTTTATATGGATTAAAGGATGAATCAAAGCAATAAAAATAACAATAACAATAATAATTTGATAGATTTATGGATAAAGATACTCTTGAGAAGAGATGGAAAGATCACAAAGGATGATGAAATTAGAAACATTAAACTCTGGTCTTCTGTTTTCTTTGCCAAGTAAAGTGAGATCTGGACTAAGAAAGAGAGGACAAAAATGGTTAACAAGGAGGTAAAGCCTCAGTGAGAAGGTAGTGAGAAAGTACTTAGATTCTCTCAAAAAGTTCAAGTCACCAGGTTAAGACAAACAATATAACAGGGTATTGGCATATAATCTGTATTGTGATTGCTGATTAGTGATGAATAAAAATTTATGGAAATAAGATATATTTGACCCCAGTTATCATATATAACCATCATGTCCACCACTACCACCAAGTACTGGAGAAAAGAAATGTTTCTTTCTTTCTCAAATAGAAGGTTGAATCTACAAAAGATAGACTACTTAATCTACTAAACATGACTTTGATTACTGGAGAAATTCTAAATGTTATTAAAGTCATGATACAAAAACATTTAGGAAAGAAATTGGGATGGGAAGAGCCAGCACAATAGATAATTGAGACTAGATTTTCTCTCTCTCTCTCTCTCTCTCTCTCTCTCTCTCTCTCTCTTTCTCCCTCTCTCCCTCTCTCTCTGTCCCTCCTCCTTCCCTCCTTCCTTTCTTCCTTCCTTCCTTCCTTCCTTCCTTCCTTCCTTCGTTCCTTCCTTCCATCCTTCCTTCCTTCCTTCCTTCCTTCCTTCCTTGCCTTTTGGAGGGCAGTTGGGGTTAAGTAACTTGCCCAAGGTTACACGGCTACTTTTTGTGTGTGGGTGTTAAGTGTTTGAGGCCAGAACTGAACTCAGGTCCTCCTGACTCCAGGGCCGGCACTTTACTCACTATGCCACCTAGCCGCCCTGTAAGGGTTATGGGATTTAAAGATCTCCCATGCCCCATGGACGTGCTGACATAGCAGAGCAAGAGAAAGCGGAAAGCGAGAGAAAGTGAAAAGCCGAGCTAACGGTCCTGCAGTTGGCTGTTGGCGGCAGTTGCGGTTGCCTTTTTTTTTTTTTTTAGTTAGGACCCCTGCTGAGCACTGCCAGGGGC